>NC_077232.1:24486729-24820858 GCF_027887165.1 Monodelphis domestica | reverse complement strand
ACTTTTCTCAGTTCCAATATGGGAATCATAGTAGATACTTGGGTTACATCACAGACTCTCAGTGATAATCAGATCAGTTAGTATTTTGCAATGAACTTGAAATTCAGTAAGTCCTTTGACAGGATAAGGATCAATGACAGTACCTAAAACTGTATCCACATAAGTGCCTACTTTCTCTCCTTATAAATGTATTAAAAAGGGGGGGGGAAACTAATGCCAAAAATATAACCATATTTCTAAAACTCTTCAATCTTTAGATAGCACTTTCCTTACAATGATCCTTTTAACTTAGTGTTTTTTCACTCATCATTGTCCCTGTGATTGAGAGTTTAGAGGAGAAGTAAGGCTCAGTAATAAGTAATATATGTATGAGAAAGAGAACACTCATACATGTTAGAGGCAGATGAACAGGATTTTGAAGAAGTTAACAATATAGAGAATGTAGCTCATGTTAGATGGAGGTGACCTGGTTGATGTCAAGGCTTCCATTCTTGTGAGCTTCTACAGATCTTTTCCAGCACCATTAAAGGGTTTTAATTCCTCCATCAAGGTAATTATTTTAAAGGAAATAGGTGGAAACACATTGCAGTTCCTCATCTGTAAAATGAATTGGAGTAGGAAACTGCAAACCACTACCATATTTTTGTTAAGAAAATACTAAATAGTATCACAAAGAGGCCTGAAATAATTAAAAAGACTGAACAACAACACGTGAAAATATAAAACACACATAAAAGTACAAAGAGATACCTGATGTTAGCAGAATCATGCTCCATAGAGAGCAGACAAGTAGAAGATGTTAACCTGGGCAATATGGATAGATTTAAGTTTTACTGTAAAATTGGATAGAAAAAATTCTCTTTTAAAATAAATGACTGGGTCTCTTTATAATCCCATGAATTATATTTTATGCAATTAACAACAGTCTTGGGTATCCATCAGTTGTTGCTTTTCCCCACAGGCAACAAAAGGGGGTATTCAGGACAGACACACAAAAAAAGGTTTTTAAAAAATCTGTTTTAGAGAAAATCCAATGCTCAAAGCTATGAAAAGAATAACATCTGGAAAACAAAGCAAATGGACAACAACTCAAATTATGCCATATTATAAGAACCCAGATAGTGCCTAAAAACCTGGACTGATACCTGAAAAAGCAAAATTGACAAATAGCGATCTGTGTGGTCCATGACAATGGTAGAAGTTATCTCCAAAGGCATTTTCCTCAATTGGTAGAAAGCTGTGTTTTCCATGGTTTCTCTAAATCATTAGAATGGAAAGAAAAGTTCATGTTTGGCACTTATTTCCTCTCCATCTGAGCCAAAGTCAAGAGAACTGACATAAGATATTCAAAAGTTCTGCTTCAATATTAAATCTTTCTAGCAAAGAACCCTCCAGGAAACACTTACGGAGCACTACCTGAATTTAACATTATATTAGAGTCTAGGGAGATGGGGTCCCAGTGGCTTTTCTAAGTTGAACAATACATAATGTTTTACCATGCAGAAGAAAATTTATTGCTTTGGGAAATGATATTAGCCTTTAACTTCTCATGTATGGTCAGGCTGTTTCTTGAAAACACATATCAGAGTGATAGTTATGTGGCTCAGTGGATAGAAAGTCAGGCCTGGAGAAAAGTACTGGGTTGAAAACTGGACTCAGAAACTTCTTAACTGTGTGATCCTGGGCAAGTAACTTAACCACAATAGCCTCTCCCAACCCATACTACTCTTCTCTGCCTTGGAACCAATACTTACTATCAATTCTAAGACAGAAGGCAAGGTTAAAAAAAACATATATCTGAACTTACATTTTGACATTAAGTAGCTTTCTATCTACTTTTATATGAGAATGTCATAAGGACTGTATATACTAGATAATAGGTGTTAACTTGTAAAATAGAGATTGGAACCCTGGACTTCAACTCCCAGAATTCCTTGGTTGTTCCCAGAATTCCTTGGTGGTTCCCAGAATGCCCTAAAATCTCACCTAAGGTCCTCACCTGGGTAGAGAACAAAATGGGTATTTAAACTGACACTTCACCTAGTTTGCTGCTCTCTCTCAGTTTCCCCTTCTAAGCACAAGGGTCTCTCTACCAGGCAGGCAAGATGTAGATTGCAAGTGCTATTCTTATTTTGTATTTCTTTGTTTCTTAATTCTAATAATCTTTAATAAACTTCTAAAAATATAACTCCAATTATGCCACACCTCTTACTTCATCAATTTGAAATCATAAGACTCTTTCCCACAATTAGTTTATGTATCAGCCCAAATAAAGAGTTCACAAAGTCATGATTGCTTTCCTATTCGCTATCATTTTTTTTCACTTTAAACATAGTTTTATTTGGTCATTTCCAAACATTATTCATTGGAAACAAAGATCATTTTCTTTTCCTCCCTCCCACCCCATTCCCACCACCTCTCCCATAGCCAATGCACTATTGCACTGGGTATCACATGTGTTCTTGGTTCGAACCCATTTCCATGTTGTTGGTATTTGCTTTAGACTGTTCATTTATTCTCTCCTCAGTCGTATCCCTTCCCCCCTGTAGTCAAGCAGTTGCTTTTCTTGGTGTTTTTACTCCCATAGTTTATCCTCTGCTTGTGGATAGTGTTTTTAGATCCCTGTAGATTGTTCAGGGACATTGCATTGACCCTAATGGAGAAGTCCATTACCTTTGATTGTACCACATTGTATCAGTCTCTGTGTATAATGATTTCCTGGTTCTACTCCTTTTGCTCTGCATCACTTCTTAGAGGTTGTTCCAGTCTCCATAGAATTCCTCCACTTTATTATTCCTTTTAGCACAATAGTATTCCATCACCAACAGATACCACAATTTGTTCAGCCATTCCCCAATTGTAGGGCATCTCCTCATTTTCCAGTTTTTGGCCACCACAAACTGTGCAGCTATAAATATTCTTGTACAAGTCTTTTTCCTTATTGTCTCTTTGGGGTACAAAAGCAGTGCTATGGCTGGATCAAAGGGCAGACAGTCTTTTATCACCCTTTGGGCATAGTTCCAAATTGCCCTCCAGAATGGCTGGATCAATTCACAACTCCACCAGCAATGAATTATTGTCCCTACTTTGCCACATCCCCTCCAGCCTTCACTGTTTTCCTCTGCTGTCATATTGGCCAATCTGCTAGGTGTGAGGTAATACCTTTGGTTGATTCTCTAGGATTCTTTAAGTAGACCATCATGTCATCCACAAAGAGTGATAACTTGGTATCCTCATTGCCAATTTTAATGCTTTCAATTTCTTTTTCTTCTCTAATTGCTACTGCAAGTGTGTCTAGTACAATGTCAAATAGTAGAGGTGATAATGGGCATCCTTGTTTCACTCCTGATCTTATTGGGAATGCGTCTAATTTATCCCCATTGCAGATGATATTAGCTGATGGTTTTAGATATATACTGTTTATTATTTCTAGGAACGACCCTTCTATTCCTATGCTTTCTAGTGTTTTTAATAGGAATGGGTGTTGTATATTATCAAAGGCTTTTTCTGTGTCTATTGAAATAATCATGTGATTTTTGTTGGTTTGCTTGTTGATATGGTCGATTATGTAGATGGTTTTCCTAATATTGAATCAGCCCTGCATCCCTGGTATAAATCCAACTTGATCATGGTGAATGACTCTTCTGATCACTTGTTGGAGTCTTTTTGCTAGTATCCTATTTAAGATTTTTGCATCTATATTCATTAGGGAAATTGGTCTATAATTTTCTTTCTCTGTTTTTGGCCTGCCTGGCTTTGGAATTAGTAACATATTTGTGTCAAAAAAGGAATTTGGTAGAACTCCCTCTTTGCTTATTATGTCACATAGTTTGTATAGTATTGGGATTAACTGTTCTCTGAATGTTTGATAGAATTCACTGATGAATCCATCAGGCCCTGGCATTTTTTCTTAGGAAGTTCTTTGATGGCCTGTTGGATTTCTGTTTCTGATATGGGATTATTTAAGAAATCTATTTCTTCTTCTGTTAGTCTAGACAACATATATTTTTGTAGATATTCATCCACATCACCAAGGTTGGTTTATTTATTGCCTTATAGTTGGGCAAAATAGTTTTTAATGATTGCCTTAATTTCCTCATTGTTGGAGGTAAGGTCCCCCTTTTCATCTTCGATGCTGTTAGTTTGCCTTTCTTCTTTCGTTATTTTAATTAAATTGACAAGTACTTTGTCTATTTTGTCTGTTTTTTCAAAGTACCAGCTTCTAGTCTTGTTTAATAAGTCTATAGTTCTTTCGCTTTCGATTTTATTAATTTCTTCCTTAATTTTTAGGATCTCTAGTTTGGTTTTCTTGTGGGTGGTTTTAATTTGTTTGTTCTCAAGTTTTTTGATTTGCATTTCCAATTCATTGATCTCTGCCCTCCAAATTTTTTTAATATATGCACTCATGGATACGAATTTTCCTCTAAGTACTGCTTTGGCTGCATCCCATAAGGTTTGAAAGGATGTCTCATCATTGTCATTTTCCTCAATGAAATTATTAATTGTTTCTATGATTTCTTCTCTAACTAACCGATTTTGGAGTATTATATTATTTAATTTCCAATTAATTATTGATTTAGCTCTCCATGTACCCTTTCTGATCAATATTTTTATTGCCTTGTGATCTGAAAAGGCTGCAGTTATTATTTTTCTTTTCTGCATTTGAGTGCCATGTTTCTATGACCTAGTGTATGATCTATTTTTGTGAATGTGCCATGTGGTGCTGAGAATAAGGTGTATTCCTTACTGTCCCTATTTATTTTTCTCCATATGTCTATTAACTCTAATTTTTCTAAGATTTCATTCACCTCTTTTACCTCTTTCTTGTTTATTTTTTGGTTTGATTAATCTAAATTTGATAGTGGTTGTTTCAAGTCTCCCACTAATATGGTTTTACTGTCTATTTCCTCCTTCAATTCTCCTAGTTTCTCCATTAAAAATTTGGATGCTATACCATTTGGTGCATACATGTTGATTAGAGATATTTCCTCATTGTCTATAATCCCTTTTAACAGAATGTATTTACCTTCTCTATCCCTTTTGATCAAGTCTATTTTTTGCTTTGGCTTTGTCCGATATCAGAAATGCAACTCCTGCCTTCTTTCTATCAGTTGAGGCCTAAAAGGTCTTACTCCTTCCTTTAATTCTAATCTTGTGAGTATCAACCTACCTCATATGTGTTTCTTGAAGGCAACAAATGGTAGGGTTTTAGGTTCTAATCCAATCTGCTATTTGTCTACGTTTTATGGGTGAGTTCATCCCATTCACGTTCAAAGTTATGATTGTCACTTGTGGATTCCCTGGCATTTTGATAACTTCCCCTAATTCTGACCTTTATTCTTTAGCTATATCCTTTGGAACCAGTGATTTACTTTAGGTCAGTCCCCCTAGTCACCTCCCTTGATATGCTTCCCCTTCTAGCCCTTCCCTTTCTCTACTCCCTGCTTCCTCCCCCTCCTTGATTTTACTTTCTTTCTTACCTTGTTGGATGAGATAGAATTCAGGATCCCACTGGATCTAGATGTTCTTTCCTCTCAGATTTGATTTCACTGAGAGTAAGGTTTAAGTAATATCACTTCACACTCTCTTCCTCTCCTTCTCATATAAGAGTTCTTCCCCTCCCCTTTCCATGTGTATCTTTGTATGGGAAAGATTATTCTATTTTGTACCCCCCCTATTTCTTGAAGTAAATGTTAGCATTATCGAAGGTTCCCCCTCCTATTTTTTTCTTCCCCCCCTTTTACCAAATCTTCTTGATGCCCCAATCTTTCCCAATGCATGATTCTTCTAACTACTCTGATGATGCATACAATTTTTGAGAATTACACAATACATTTTCACCACATATTAATATATTTATATAATTTGATATAAATGTAGTCCTTATAGAAGAGAGTTTGACTTAAAGAAAAAGATAATATTTATCTTCTTTTCCCTTTTTTTCATATTCACCTTTTCATGTTTCTCTTGCTTTCTGTCATTGGATGTCAAATTTTCCACTAAGTTCTGGTCTTTTCTTAGCAAATGCTTAGAAATCCTCTATTTTGTTGAATGCCCATACTTGCCCCTGGAAGTATATAGTCAGTTTTGCTGGTAGTTGATTTTTGGTTGGAGACCCAGCTCTCTTGCCTTTCTAAATATCGTGTTCCATGCTTTGAGGTCCCTTAGTATGTTAGCTGCTAAGTCCTGTGTGACCTTATGGGAGCCCCCCTATATCTGAAGGTCCTCTTCTTGGCTTCTTGTAGGATTTTCTCCTTTTCTTGGAAGCTCTTGAATTTGGTGATTACATTCCTGGGGGTTGTCTTTTGGGGATTTAGTATAGAGGGTGTTCTATGAACCCTTTCTATTTCTATTTTGCCCCTTTGCTCCAGAACATGTGGGCAATTTTCTTCTATAATCCCCTGTAGAATAGCATCAATGTTTTTGTTTATCTCTGGTTTTTCAGGGAGACCAATAATTCTGAGGTTGTCTCTTCTTTCTCTGTTTTCCAAGTCTGTGACCTTTTCAGTGATATAATTCGTGTTTTCTTCTAATTCATTAATTTTTTGTCTTTGCTTTATTGATTCTTGCTGTTTTGTAATCTCGCTGTCCTCCATTTGCTTAATTTTGGTCGTTAGGGACTGGTTTTGCTTTTCAGCTTTGTCTGCCCTTCTATTAGATGCTTCCAGCTCTTTCTCCAATTGTGAATTCTTGTTTATCAGACTGCTGATCTCTTTCTCCCATTTTTATTTTCGAAAGTTTTCCATCTTTTGGGCATGCTCTCTGTCTTCCAGTTGCTTAATTCTGGTCGTTAGGGACTGGCTTTGCTTTTCAGCTTTCTCTGACCTTCTATTAGATGCTTCCAGCTCCTTTTCCAATTGTAAAGTCTTGTCTATCAGATTGCTGATCTCTTTCTCCCATTTTTTTTCCAAAAGGTTTCCATCTTTTGGGTAATCTCCAGTTTGAGATCTTCCAGAGCTTGTGGATAGTTTCAATTTTGGGAGACATGTTCTGATTTTTGTTTGGATTTTATCCTCATTCTCTTCTTTTCCTTGGGTACTCCCTCCATAAAAATTTTCAATAGTCATCCCCCCTGCCCCTTTCTTCTTGGAGGCTTGATTTTGGGACATGTGAGCCATCACTTTGGTGATTTTATTCCACTTTCTTTTTTTGGTCTGGGGTCTGGGTGATGTGGGCAGATTTTCTGTGAATTTAGGTTGCCTCAGACTAGTTCTTCCCAGCCTCTGAGGTTTCTTAGAGCCCAGGCCCCTTTGCTTGGTGCAGCCTCTCAGCACGGTTTTCCCTTCGCTCATCACAGCCTCTCAGCACCACTTTGCTAAGCACAGCCTCTCAGCGCAGCCGCCCTTTTGCTCAGCGCAGCCTCTCAGAGCTTCTGCCTCTTTGCTCAGAGCAGGATTTTCCAGTGAAACTGCCCTAAGAGTTCGTTTCCTTGCAGTCTTTTGTTCCCAATGACCCTGGTGTGCCCCCCCAGACAGAAACGCTCCTCACTCACTTGCTTTCCCAGTGAGTGCACTGACAGCTTACTCTGGTTTGGTGGGCGTGTGTGTTTGTGGGGGGGAGACGTGGCTCAGTTCAGGTTTTTGTGTGAGCTTTTCCTCCTCCTTATAGTGTGGAAATGTTCAAACCCCATGTGCCTTCGTTTCTGTGGGGGTACTGAGGAGTCCCTTCGTTTTTCCAAAGATGATTTTTATACTCTTTTGAGGTAGTCTATTTCGTTTTGGGCCAGGGAAGGGAAGCGAGTCACATCTAGATTGCAGCCATGTTTACCCGGAAGTCCTCTCTATCATTTATTGACATAAATCTTGGCTATTGAAATGTATTCAGTCATTTCTATTTAAGTTATAACTCTCCTTCAAAGTACAGGTAAAATAACTCTTTTTTCCTTCAAGTTATTCTTGAATCCCAAATCTGAAATTATGTTAATTTCTCTGGCACTATCAAAACATGGTCTATTTCCATGTAGATAGATTATCATATTCTGCAAAGTTATGATTAGGTTAATATAGCAGTTCAACAGACTCCTTTCTGCTCTAAAAAAATATTGAGGACTCCAAAATGAATTTCATTATGAGTAGTGTGTCTCTCAATATGTAAGCCATTGAAATTTAAACTAATAAAGTTCAAAATATTTATTAATCCACTTGAAATAATACTAAGCTCATTATACATCAACATATTTTTCTGAAAGTATATTTTCCAAATTAAAAAAAGATAATGCTATATTATCAGTTTTTTACATATCTCTTTAATTTTTAACTTTGCAGAATAAGCATCTATTATTATATCTCTTGCATTTTATGTGTTAAGATTGATGAGATTACTTTAATATGTAAAGAAAATTTAGGTCACACAGATATATTGTTGAAAAAGGAGGAATATTTTAGTAGAAAAATATCAGTATTATTATGAAAGTGATTTTGACATTGACAATGCCTTAAAATGGTCTCAAAGATCCTCAAGGGTCCTAAGCCTATCCTTTGATAAACATTGTTAGTATATATTTCACAAAGTCTCAGAAGCTTCATTATAAAATATCTACCAAGTCTTTATCCAGATATTTATTGAAGACCTACAGGGTGTGTTTGGTGAATAACTGCAAGGGATTGGAGATGCTTAAATCCATGACAAAATACACTCCACTTTGGGAAGGATCAGATATTTGGAAGTTGTTCTTCTCCACATAAAACCTAAATTTTCATCTCTGTGTCAGTCACTCATTGTTTCTCTTTCTGTCTTCTGATATCAAACAAAAAAAGTGAATCAATTTTGTACATGATTTTAGCTTCCATAGATAACTGACCTATTAGTTCTATTTATCTGAAATCTAAACAGGGACAATGACCATACCTTAGGTACACTTTTATGTCAACCCTTGAAAGCTTACACTGTACATTTATAGAGTAAGCACTTAATAATTGACATTTTATTATGATGTCTTGATTTATTGACATGTAAAAGATTATGAACATAATATGATGTATTATGAAAATTATTTTTTTCAAAATTTGTTCTGAACATTAAGAAGGGGAAATGCTTTTTATTATTTTAAAATGAATGAATTATTTAAATTTTTTAAAGTATCAAGTTTTTACATTGTGTCCAGTCCTGTGCTAAAGATTGGTAATGCTAATAAAGTCAAATCATGCCCCAACTCTAGGAATTATATAGTCTTAAGGGAGCTAGGAATGCATTTAAGAAAGTGATGTTTTAATGTGGAAAATTGGCCGTGATTATGGGTGGAATGATAGAAGTAAAGATTGACAGACAAGTGTCAGTCTATATCATAGGATTTGGAGTGTCAGCCATTCTTATAGGTCCATGTAGGTAAAGGCATGGCACACTTGTCCCAACAGCATGGAAGCGGCTACTCTATTCCCCTTCTCCACAGTTCCTGAAGATATTTTTGAATGCCCCACCCCTCTGTCCAGCTCTCAATGGGAGCACATTCCTCACTCCATTGTCTAAAGTAATGCAGGGGGCTCATGGGAATCTTGATGTAATTTGGGTACATGATCTCAAAATCTTTGGCAATGCTGTTATAGGTCATTGACTAATTCTCTCATTTTCTAGATAAAGAATCCAAGACCTAGGGAGATTAGTCAATTTGGCAAAAACTTATTCAAGTATGAAATGTAGAACAATGTGAAACTTTTCCTTTTGTGTCTACTATACTTCCTCAACATGCTTACCCTTCAGCAACAATCACTCTTTTGCTCTCTACCTTACCAATAGATCATATTAATTGTAAGAATGCAAATTCATTTAGAGTATAGCTCACCTTATTTTCTTGTATTTATAATCCTAAAGCTTCATACAGTTCTCCTTACCTAAGTGCTCAATAGATTACTATTTCTCATTGTCTTCTTTCTCTCATGTTCTCTTTCTTTTATTTTCTCTCCCACATTCTCTTTATTTCTCTCTCTCTCTGACTCTCTCCCTGTCTCTCTGGTTTTGCCTTTGCCTCTCAATATATTTTTGTCTCTCTTCTCTGTCTTTCTGTCACTTCCCAAATCCCTTGAATTCAAGTTCTCTTAAAGTATCCTCAAGCAGTTAATCAAACAATAAGTATTAAATATTTAGATTCAAATACTGTGATAAACACAGAATACCAAGTAAGGGGGGGGGGCATTGCTCATACTCTCAAGGGAACACACATTCTATGTGGGAATATTTTTTTTATTTGTACAGATAAATGATGTACATCCTATATAATATATTAACAAAATAAATTAATCTAACTGAGTAGATACTAGTGGTGGTGAATTGGAAATCAGGAAAGACCTTTTTGAGGAGATGGACTTTGAGCTTAGTCCAGAAGGGAGCCAGGGAACCTCGATGGGGAAGATTGGGTCTTAGCATTGGGTATAGTCAATAGAAATAAACAGACTTTGGAAAAAGGAGTATAATTAATGAGGATAAACAAGTAAGTCAGTGTAGTGAGTGGAGAGCAAGAAATATTAGAAATTTCCACATGAAAATTGAAGTTTCAGAAACCAAGATTGTTGCTTTTTTAATCATACTTTTAAGTCTTTTTAAATGTTCATAATATATTTAAATTCTTTATAATTATTGCCTTTTCTTTTTTGTTGTTGTTGTTTTTGCAAATGGTTAATATGGACAAATGTTTTACATGACCTCACATGTACAAATGATATCATATTGCTTTTCTACTTCAAGCGGGTATTTAACAGCAAGGCGGGTGGATTGAATGTAAGAATCTAAATGGTTTTAAATTATTATTATAAGTAAATAAAAAGGAAAAAAAGAAGAAAAATAAACTTCAGCCCTTAAAAAAAGATGAAAGTGGTAGCATAAGTAATCATTTATTCAGAGATTAAATTGAAAAATCAAGTAAAAATTCAATTTTATTTGAATTTCAAAAACATTTTTTTGGACCACACCTTCTTCATAGCATTCTTCATCTCTGTATTTTTCAGTGTGTAGATGAGAGGGTTCATCATAGGTGCAATAACTGTGTAAAACATTGAAAACTCCTTATCATTTTGGCTGGCACTGGGAGGTGGAATATAGGTGGCTATACAGGGTACAAAGAACAGGACAACAACCATGACATGGGAAGCACAGGTTGAGAGGGCTTTACGTCGAGCTTCTGATGAATGGTTCCTAAGGTTATATAATATGACTATGTAAGATGCTACCAAGACCAGAAAAGTAGCCAACACAAGCATCCCAGTATTTGCAATGACTAAGATATTAGGGATGCGTGTGTCAGTGCAGACGAGTTTTAACAGGGCTTTCACATCACATATATAATGATCCACTTGATTAGGACCACAGAAAGGCAATCTAATGACCATAAGCATCTGGGAAATAGCATGCCAAAAGGCAACCACCCAAGCCATCAAGATCATTATGTTACATCTTTGTCGGTTCACAATTATCATGTAATGCAATGGTTTACAAATGGCAACATAACGATCAAAGGCCATAGACACCAGAATGAACACTTCTATACCTGAAAGAAAATGAGCAGTAAAGAGCTGTGTCATGCAGTAATTATAGGAGATATATTTTTGTTTGGCAATTAAGTCTCTGATCAACCGGGGAACCACAGTGGAAGTATAGGCGAGATCCATGTAGGACAGATGACAAAGAAAATAGTACATAGGCTGTTGGATCAAATGACTGCATGTGATAGTGATAAAGATAATAATATTACCAAAGAAGATGGCAAAATAACATAACAAGAAGATTACAAAACATATCACCTTAACCTCCTCATTCATGAAAAGTCCCAAGAGAACAAATTCTGTGACATTGTTCTGATTTTCCATGTATTTAAAGTAGGTGATGGCTTTCCAGGAGGAATCTATTTCATCTGAAATTCAAACAAACATAATAAATCAGTTAAAGTGCTAGGTTTGTAGAGACTTTTGAATGGAAATCTCATTAGGAGATCATGGATACAATCTTAATTTTAAAATTTGACTTTATTTTCTATATTTTTAAATGAAAAGACAAAAGCTTATCTTTATTTCATTCAAATAGGATATATTCTTAAAAATTTATGAACCTAGTATCCCTTCTCATGCTATTAAAATCCATTTTTACCTGTAAATTAGAAATGCAACAAACTTTAAAGGCTTGATTAAATCATGAAAGTCCACTTAATGGATTACCAAATCATAAAAAAAAAATTTTGAGGACTCACCATATATAATGTATATCTTAAAATTAAATGAGTTCATTAAAAAATTCCTAAATTTATTTTTATTCAATGTGTATGAATACGAGTGATATTTTTAAGGAAAGTGGAATAAATGTTAAGTATGTATAAGATTGTCAAAAGACTCTTAAAACTACTTTTTGGAAAACTAGGAGAAAAAATAGAAAACAAAACTTCTTCAACTCCTGATGCATCCTACATAGTCAATTAGTATTCAGTGAGATATTATATACTTTCTAAAGATGAAATTAATTCATAAATTAGGAAATATGAAAATATTTAGAGCATCACAGGCTCAGTTCCCATACTTGATGATTTAAAATATAATAAGGA
Organism: Monodelphis domestica; assembly: GCF_027887165.1. Lineage (NCBI taxonomy): Eukaryota > Metazoa > Chordata > Mammalia > Didelphimorphia > Didelphidae > Monodelphis > Monodelphis domestica. Next base: position 24,808,338 of record NC_077232.1, on the reverse strand, counting down.
ACATTTGACAATGTGCTAAAAATAAAACAAAAAAACAGTTAGGAATTCATTTCCATTCTTGGAAAAGAAGTGGGGATTAATAAATCAGCAAATAGGTTCCCTATTACCATAAATTCAGGGATGAAATTAAAAATAAATCAGGGACAAAAAAAATTAGTACATGGTGAAAGAGAAAGAAATGAGATTAAGAGGAATAAGGACTTTTACTGTGAACTTTATGAGAACTAGGTAGTGGTATATTTTTACAACTTGTGTAGCAATTGAGGATGCAATATAAGTATTATGATTTCTTGGACATTGAGGGAAAAGGTCAAAATCACCATCCTATTTTGTTTCCTCATTTTATCATATTTTCTTCTGATTTTCTTAAATGAAACTCTCTTCCTAATCTACCCTCTTATCTCCTTTACTCCCTTCTCCTCTTCTTGTCTATCACATCATCTTCCTTATTTTTTTCTCAACTTGTAAGAGTCCTTGGAAGAAGTTAAAGATTACCACCAATCCTATATTCAAATCTTTCAAATTTGGAAGGACACACCAGAATTTTAGTTAACTTATTCCACTCCTGGCATAGATGTATAGAACATGGATCCATTATCATTACTGTTTTTAATAAATTTGAATATTTTTGGCAGGAGAGTAAATATGAGCAACAATGTTTACAGCATTCTTTCCACTAGGAAGCAATTTTGACCATCAGACTTTAATTCTAAAACCCAAATTCCTAGATATTATAAAAGAAATGTAGATTTAGGACAGGTGGAAACAACGATGGAAAGAAAAGTACAATTAGATTCATGATCAAATTTATAAATTATAAGGGAAATAAGGCATTAATTCATAATGTATCTGAAGCAAAGGAATATTGTTGTTCAGTCATGTGAGATGTGTCCAACACTTCACAACCCTATTTGGAGTTTTCTTCATCAAGATTTGGGAGAAGTTTCCCATTTACTTCTCCAGAAGTAAGATACCAGAGAAAGAAGACAAAACAAAACCATCCATACGAAGTTTAAGGAAAGTAAGAATGATTTGATTGCTATAAGGAACTTCCACATAGTAAAATACTCTCTCTTTCATTTAAGGTTAGCACGTTTTCTTCAAGTTATGATCTTAGAGTCCTCCCTAGAACACTAAGAAGTGATTTGTCAAGATTTAGAAAGACAATGTTTTTCATAAATATTACCTTAGCACATGTAAAATATGAACAACCATATATCTAAATAATTATTTTCCCATCAAGATGAAATGTTTCTGTTAAGAATTTATAAGTCTAATGAGAACATCCTTCATGCTTCCATTAACAAGGAATACTCAAGTTTTCACATGTGCAATACTATGGTGATTTATTCTTTTACCATCATATAGTTGACTGAAAAATGTATGTAATATACAATCTCCCACTATGTAACAATTGGTATCTAAACAAAATTAAATGAATCAAGCAATCTATAAGATTTTGTTGCATACCACCTGAAAATTGATGTACCTTTTGATTTGAATACCATAAGCTATTAACTCAAATGCACTTTCATTAGTGCCATCATACATGCATCCAAATCATGTAAAATCCCTTGATACATAAAATATCTGAGGTACTTCTGATAATTAGTATCAAATAAGGCATAAAGTAGGGAGATGTACTCACCAATTCTTGTCACCATTGTCTTTAAATAGAAGCAGAGAAGAAGCCAAGTTGAAAAGCAAGATTTCTTATAGGTGGTTAAGCACTACTCATGTTCTCATTGCTGAGTACCATTTTATTCCTTGCATTAAGCCCTTGAAAATTGAAGAACTTTCTGGGCAAAGTATATAACTGCATTTAAAAACTGATATAACCAAATAGAAAATGCAATAAAAATTGGTTAATTATGAGTCCTTTTCATTTAGATTATGAGATGCATTGAGGAAGATTCTCTTCATAATAGAAACATCTATTTTCTTCTTTAACTGTATTTAGATATATTTTTATTATGAAAACAAATATATGCATATGCACTGTTAAGACTTGGTTACATTTTAAAAATTTAATGTCTTTAAATTTTTGCACACAAGGCCCTATTTATTAATATCAAAATGGTATGTATAAAAAGTTATATTGTGACATTGTCTACATAGACTTTTAAAAATATGATGGCAACTCCAAGAGCAGTGGAAAAGTATATGGATATGATGAGCAGGCTATACAGCATAAAGAAATTAGGAATTAAATAGAATAAATGGATCAAAATTGACCTAAATAATGGTTTGATAAATATGTAGGAAAATCAATAGGTAGTTTATGTGTTCAGATAGTGGATAACAAATAACAAGAGAATGAAGAAAGTGTTAGGATGCTGGGAATGGACTCCATATGATGAAATTATTGCACAAAATGGACAGCAGTCACCCAGAATGGGCTGGGTTAGTTAACTTGTACTATGTATTATTTAAGACAACTACCACAAATGTGGTATAAATCAGAGATCCACTATAGTGTTAATTTGTCAATAGTAAAATACTATAAATTGAATGGTCATCTCTGTATTCCTCTGGCTCTATGTCTCTTTCACTCATTGAATTTTCATTTTACCTGAATATGCCATTCATTAATATCATCAAGTATCACTGGAGAAGCTACTCATATATTTAAGTTTAAATAACTAAATTCTAATAATTCATCACTCCTGAGGGGGGTGTACCATTTATTACAAAGAAATTGTTTGTGTTACCAGTGTTGTACAATTCTTGTTCCCAGAGCTATGTGTGTACTGAATAGTTTCTATCAATTACTCAAAAAAAAGTTAACTGGAACCACCTTAAATCAGTTATTTTTTTTTAAATTCTAATTTAGATTGTCTTTGCTACGATTTTAGAACAAAGCTTCATCTCTGTGATTCAAGGGCAGGGGGGTTAAGGATTATAGTATAGATCACTATATTTGATTAAGAAGGATCATTGAAAACAGCAGAAAGAATGTTATCTGTCATGTAGTCTAATCCTTTTGTTTTATAGATAGAAATGGATAGTTTTTAAAAATGACTTAATATCCTATAACTAAAAAATGAACAATCAGATTTCAAACCTTGGTTTGATCATTTAGAAACACTGCATTGTGGAGGTAGCTGGATTGCTCATTGTATTGTGAGCCAGGCCTAGACACAGGAGGTCCTACACTCAAATCTGACCTCAAATGCTTCCCAGCTGTGTGACCCTGGGCAAGTCTCTTAACTTCCAGCACCTAGCCCTTACTGTTCTTCTAACTTGGAACCAATACACAGTATTGATTCTAATACAAAAGGTAAGGGGTTTAAAAAAGTAAAAGAAACACTTCATTGGACATTTCAGTTTAATAATAAGACATAAGTCAATGTGATTAGGACCACAGGTTAGAGGATGGGTGAGTGGGTAAAGAGAGAATGTTTAGATTCCTACAAATGAATCTGTGCAGAACAATATGTAGATAAAATGGATTTCTGACTGGGCAAAAATCAGATATAATTGAGAAATAGATAGAAAGAAAGAGATGGTAAAAAATATGGAAAGTCAAAGACAAAGAGACAAAAACAGTGACAAATATAGAGAGACAAAAATGGAGATAAATATAAAAAAACAAGAGAGATGGAAAGAGAAAGAGAAATACAATGAAGGAAATAAAATGCTGATGAATGAATAAATAAAACTTACTAAATGAGGGGCAGCTGGGTGACTCTCTGTCTTGTATTCTACTTATTTAGGCATATAAAATATTTCTTCACATACTCGCAAGCCTCTATAGAATGTAAACTTAGTTATTCACTAATTTCTAGATCAAATGGAATATGGGCAGAAATATATTCCAACTTTTATCTGAAAAAAAGAGAAGATGACATAATAGAAAACATCCTGGAGTCAGCAGACCATCAATATAGTTTTGACAAGTGTAAAATTTCTTTTGTGTTCTAATGTAGTTGTAAATCTCTCAATTTCAACATATTCAAAAATGGAAGATAAAAATCACCTACATGAGAGAAACTTGAAGATCAGGAGAAACAATAGAAAGGGAAAGGGCTTGGAAAGTGTCATGTGTTATGATAAAGTAAGGATTAATCACTCTACTAAATATCTTGACAAATAAAATGTCATTCAGTCAGTTCTCAGTTTTACCCCATATTTGCTAATATCAAGAGTGAGTATAAATCGAGAAATTATGTTTGACTTTTTTCTGGCATTAACAGTTGCCTTATATAGGGAATAGTCTAAGGAAGAATGGAATGAACAAAAATATGAAATGTGTTAGGATGTGTGATATTAAAAAATAACTTACATTATCACATATGACAAGGTAGACTCATCCCTGTTTGATATTCCTTCATGAAAACCAAATGTAGAATCTGAAACCTTTACCTCTCCCTGGGCAGTCACAACAGTCAGTTGTGGATTCTTGGAGTGTCTCAAAAAAGGGTCTCATGTCTGTCTCTTTTGTCACAAGTCATTCCAAGTCTGTCTCTTGCATCACTTTAAACATGACAGTTTTCTTCAGTGATGTTAATTCTTTTGAGTTCTAAGAGAACTTATCATCTTGTAGACATTCTCTTGTAGACAAGATCCCAGAGAAAAACAAACAGATGTCCTAAATCTCTGACTCCTCATCAAATTTTTAGACTGAATGAAAAATTCTAAGGGAGCCTTATCTATCATTCTCTGATTTTAAAGGTACACACGGAAACTGGAGATGGAATCCCAGAGGCATTTTTAGGCAACCAAAATTTTAGACTATTAAAGTACACTGGTGGCAAACTTTGGTGCAGAGGGAAATGATGGGTTTTTTTCCCTTTTGCTTTTTGGCTCCTTTTATGTATCCTCAATACCAGTAATATAAAAGTCACATATACTTTTGCCATTCAGCTGCCTCCACTAAAAGATATATTAACAAATACTTTTTAAAATATTATTTTTCTTCAACTATGTGAAAAATGTATTTATCCTTTTTAAAAAGTTTGAACCAAAATCTTATCCTCCTTTTCCCCTGTTTCTTGAGATTGCAATAAATCTGATTTAGATTTTACATATATTATAGTAATACATATCATCTCAAGAAAATTTCAGGGGAACATTGGGACATTCCATGTCACCAGAGGAAGGTCGTAATTTAAGAGATGTAAAAAAAAATGAGATTTTGGTTTTCTTTTTCTTTTGCCAACTTTTGAGTCAATTACAATAATAAAAAGAAAGGAATAATCATTTTAAAACAATAGTTCATTACAATACTCCTTATCATCTTGTTTTTTCCCAATATTTTAAAGTAATTGCTCTCTTGAATACTTTTTATAATATACTTTGCACTAAATCATTTCCTTCATGTTTTCTATGGCTTTTCATATGATTGACTTGCCTCCTCCATTATCATCTTTTGATTTCTATTTTTAATGTGATATATCACTTTATCTTTGTTTTCTTTCCAATAGGTTAAATTGTGTCCAACTTTTCATGATCTAATGTTTTTGTTCAGCTATTGGATCAGCTTGCCAATTCCTTCTCTAGCTCATTTTACAGATGAAGAAAGTGAAACAAACAAAGATAAGTGACTTGCCAAGAGGTACATAGTTAATAAGTTTATGAGGTTAGATTAGAACTCAGGAAGAAGTCTTCCTGACTCCAAGCCTGACATTGTATCCACTGTGGCATGAATTTTTCCATATATAAGTTACATGTTTTTAAAAATAAAAAGTTTAAGATTGAGAAGGCATCAATAGAGAATATTTCATGTGAAGATTCCAGTTTTAGTTGACAAGCATAATAGACTATAAGCATAATAGTAGGCTATAAACATATTGTGAAATAAAAATTCAATAAAGTATGAAAACAATACTCATATAATTATAAATATCGACAAGAAATTTACCTATTATTAGTGAGATAGTATTTCAACTGAATTCATACATGATCAATGTATATCTAGACTACTATGTTCATTCTGGGTTTAAAATTTTACAGATTATATTGAGAATTTATTTAATAATTAAAAGATGGATATCAGGATGTTGAAGGACTGTAAGATCATGCCTTATCAGGACTATTGAAAATATGGTATATTCTTTTTCTCTTCATTGTAGAAAAGAAAACTTGAAAGTTAATGTTGCCTGTCTTCAAGAATATGCACATATTTCTTAATAAAATTTCTAGACTTTAATGAAGAGATGTAGAACTAGGAAAATAAGCAAAAGTTGCAAAGATAGAAAATTAGGTTTTCATGAAAGGAATAAATCTTTATTTTTAAAAAAGCAATCCAGAAGATGAATAAATTTCTTCTGCATGTAGGAAACACTCTACTATCAAGGAGGTATTTAAATAGACAGAATGACATTTTATCATGGATATTGTTGAGGTGATGATAATTTAGGCATGAATTGAACTACATTGTCCTTTGCAATCTATTATTTTTCTATAATTCTGTGATTCCATTCACCTGAACTCACTGAATAATACAAATATTTATAATTGTTTTAATACTAGAAATATTCAGGGAAGACTAGTAGCTCTGATGGAGAACTTTCTGGGATTTCTTCAGTGGTGATTTCCTCTTTTGTTGTCTGCTTGTTTCCAAGTTCTCACCTGAGCCTCCAAGAAGCTCTAGCATATGTTGCAGCCACCCCTTGGTAAAATATCTCCACATACAAGCTAAACCATATTGATTGTAACTAAAAGGCCTAAAACCTATCTGTTGCCTGGGGGTGTCTACTTGAAGCATATGAAGACTTTCCCTGGTGGAAGGGGTGGATGAGAATAATTGTTTCAGTGACCATGAAGGCAGTAGAAGCAGGTTCTTTGGAGAACATAGAACTTGATTTGAGATTAAAGAAGTCAAGGGGTGTCACTGTGTCCTGAGCCATTACCAATTCTAGACTTTGTGTAACTTTGTCTCATTGTAGTCTAATGCTTGAATCAAATGATATCACAAATGTTGTTATTTTGGTTTTCTTTCAGTATGAAGTACAACCAGCCTACCAAACCCTTTGTCAATAAACCAATCAATATCCAGATTGAAGTCTAATGAAATTCTTGCCCTAAGCAACTCTTGCAATATAATATTTCCAACCTAATTCCTCACTCATTTCCTGTCTTAGAGCTCTAACTTCAGTGTCAATTTTCTTCTATACAAGATCAGTGCAATATAGTAATCTGATGTGGAAAGACCCATCTGCTTTTACATCACAGTATGAAATTCTGATTTCTTTTGTTTTTTCAAAATCTCCTTTAGGTCTGGCCATAGAACAGCATTCACACATATTAACCCTAATACTGGTCTTCATGTCATTTTTTGTCCAATATGGCTGAGAACAACTGTAACATTCACTAAAATGGTTAGATCTCTTAAGAAAATATAAAGTAAATAGGTTTATTCCTGACTCATATATCTTTGCTAGGTTTTGCGTAATAAGATAGATACTTAATACAACTTCACTGATATGCTTATTCAGGAAATAGAAGAATGAGTATCAAACAGAGTCTTGAGAAATAATATTTTAGTGTAAACTTGTCTGGAACAGATAGCTCTCATATTATTGATTTTGAAAGATTAAAAAGAACTATAGGGGAATTTAATTTTCCCCTTTCAGTCCCAGAAAAAAAAATCTAACAAAAATGAATGAGAAAGACATAAAAGAGGTAAATAAAAAGTTAGATAAGTTAAATATGATAGATGTCTGGAAAGTCCTCACCCACCTTCACAAGGTCATTAGTAGATATAAGCCTGAGGATACACATAATCCAAGCAGTTTCTGGTGGGACAGCAATGATTTGGAGAAAATAAACATTCTGCACAAGTCTTACTTAATACTCATTATACTATGGAGGTAGTTCTAAATTTCTGAAAAGTTATGATCCTGGAACATTGAGTATGTCCAAACTAGAAAGATAGTTTAAAAAAAATATATAACCATGGCAACAGATTGTGTCTCCTGTGTCAGGACTAATCTACCTAATATAGTCCCAGTAATACATATTAACTAAGGGCCAAACAGACTATGATGACCAAATTAAATGCTAATTAGCACATGGAGAAAGAGGACTTTCTCCATTTGCTAATGTAGGTGTGAAATTATTTGAACTGTTAAGCAGTTCATGTTCATTGTTCTAGGGTAGTGATGGTGAACCTTTTGGAGAGGGAGTTCCAGGCTCCATCCCCAACCCATCATCCATGCTGAGTGCTGTGCCTTCCCCCTCAGAGACCAAATGGCCCACCCAACCCAAACACCCCTTATCCCAGACAGGGGAAAGTGGAAGTGCTCCCATTGGCTGCTGGGCAGAGGAGTAGGAAATGTGAAGAAATGTCCTCAGTCCAGTATGGAGAAGGGGAGGGGTTGACCCAAGGTCTCTGATCCCTTCCTACTCTGCCTCCTGTGTGTTGACCACCTTACTTACTGTGTGTTTACATTGTGCTGCTGAATAGAAGGGTGGCTGATATCAAAAAGTGTTCTCAGGAGCAGCTCTGCCAGGGTGCCTCTGCCTTTCTAGTAACAAACTTGGGGGGAAGGGATTTGGGAAGGGAGGTGCACATGCCCACAGAGAGTGCTCTACATGTCCTCTGACACCCATTCCATAGGTTTGTCATCATTAACCTAAGGATTCCATTACTAGGATTAGACCATAGGGGTATTATTGACAGGATAAAAAGTTGTATATATGAAAAATATTTATGGAAGTTTTGTAATGAAAACAAATCTAGAAGTAACACAGGTGCAATGATTGGGAGAAATGACTGAAAAGACTGTAATATTTGTATGTAATGGAATATATAATATTATTAGAAATGGCAAGTAGTGAATATTTGAAATATAAAGAAATAAAGTAGAGAGATGAAAAGTGAAGAAATAAGGTTAAGAATAATACATACTATGATTACCTTTTTTTAATAGCAGTCACAACATCAAGAGAAAAAAGTATTAAAGTAAAACAAATACAAAGGGGATTAAAAACAGAATATTTCTATTACCATCCATATAATATTTACATATTTTAAACAAATTGTAAAGAACATGGAATTGGTGGTTTACCACATTTTTAATGTAATTGTTTATTTTAATGTTTTGTTCTGTTTGGTGGTGGCAGTTATTAATTAAAATTTAATAAATAAAAGGGAGGGAGGAAAGATATGAAAATGAAACCTTGAGTAAAATATCTGAGTTGCTTCACTTCAATTGTCTGTCCTCAATTCCTGTTTTTATAATGTATATGTGGCTAACAATATACCTTCATGTTTCAGTTTCATTATAATTACAATTCTAAGCTCTAGCTCAAGCCTCAGAATTGGTACAGTCATCATGTATTGTGGATATAGTTTCTCCCTTCCAGACCCTAAACTCCACCATTACTGCTTTCCTTTATTCTCATTTGATAGAAATTAACATTCAATATTTTCCATAAAGATTTATATTAACTCTTATTATATACTGAGGGTCAAATTAAGTCAACATATGTAACTTCTTAAATATTTCAAAGTTGTATTATTGTAATTATGATATTGGCTAAGATATTTTATCTAAATTAGAAACCTAGGAGAATCATGTAATGGCAGGTGGAAGATCTGAATTCTAACTGAAGATATCCATCTTAGAAGAACTTTTAACAAGGAAGAAAACAGGTATTTCATAAAAAAATGATTTTTTTTCATACTACCTTCCACTACTTTATTATTTTATTACTTTACTACCTTACTACCTTATTACATATAAATATGATTTATACATTACAGACTCTATATTTATTTTCTTAGTAGCAAATGTTTGAAAAAATACCAATATACAATCATTTAAAATTGGTACTTAATAAAACAGAATAGTATACTTGTCAGATCTTTGAGAAAGGAAAGACTTTAAAACCAAGAAATAGCTAGAAAAAAAAACAAAATGTAAAATCAATAATTTTGATTACATCAAATTAAAAAGGTTTTGTACAAACAAAACTAATGCATTGAAAATTAGAAGGGAAGCAATAAATTGGTAAAAAATCTTCATTATAAAAACCTCTGACAAAGGTCTAATTACTTGAATTTATAAAAAGCTAAACCAATTGTACAAAAAATCAAGCCATTCTCCAATTGATAAATGGACAAGGGACATGAATAGGTAATTTTCTGTTAAAGAAATCAAAAGTATTAATCAGCACATGAAAAAATGTTCTACATCTCTTATAATAAGAGAGATGCAAATCAAAACAACTCTGAAGTATCACCTCACACCTAGCAGATTGGCTAACATGACAGCAAAGGAAAGTAATGAATGCTGGAGGGGGTGTGGCAAAGTAGGGACATTAATTCATTGCTGGTGGAGTTGTGAATTGATCCAAACATTCTGAAGGGCAATTTGGAACTATCTCCAAAGGGCACTTAAACACTGTCTGCCCTTTGATCCAGCCATAGCATTGCTGGGTTTGTACCCCAAAGATGTAATAAGGAAAAAGACATGTACAAGAATATTCATAGCTGAGCTCTTTGTGGTGGCAAAAAATTGGAAAATGAGGGGATGCCCTTCAATTGGGGAATGGCTGAACAAATTGTGGTATATGTTGGTGATGGAATACTATTGTGCTCAAAGGAATAATAAAGTGGAGGAATTCCATGGGAACTGGAACAACCTCCAAGAAGTGATGCAGAGTGAGAGGAGCAGAACCAGGAAAACATTCTATACAGAGACTGATACACTGTGGTACAATCGAAGGTAATGGACTCCTCCATTAGCGGCAATGCAGTGATCCTGAACAACTAGGAGGAACCTACAACTAAAGTTTTTTAACAATGAAATTTGATAATTGCTTCTGGAATACATATTGTAATTATAGAATCACCACGTAACAAATTTACATTTAATATTCCAACTTGGTATGTAAAGGCAAGAAATCTTTCCATTTATTCTCAGGCAATTTGATTCCATTTTATTAAACGCAAGAGAAGTACAGAGAAACTTGGTCTCTAAGGTACCTCTTCCTCTAAATCATAGAATCTTATTGATTATATTAAATTATTAATTTCACTGATGGCTAAGGGCTTTTATGGAGATATAACAGTAACTTATGATATCTTATATACACTTTTAAAATGTCTATTGCCCAACTTTATTATCCAAGTTTGTGAGAGTTTCCAGAAAAGAATTATATTGCTATTTGCTATAATTATAAAAATTCAAAATACTTTATTCTCAAATTTAAAGTTATATTTTTGTTAATCATCTCTTTATATATAATACATATATGTGATGAAAATTATATTCAGTCAAATATATAAAAACTGCAGATCTTTCTCAGGTTGGAACCCTGTTGATGTGTTATCTTCACTTTTCATTAAAGTGTTTAAGTTTTAAAAGGCAATTGGTGGTCCAAATTTGCATGAAGAGATTACATGATTTTCTAAAAGCGACAACTGCAAATGGACTAAAAATTGGTTACAATAATCACACTAATTTTTTTAATTCCATAGCTGCTAACTTATTGAAGCAGAATCCTTAAAAATGTAGAATTTGATGTTGTCAATGTTATGATAACATTGGGTTAAATCTTAAAAATGACAAATAGAATATATTGAGATCCACAAATTATCTAAGAAAATTAAATAACTCATAAGGAAAATTAGTAATGTCGAATTTTCTGGAAAGAAAAAAAATTATCCACCTAAAATTTCATTCAGAAAGGAATTATATCACTTTGTTTTTCTTAAGTGATTTCTATGGATTCCAGATGGACAAAAGATGCAGAAATGCTCACTATCATGACTGAACACATTTCCCCACGGTACAGTTTTCCCTCATTTTATAAATGGTCATACTTGTTCTTTGGTTAAAATGTCCTAATAGCCAATATTTCCCAAGGAAGCTAATTATTCTTTTCTGGAGAATTGCCAATATCTTCAGTCCACATTATGCCAAAATGTTTTATTATCTTTCCTTGTAAATGAAAATCCACTACCAGGTGTTACCCCAAAACTAGAAAGAATGCCACTGTGGAATGACATTAAAGACAACTAGTTGCTTATTAAAGTGACTATACCATTTATACATCGTAACAGCTGTCACAGAAAAAAAAATCATTAAAATATTGAGACAGTTTACAGTTATTCCTGCTGCTTTTTCTGCTCTCTTATTAGTTACATGTATAATTTATTTTTTGAAAGCTACTTTGGACATCTGGGCTTTTACAGACTAGTAAGCCAGCATAAATTTGCAGAAATTTCTTGTTTACCAGAGCATCTCCTTATCTTTTCACAGAGCTATTTACAATACTGAACTAACTTATAAGAAATAAAACTAATTGTACTTTTTCCAGCCTGGAAAAAAATCTGTAAGTGAAAATATCTAGGAATTATAAAATGACTAAGGAAGGGAGGCTATATTCACTTTCAAATCTAAATGGGGTTTTTAAGTACTAGGATATCTAATTGACTTGATTTCTGGAAATGGAAACCCAAATATTTTTATTATGGGAAGCTTTAGATACATTTATTATTTTAAAGTTTCAAGTCCTGCTGTATGGCTTTTCTTTCTGTTGTTTTTCCCCAAGGGTTTTCACTGTGAATTGACTGTGTTGCATGTTATATGATAAAAGATAGGAATAATTTAATGAGCTGAGGTTCTTGATTCTTTTTGCATATGACAAACATGGAACTTGATTGAAGGACTTAAAACATTCACAAATTCAAAGTGTGTGTGTGAGAAATATGGACACTTGTTACAGACTTTAAATTACTACGAAGGCTGTTTGGCTTGTGAAACTTTATATTGTGGAAAAAAGATAATAAATTGGAGATATTATTGTGAAAATAATGCAGATTTGCATTTTCAGTCAACTACTGTAAAAATAGCAGCTTTTAAAGCTAAGACTCCCTCTTAAAAACCATCATCCTTTACTTTTAACTAGTTTAAGAGTAGCCTCGTTATCTTTTATAATAGGATCCTCTATTTTTTGTATCAATATTCATCTCTTTCGGTTCTGTTTTCTTTTCCATTTTTATTTAATTCCAAATGCTTCTTCATCCACTGGACTATTTTTTGGAAAATTCCTACATATATCTTCTCCCTCTCCTCCTTTCTTCTTATCTTCTATCTCCCCCTCTGCCTCATCACAAAAAAAATAGTAAAAAAAGAAAAGTGTATATGATAATTATGAAAATTAAATTGTAAAAAACACTCAACCACAAAGAATTGGAAATTGAATGTTATAATATTATAAAGTAAAAGCTTGGTTCCAAAGAAAATATATAAGAAAACACTTTCTCCTTCCATTGGGACATTAAGAATAAATGGGTGATAAATGTTCTAAAGAGCATACTTTTTTTTTTCTCTTTGGTTATGATATTCTTTCTCTTTTATTTATTTTATGTCATTTTTTAAAAATAAAATGATGTCTTTGAAGGAGAAAAGAAGGAAAAAGATGAGGGGTGGAATCTAGGTGAAGAAAAATATAATATTTTCAATAAAAATCATTTAAAAGACAAAAATCTGAAAAGTAGATCCTGACAACTCACAAAGTCACAATTGAACATTTCTCCTCCATTTTGTTCCTTTGAGCACATGTTCACTGTTGTACTTGACTTAATTTTTCCCATGTTCCTTAATTCTGTCCTATACCTTGTTGTTTTCCCACTTCTTTCAATTTTACTAGTAATTGCATTAAACATCCTATAATTTTTCTATTTTAATTTTGATACCACTTTATGATTTAACAATAAAAAGGATGTATTTTTTATCAGCTGTCTCCCAAGGAATTTCTTGGTATTCATTGAATAAGAACAATTCTGTACTCAGTTTAAAATGAGACTTGTTGCTATTTCTTTTTTTCCCTGCTTCTTTTTTATTCATTTTTTAAATTTATTTTTCATTTTCAAACAATATTCATTGGAAACAAAGATCATAATATTTTCCTCCTCCAACCCTCCCTCCACACCTCCCATAGATGACGTGTGATTCCTCTGGATATCACATGTGCCCTTGATCTGAACCCATTTCCATGTGGTTGGTATTTGCATTAGGGTGTTCATTTAGTTTCTCCTCAGTCATATCCCCTCAACCCCTGTATTAAAGCAGTTGCTTTTCCTCAGTGTTTTTACTCCCACAGTTTGTCCTCTGCTTGTGGGTAGTGCTTTTTCTCCTAGATCCCTGCAGGTTGTTCAGGGACTTTGCATTGATGCTAATGGAGAAGTCGATTATGTTCGATTGTACCACAGTGTATCAGTCTCTGTGTACAGTGTTTTCCTGGTTCTGCTCCTTTCGTTCTGCATCACTTCCTGGAGGTTGTTCCAGTCTCGATGGAATTCCTCCACTTTATTATTCCTTTGAGCACAATAGTATTCCATCACCAACATATACCACAATTCGTTCAGCCATTCCCCAATTGATGGGCATCCCCTCATTTTCCAGTTTTTTGCCACCACAAAGAGAACGTCTATGAATATTCTTGTACAAGTCTTTTTCCTTATTATCTCTTTGGGTTACAAATCCAGCAGTGCTATGGCTGGATCAAAGGGCAGATAATATTTTAGTTCCCTTTGGGCATAGTTCCAAATTGCCATCCAGAATGATTGGATGAATTCACAACTCCACCAGCAATGCATTAATGTCCCAACTTTGCCACATCCCCTCCAGCATTCATTATGTTCCTTTGCTGTCATGTTAGCCAATTTGCTAGGTGTGAGGTGATACTTCAGAGATGTTTTGATTTGAATCTCTCTGATTATAAGCGATTCATAACATTTTTCATGTGCTTATTAATACTTTTGATTTCTTTAACAGAAAATTGCCTATTCATGTCCCTTAACCATTTATCAATTGGGGAATGGCTTGATTTTTTGTTCAACTGGTTTAACTCTTTGCAAATTTGAGTAATTAGACCTTTGTCAGAGGTTTTCGTTTTGAAGATTGTTTCACAATTTATCGCTTCCCTTCTCATTTTGGTTACATTGGTTTTGTTTGTACAAAAACTTTTTAATTTAATGTATTCAAAATTATTTATTTTACATTTTGTGACTCTAAGTCTTGCTTCATTTTAAAATCTTTCCCGTCCCAAAGGTCTGACATGTATACTATTCTGTGTTCACCTAATTTACTTATAGTTTCCTTCTTTATGTTCAAGTCATTCACCCATTCTGAATTTATCTTGGTGTAGGGTGTGAGGTGTTGATCCAAACCTAATTTCTCCCACACTATCTTCCAATTTTCCCAGCAGTTTGCATCAAATAGTGGATTTTTGTCCCAAATGCTGGGATCTTTGGGTTTCTCATATACTGTCTTGCTGAGGTCACTTACCCCAAGTCTATTCCACTGTCCTCCTTTCTGTCTCTTAGCCAGTACCAAATTCTTTTGATAACCACTGCTTTATAGTATAGTTTGAGATCTGGGACTGCAAGTCCTCCTTCCTTTGCATTTTTTTTTTCATTAGTTCCCTGGATATCCTTAATCCTTTGATCTTCCAAATGAACCTTGCAATGTTTTTTTTTTTTTTCCTAGTTCAGTAAAAAATGTTTTTTGGAAGTTTAATGGTATGGCACTAAATGAGTAAATTAATTTGGGTAGGATTGTCATTTTTATTATATTAGCTCATCCTATCCAAGAGCAGTTAATGTTTTTCCAATCCCTCAAGTCTAGTTTTAATTGTTCGGAGAGTGTTTTGTAGTTGTGTTCATATAGTTCCTGTATTTGTCTTGGGAGATGGATTCCTAAGTATTTTATTTTGTCTAAGGTGATTTTGAATGGAATTCCTCTTTCTAATTCTTGCTACTGAAATGTGTTAGAGAATGCTGATGACTTATGTGGGTTTATTTTGTATCCCATTACTTTGCTAAAATTGTTGATTATTTCCACTAGCTTTTTATGTTGATTCCCGAGGATTCTTTAAGTAGACCATCATATCATCTGCAAAGAGTGACAGCTTAGTCAGTTCATTGCCAATTTTAATACACTCAATTTCATTTTCTTCTCTAATTGCTACTGCTAGTGTTTCTAGTACAATGTTAAATAATAGAGGCAATTATGTGCATCCTTGTTTAACCCCTGATCTTAGTGGGAATGCATATAGTTTATTCCCATGGAAGATGATGATGTTTCCTGATGGATATATATATGTATATATACAGTTTATTATTTTTAGGAAAGCCCCTTCTATTCCTATGCTTTCTATTGTTTTTAATAGGAATGTGTGTTGTATTTTATTAAAAGCTTTTTCTGCATCTACTGAGATGATCATGTGATTTTTGTTGATTTGCTTGTTGATATGGTCAATTATGTGGATGCTTTTCCTAATATTGAACCATCCTTGCATTCCTGGTATAAATCCTACTTGATCATAGTGAATGACCCTCCTGATCAGTTACTGGAGTCTTTTTGCTTGTACCCTGTTTAAGATTTTTGCTTCTATGTTCATTAGGAAGATTGGTCTGTAGTTTTCTTTCTCTGTTTCTGACCTGCCTGGATTTGGAATCAGTACCATATATGTGACATAAAAGGAATTTGGTAGCACTCCCTATTTGCTTATTATGTCAAATAATTTGTATAGTATAGAGATTAGCTGTTCTTTGAATGTTTGATAGAATTCACTTATGAATTCCTCAGGCCCTGTGAATTTTTTCTTTGGGAGTTCTTTGATGGCCTGTTGAAATTCTTTTTCTGATATGGGATTGTTTAAGAGTTCTATTCTTCTGTTAGTCTAGGTAATTTATATTTTTGTATATATTCATCCATATCACCTAGATTGGCATATTTATTGACATATAATTGGGCAAAGATGTTTTTAATGATTGCCTTAATTATCTCTTCATGGGAAGTAAGGTTTCAATTTTCATTTATGATACTGCTAATTTGCTGTTCTTCTTTCCTTTTTTAAATTCAATTCACCAGTACTTTGTCTATTTTTTTTGTTTTTTCATAGTATCACCTTCTAGTCTCATTAATTTGTTCAATACTTCTATCACTTTCAATTTTATTAATTTCTCCCTTAATTTTTAGCATCTCTAATTTCGTTTTCTTCTAGGGGTTTTTAATTTGTTCACTTTCAAATTTTTGATTTGCATGACCAATTCATTGATCTCTGCCCTCCTTAATGTGTTAATATATGCACTCAGTGATATGAATTTTCCTCTGAGTACTGCTTTGGCTGCATCCCATGAGGTTGGAAAGGATGTCTCACCATTGTCATTTTCTTCAATGAAATTATTATTTTTTCTATGACTTGTTCTATAACTAACCGATTTTGGAGTATCATATTATTTAATTTCCAATTAATTTATGATTTGGCTCTCCATGTACCCTTACTGATCATTATTTTTATTGCCTTATGATCTGAAAAGGTTGCATTTTTTATTTCTGCTTTTCTGAATTTGTATGCCATGTTTTTATGACCTAGTGTATGTTCAGTCTTTTTGAATGTGCCACATGCTGCTGAAAAGAAGGTGTATTCCTTTTTGTCCCTATTCATTTTTCTCCATATATCTATCAACTCTAATTTTCCTAAGATTTCATTCACATCTTTTACCTCTTTTTTATTTATTTTTGATTTTATTTATCTAAATTTGATAGCGGTTGGTTTAGGTATAGTATAGTTTTAGTATCACTTAGTGATACTAGCTCACTTAGTGTCTCTGGTGGGTGCGCTGGTCCTGGCTCTGGTTCCGTAGGTGAGGTGGGGGAGAGTAGTTCAGATCACATTTGGATGCAAATTTTTTCTCCTCCTTATAGTGTGGAAATGCTCATACTCCACGTACCTTCAATACTGCTCCCTACTTTAGAGTCCCTCCATTCTTCCAAAAATGATTTTTATGTTCTTTGTAGGTACTCTATTTCATTGGGTGCTGGGGAGAGGAAGCTATTCCCATCTAGATTGAAGCCATGTTTACCCGGAAGTCCCAAATCCCTTGTTGCTATTTCTGAAAGGGAAAAGGTAATCTCATTTACTTCAATCCTCTGTACCTGAAAAGTCTGAGTGTTTTCTCTCTACCTAAGATTACAGAAAACAAGAATGTAACATTTTGGGGGGGGCAGGAAATGACAGGATTTGTAGAAAATCATAAAAATATACATTTGGAAGAGGAATTAGTATGTATTCATAATTTTTAAACAGATTTTTTTAAGTTGATAATGTGGGTTATTCAAGTGTAACAGACTGATGTTTAGAATTCTTTTCTCAATATTACACACACACACACACACACACACACACACACACACACACACACACATATATATATATAATGAGGAATTTGAAGAGAAAAAATTCCAATTTATTCCAATGCATTTAAAATGAGAAAATAGAATTCCAATAAATTAATTGATTCTGCATTTTGACAAAAGAGTAAATTCATGAATATGATGTTTTGTGAATTACCCAATTCCAATTTATTCCAATGCATTTAAAATGAGAAAATAGAATTCCAATAAATTAATTGATTCTGCATTTTGATAAAAGAGTAAATTCATGAATATGATGTTTTGTGAATTAACTTTTAAATAAAAGAAAAAAATTAAGTAAGAAAAAGTAAATTTCAGTAAGTTATGTTAGAGTGATATTGGTGGTGATGACTCTCTTCATCCTTCCAAATTCACATCTTTCATATCTTAATTCCATGGTATGTAATGGATATAGCTTTTATCTTCATATCTTAACTCATTATGTACTCTCAAAGATCATTTAAAATATTTCATGCTAAAATTAATGTCCTTTTTTAAATCCTTATTCTTATCCTTACTTGTTCCTATCTCAACTCATTCTGCCCCTGCCTGCAATAGTATTTTGCAGTCCGTGTTTGAGAAGAGAGATTCTTATAGGTAACTTTTCTCCTTATCTTCTATGGAAGGATTCTTCACATCCTTTCCTGGCCATCTCAGCACCATGAGTACACTTCTCTTCATTAAATATTTTTTCTACCCTTTTAGAAATGTTAATTCCTGGGGGCAGCGGGGTAGCTCAGTGGATTGAGAGCTAGCCCTAGAGATGGGAGGTCCTAGGTTCAAATCTGGCCTCAGACACTTCCCAGCTGTGTGACCCTGGGCAAGTCACTTGACCCCCATTGCCTAGCCCTTACCACTCTTCTGCCTTGGAGCCAATACACAGTATTGACTCCAAGACTGAAGGAAAGGGTTTAAAAAAAAAAAGAAATGTTAACTCCTAGAGCTATAAGGTCACCATGTTTGCTTGAATGTGAATCAGCTCTTATCACTTTTCCTGGCACGTAGTTCACAAGTCAAATCAACAATCATTTATTACACACTTACTTTATGTAAAGTATTGTGCAAATCAGTAGGGATATAGAGAAAAAAAGTGGATCTTGCATTCATAGTGTTTACAATCTAAAAGGATCAGGACAATAAGTAAACCACAATATAAATAATGAATATATGAATGCAATTGAGATATACTTTCAGAGGGAAGGCTCTAAGATAAAAGAGGAATTTAAAAAAAAAAGTTCTTTTACAGAAGGTGAGATTTTGCCTAAGATTTGAGAAGGATGAAATGAGAAAGGGGAACATTTTCAGCATATCACATCCAAGGAATATTAAGGAAGCCAAAATCATTATCTCAAAAAGCATGTGAAGTGAGTAAGAAGATTGCAAAAGTAGGAAAGAGAAAAATCCAGAAGACTTTAAAGGTTAAAAGGAAAATTTTTCATTTCATATCATGAGTGCTTAGTAAATTTTCTCTACTTTTTCTCTCTGTTTCCTTCTCCTTCTTCTTCCCTTCTCATTCCTCCTTCCTCTCCCTTTCTTCCTTCCCTTTCCTCCTCTTCTTCTTTTGCTTCTTCATCTTGTTCTCCCTCTCCCCCTCCTTCTCCTTCCCTCTGTCCCTTTCTCCAACTCTCTCTCTGTCTCAGTTTCTATTTTTAGTTAATGTTGATAGCTAGCTCCTTCTGTACACAGTCTATTTTCTTTTATTTAATGATATTTATTTGTTTTTCTTCTTCTACAAAATTGAGTCTTCCTTGGTCTCTTTAATAGTATTATACATCTATGTTAGTGTATCACTGGCTTCTGTAAAGGGACCACTTTTCTCTATATCCTCAATCTTGTTTGATATCCTCAACAACTTTGACTTTGATTATTATTTCAAGAAAAAACCTCAGATCTACATATGTAGCCCTCTTCTTTCTTCTGAATTAAAATTCTACATCATCTATACATCTCCCCAATGTTTTTTTTACCATTTGCATATTAAATTGAACATTTCAGTGATGAAATTCATATTATCCCTACTTTCAATGTCCTATGAATTTTAACTTTATATTATTTCTTTTATTGCTTTCTTTTGTTCTCTTCCCTAACATCTTTCTAGTTCATGTGAAAAATCACAGTATTCAAAGCCCTTATAACACCTTACCTGATTTCTTGAAGTCGTTGCCTAATTACTGCTCTTGCAAAAGAATTTTCCCCAACCAAGAATCTTCTAACATTTTGAAAAACTGTCATTTAAAAAAAAATATGACTTTATTACACCATTGCTTAAGAAGTTTTTAGAACAGCCTGTTGCCTCCAGGAAAGACATACACACTCTTCTGATTGAATTCTATTAATTTTTACAACTTCATTGGAATATATTTTTCCTGATTGGTTGTTCCAGGAAAACTGTGTCCTTGGTGGTGCTTAGATATCTGATATTTCCCATATACTACTATAATGGAGTGTGAAAGATCATGCCAATTTCATTTAAATTGTATTAAATTCAATATACAGTTGACATGTATAAAACAAATTCAAAACTTTATAGAGTCATTTAAAATTATTTCATGACATCTCCTGATTGTAACAATGGAAATACTTAGCTAAAATTGTAAACGACAATCTATTTTTAGATTTTAACCACAAAAAAGGTGTTAAGTAACTACAAAAGGTGAACTTAATAAAAGAGGTGTTAAGTAACACAAAAAGATATAATCTAACCAGAGAAGGTAAGAACTAAAAAATGAGCAGTCCTGGAGAAAAGCATCTGCTGTAATTAGTAGATGTGAAAATTTAAAGAAGGTAACACAAGAGAAAAGGATCTTTAAATAGAGGGAAAAAAGACTGAAGAACAGTGAGTCACCTGGGCTTGGATTCTCTCTCTCTTTCTTTCTCTCTCTCTCTCTCTCTCACTCTCTTTCTCTCTCTGTCTCTCTCTGTCTCTGAAAATTATTATGGTGATAAAGCAGAACAAGGCAAAGGTTCAGAAGAGGAAATGAAATAAAAGAAACTACATGCAAAACTGTAAATAAAATTGAATATTGGTCTCAGACTCGGAAAGAAATAAAAATGTAATTAAAAATAAAATAAGAGAGGCAGGGAAAAAAAGGATAAGAAAGATGAAAGCAAAGAAAGAAGAAAATAACAACCCCAATGGAAAAAGGACAAAGATCCAAAGAAGAAAAGTTTTATAAAAAAAAGTAGAATTGGCCAAATTGAGGATATTCAAAAGCTCATAGAAAAATGTATTTCCTTAAAAATTAGAACTGGACAAATAGAAGCTAAAGTTTCATGAGACACAAAGGAATAATGAAACATTGAAATTAGTGGAAAAACATAAGAAAATATAAAATATTTCATTGAAAATACTGTCCTGGGAAATAGCACTAAGAATTAATGCACTACCCAAAAGTCATTATTAAAAAATAAATTAAATAAAACTTACACATTATATTGGAATAAATTTTTAAAGAAAACTGTCCTGATATTTTTGAATAGAATAAAATAGAAATTAAAACAATTCACCAATCATTTCATGAAATGAATCTCCAAATAATAACTTCAAGGAATACTATAGTCAATTTCAATAACTCCTAGGTCAGGGAAAAATATTGTAAGTAGCCAGAAACCATTCAAATATCATGGATCTACAATAAGGATTACAAAGGACTTAGTAGCTTCTAATTAAAGGATTAGAAGGCTAGGGAAAGTATATTAGTACAATCAAAAGAACTTGATTTATAATTAAGAATCACCTACTCAGCTAAACTGTATCTATTATTTTAGGAGAGAAAATTTCATTCAATTTATTTGAAAATTTCTAAGAATTCCTAAGGAAAAGACCAGACCTGAATTGAAAATTTTATTTTCAAGTGCCAGATTCAAGACAAGCATGAAAAGGTAAAAAACAGAGAATATTTAAGGGATTCAATGAGGTCAAAATGTTTATATTCCAACATGATGGAAAAATAAAATGCTGGAAGATTCTTCTGGGAAAATATCTGACTTTATTGTGACAGGGACATCACAGAAGTATGTCAGTTTTCCCTCAGTTCAAAACCTGAGTCCCAGGTCATTGACATTTACACATATTTAAAGACAAAAAGAAGAACTTACAAAACGAGGGTCAGGATTTGTATTGACCATACTTGACTTGTAATATTGACTTGTAGATCATGAATAGATCAGAACACTTTTGACTGAATAGTATATTATTACTCCCATGAACTCTCTGAAGGCCCCTGAATTCCAAGGCTCCAGTGCTCAAAGGTCTACTGTACTTCATGTCTTTTGGATAACTTTCTGGTCCCTGTAGCCTCTTTAATTAATTAATTTGATATATAGTACATTATAAAGTGGATTTACACATTTAGGATTAAGATAATAATTTACTTCTTATTAATATTGTAACACACAAGGTTACAATAACAATATACATACTTGAAATGATAACTTAGGTATTACCCTGGGACAACATCCTCCTTTCAGAGCTAGCTAAAATGAACAAAAAATAAACAAGAAAGAAGTGAAGGAAGTGAATGAAATTTTAGTAACATTAGAAATTATATATCTCTGGGAAAAAAACCAAGGAGTCTAAAAGAGGCATTTGGTTTTGTTTTGTTTCAGCAGTACATACCTATAAAAATTGATCATATACTAGGATATTAGAACTTTAAAACAAAATGAATAAAAGCAAAAATAATAAATGATTAATCTTCACAGAATAATGCTATAAAATTATAATAAAAAAGGGTCCATGGAAAGACAAATTAAATTAATTTGAAGCCAAATAATCTTATTTAAAAAATGTTGTGTCAAAGAACAAATATAGAAACAATAAAAAATTTTACTAAAGGAAATAAAATGAGGAGACTATGTATATAAATTGTGGGATACAATCAAAGCATTACTTAGTAGAAAATCTATATCTCTGAACATGCATGTCTTCAGTATAATAGAAAAAAATGAAATTGGGTGTGCAATTATGAAAAAAACCTAGAAAAGTAACAAATTAAAAATCTCCAATTAAAGATTAAATTAAAAAGACTAAAAATGAAAGGAAAAATTTATAAAAAAATTAAAAAGAGAACTAGCAAGCTAATAAATAAGAGTGGAAGTTGGTTTGAAGGGAAAGCAAGTAAAATAGATAGAGCATTTGGTTCATTTGATAAAAAAAGGAATGAAGAAAATAAAATTACCAATATGAAAAATGAAAAGGACAAATTCATTATTAACAAAGAGGAAATTAAACCAATCATTAGATCCTATTTTGTTCAATATGACAATAGATCTTCCAATAGAGGTGAAATAGTTTAATATTTAAAAAATATACAAAGTACCCAGATTTACAAAATATGAAATAAAAAAAAATCCCATCTCAGAAGGAAGATTAGGAAGAAGATTAGAAAAGCCATCCAAGATCTCCACAAGAAAAAATCTCCAGGTCAATATGGATTCATAAGTAAATTTCATCAAACATTTAAAGAACAATGAATCACAAAACTAAACTACTTGGGAAAATAGTCAAAGCAGGAGTCTGACCAAGTTAATTTTTTAATGTAAAAATGTTGTAGATATGATTTTTGTAACCAAGGAATAATGTTTGAAATTGACCAAATAAAATTAAAAATTAAATTTTCAATAAAATGGTACTGATACCATTTACAAAGTACCACACCCATTCCTATTGAAGCACACTATAAACCAAAGGAATAAAGGGACCAGTCCTTAAAATGATCAACTATATTTATCTAAAACCTTTATGAAGTATCTTATGAAAGGGGAATAAGTTAAAAGGCTTCCCAGTAAGATCAAGGTTGAAGGAAATATGCCCATTATCACTGCTCTCATTAAATGTTGTACTAGATATGCTAGCTTTAGGAAAAGAAAAAAAATAATTTGAAGGAATTAAAATAGCTAAGGAAAAATAAAACTAAATTATCGCTCTTTGCAGAATATATGATGGTATAGTTTGAGGATCCTAGAAAATCAACTAAAAATTTGTTGTAATAATTAATAACTTCATCAAAGTGTCCAAATGCAAATTAAATCCACATAAATTATCAGCATTTCTGTATATTACCAATAAAATCCAACAGCGAGAGATAGAGAAATTCCATTTAAAATACCTACAGACAATATAAAATGCCAGGGAATTTACTTGTTAGAAAAACTCAGTAATTATATAAACATAATTACAAAAAACATTTTCACACAAATAAAACCAGATCTAGACAATTGAAAAAATATTAATTGTTCATGGGTTTTGGAGGAGCTTGAGATAGTATAAATCCACTAAGGAAAGCACTCATGCTTGCCTGAGATTTCTTGCAAGGTCCCAGTCTCTTATACAAAGGAAATGCTGCTCTCAGCCAATGGTCACCATGGACCACCCCACACACACATACCTTGTCATGACTGAAAATAACAAACTTGCCTTTCCCCAAGAAAAGATTAGCAATCACTGTTTCTCAATTTGCTTATATCTGTAATAGTGATACTGCCAATGTTCATGTATGAAGTTATTTTCATAAATATTATTCTGTGGGAAAGCAAGAGCCCTAAGAATGTCATAATGCCTTTTCTGTCCTCCTTATCTCACTCATTCTTTTTAGCAATTAGTATCCCTCATAGGCTAGCTCTCACTCTCCATGGCTACAATGGCCCTAAGAGGTAATCACTAATCACCAGACTCCCACGTATGATTCAGAATCATGGGTATACTGAACTAATGTAATAAAAACGATAATGCAATCTCAATTAATTTACTTATTTAGTGTTATACCAAACTACCAAAATTATTTCATAAAACTAGAAAAATAATAACAAAATTAATGTGAAAGAACAAAAGATAAAGAATATCAAGAGAATTTATGAAAAAAAAAAGGGAAGGAAGGTGGACTAGCAGTACTAGATCACAAACTGTACTATAAAGCCATAATCATCCAACAATATGCTACTGACTAAGAAATAGAATAGTGGATCAATGAAACATATTAAATATAAAATATGAAAGGTTAATAACTTTAGAAATCTAGAATTTGATAAACCAATTGAATCCAGTTTTGGAGAAAAGAACTAGCTAAAAGATCTAGATAAGAAAAAAAACTGCTGGGAATAGTCAAAAACAGTATGGCAGAAACTACCTATTGACCAATACCTCACACTATATTCCCCTGCGGGTGAAGTCCTGGCATGTATGCACTAGCATGCTGGAGGGAGCTGCTCTGTTACCCCGTTCACCATGCCTGGGGATATTTTCTTGAACACCCTGCCCATCTGTTCTGCAGATGTATGTGAGCACTTCCTCCATCTGCTCTTTGGGATAATATGAGGGGGACTCACAGGTAGCTTGAAATTGCAGTTTGACCTTATGATCTCTAAAAGGTTCACCAATGCTTCTTTATACCAATGTCAAGTCATGATGGGTATATGACTAGACATAAAAAATCATATCATATGTAAGTTATGGGAACATAGAGTAATTTGCTTTTCTGATGGGTGATCAGGGAGGGATAGTATCTCTGGTATGGAGGGCTTGTCGTGCCCTCCTAGGGCAGCTCTCCAGCCTCTGATCCCCACCTGACACCCAGCTTTCACCTGTGGCTCCCAGTAGCTGCTAGCATGTGTTTGCGGCCACACCCTGGGCAACGGCTTCGACAGGCCGGCCAAACCTTGTGAGGGTAGCCATCGGGTCTTCGACCCCTGGTGAACCAGGGCTTTGCTCACCCAGCATGTGAAGACTGCTTCAGCTGAACAGATGGAAGAAACCAATAAGAAGGTTCAATGGCTGAAAGGGCGATGCAGCAAAGCACTGTGGAGTGCTTAGGGCATGTTGGAGCACAAAAGACAACATGGCCATCCAATGCAGCTGAGGAAGTCTCCAGACATAACAATTTTTTGTGCCAATGGACCCAGGCTTCCAACACCGAGAGAGTGGGACTATCACTGTGCATCGGCTTTTCCACTTAAATCTCTTTCACACACCAGTATCTTTGTGCACACTCATCTTTGTGATCTATTTGGAAGAGAAGAATTTGTATCCAAACAAGAAGTAGAGAACATTAAAAGATGTAGGATGAATAATTTTGAGTATATTAAATTAAAAAAAAATATTTTGTACAAACATAATCAATGTAATGAAGATTAGAGGGGAAATAAACTTAGAAAAAAATCATATTAAATTTCTCTGATAGCAGTCTAATTTCTCAACTTTATAGAGAACCATATAAAATGTGTAAGAATAAAAGCCATTCATTCCTTCGTTGAGAGATGATCAAAGGATATGAAGAATCTGTTTTTAAATGAAAAAATCAAAGCTACCAGTAATCATATAAAAATGTTCTAAATCACTCTTGATTGTAAAAATGCAGATTCAAACAACTCTGAGCTATCACCTCACACCTACCATATTGTTCAATATGATGGTAAAATGCTAAATATTTGAGGGGATATGGCAAAATTGGGACACTATTGTACTGTTGCTGGTGTTGCCAACTAATGCCAAAACATTCTGGAAGTCTATTTGGAATTATGCCCGAAGAACTGTTATATTATTAAATTATAAAATAAATTATGAATTAAAATTATAAAATTGTACATACTTTTTGAAACAGTAATAACATTATCAGTTCTGTATCCCAAGGAGATCTTAAAAAGCTGAAAAGAGGGCATATTTATACAAAGTTTTTATTAGTATTTCTTTTTGAGGTGACAAAGAATTTGAAATTAAAAGGATGTCCATCAATTAGGGAATGGCTGAACAAACTGTGGTATGTGATGGTAACATAATATCATTTTGCTGTAGGAAATGATGAACAGGATTATATCATAAGGAGCTGGAAAGAGCTACATGAAATAGATGGATACTGAAATATACAGAACAAGATGTACACAATTACAGGAATATTGTATGATGATCAACTTTTAAAAAATGACCTATTCTCAGCAAGACAATGATCCAGGACAGATCTGAAAGACTTTTGATGAATACTACCCACAACCAGAGGAAACTTTTGTAGTCAGAATGCAGATCAAACAATATTGTTTTTCTGTTGTTTGTGTTCTTGTTTTGAAGTATTGATTTTATGAGTAATCTTTTACTACAATGAAAAATATGGAAATGTTTTTTTCATGATAATACATGTATAATCCAGATCAAATTGCTTACCATTGTTTAATTTGAATCTGTTACCCTAAAAACTATGAACCCCAGCAAAACTACAATCCTCAGCAAAACTCTGATTCCAAACCCCTACTCACGTCTTCTCATTAGGTGCTGACGTAGGCAGGATATAAATTGGGTGTAGTTTCTTCTCTAGCTTTCTTTCCTTCCTGTTATACCTTTGGTGGAGAAGGAATTTTGAGCTCATAGAAAAACTTAGTCACACGGTTTTGTTTTGTCAGATAAGAAACTTTATAAAAAATAATACTTCAAGAATTGCAAATTAATTTAAATCTTACATCATCTTCATGCGATTGGAGGGAAGATGATTTGAATGTTATAACTTCCAAACATTTAAGTGGAAAATGATATTACATGTAATTAGGAAAATGAAATATCTTTAGAAACAAAGTTCATAATGAAATGTCTGCATTAAAATAAAGAAGCTGTCAAAATCAATATTAGTATAGAATAAAATCTCCTATTCTTTTAAGTTTTAGTTATTCATTTTTTCTTGATCCAAGCATTAGATCCTATATCAATATAAGTTATTTAATATACTTTCTAACAGGAGAATTTAAGAAGGATATATATCTATTCTACCTTTTTTTTAAAGATCTTACCTTCTGTCTTGGAGTTAATACTGTGTATTTGTAGTGTACAGGGCAGGAGAATGGTAAGGGCTAAGCAAAGGCGGTTAAGTGACTTGCCCAGGGTCACATTGGTGGAAAGTGTGAGAGGCCAGATTTGAAATTAGGACCTCCCATCTGTAGGCTTGGCTCTCAATCCTCTGAGCCACCAAGCTGCCTCCCTATTCTACATTTTTGCAAGATATTTCCTCACAAGTGTTATTCAAGAAGACAGAAATAAGTGAGACAAATATGATTTTTTTCTATTTCAAGAATACTTTAGACACATGGGGAAACAGGAATATTTGTTCTTTGGGAGAAGTTTTGGTTATTCAATTAAAAAAAATTAACAATTATTAAATAATTATTATGTACCAGGTAATGTATTTATCACTATTCAACTAATCTTTTTCAGACTGTTTTGCATATTAAAAAAAGAAATAATAAAGGGAGAAAATGGAGAGAACTTTCAAATGTGATCACCAAGTCCAATCTATTTCCCTCAGTTTTCAACCTCTTTATTCTCAGTAGTATTTGGCATTGTGGATTATGTTAGCTTCTATACGTTTGCTACAATGGTGAAAATTTTTGAGTCATAAATACGTTCCCATTCTTCAGTCCTCCTTTCACCCATTAAGAAAATAAGTAAAATGTTATACATGCTAAATAAATAAAACATTTCTACATTTGCTGTGCTGAACAAGAAGAAAAAAGTAAAGAAAAATATGTTTCCAGCTGTCCTCAGAAAGTATCACTGCTCGCTTTAGAGGTGGATGGCATTTTAATTATGGGTTCTTTGGAATTATCTTGAACGAAATTGCAACCAATAATAAAGAAACAAAAAATATCTTAGCAAACAAGTATAAAAAAGGACAATGTGTAGTTTTTCCAGGGATGTTATTTTCTTTGGGTTGTAGTACATTGCTATGAAGCTCCCTTCTGTCATTCAAATTGTGTGAATCTGATGAAAACACAAAAGAAATGTTGACAATGGGGAGCATTATAATAAAAAACTAGCAATATTATAAGTAGTATAATAAAGAGAAAATTATGTAGAATTCTCAGAAATGCCTGAAGAAATTGTAATTTATAAAATCAAGAAATGTATTTGAATCTTAAACTCAAATCTGGAAAATATGGAAAAAGGATCACTGAGATACCAAATAAAAGAATGTACACATTGACTATAATTAGGTAATTAAGGAGAATATACCAAAGGAAAATACAATTTAAAATAAAATTTAAATGGGAACATGAAAGCGAACTGTGGAAGTTGTTACATTCTCTGAATTAATGTAACTATTTAAATATTTTAAATAAAGTACAAAAAGGGAAATTTGTGACAATTTCATTAAGTCTATTCATAATTTGAACTTGTGTTTTTCTCAAAGGCTAATTAATTTATAGTTAATATACATGTTTATTTGTATCTAAATGTATATGTATACTTGCATGGATACATGTATATATATAAATACATACATATAATTAAGACTTAAATATTTTAAAGGAACTGGAAAATATTGATGTAATGTGTACTACAATCAAATGATTATTTTAAATTTCCTGATATAATGATAGCATATAATATCTGGAATTTTATCTTTATATCTTCCTCTGCAGGAAAGTTTGTTAAATTTCTGAAAGACTTAATACATAGGGGTGTGAATCCATAAAAGGGAAATTAATTGATTAGTTACTTTAATGTTCAAGATGATAAAATTTTAATAAAATCAAAAGCTTCACTTTTTGAAATATTTCTTAACAGTTTTGATGAAATGTTTCAATTTATTCTGGTTCCCCTTTTTGTTTGTTTGTTTTTATTTACCTTTCATTAAAAAGAATACTTAAAACCAGAAGACATTTTCTTCTATATTTCTCCCTCTTCAAAATCTCTCGTGTCAGCTTCTGAAAATGAAATAAAGTTTGGTTGGTGGGCAATAAGGAAAAATTAGAGTTAATTCCATGTCAGAAAATGAGAGATGACATCATGAAATATAGTCTCTGACAAGTGAGTGAAGAATTGTGTGGCACAGGAAGAAACTTAAGGCAGAAAAGACAACACTAACAACTCTTTTGTGGGTGATTGGGGGAAAAATCATCCTAACATTCAACAGAAATTATTGAAAGTTACTTTCCAAAAAACATGATTTCTCTCATTTATGGGACAGAAACTGATAAACCTGAGTCCTTAAACTCTCAGTATTTATAGTATACAAGAAAAAAAAAAAAACAATACTTCATGGACATTCTTATAAACAGATTGATAATAAGCCTTTACTGACCTCTTTCTTTGTGGAGTCAATATACATATGTCCAACAATCTTATAATATAAGATATGCAATTTATTTTCTTTTTATTCTAAAAGTTTGTTGTGGTTATTCATCAGTCAATTAGTTATGTACCACTTCATGACCCCATTTGACATTTTCTTGACAAAGATACTTGAGTGGTTTGCCATTTTCTTCCCCTATGCATATTTCAGATGAGGAAACTGAGGCAAACAGGACTAAATTATTTGCCTAGTTACACAACTAATGACAGAGACTAGATTTGAATAGAGCAAGAGGAGGTTCTACAATATCTATCTGCTTTTTATTCTAAAAGAAAATTTCCAAATTGATTTAATCATTTGTACTTGTAAAAGTATAAATATTAATTTAAAGATATCTCAAAGTCCTTTTGGGATAATCAAAACAACATACTTGGTGACTTAGAACATACAAGCTATAATCATGATTCATCAGTTTTCAGCTGGATAACTTCTGGCATGTTTCTTTATCTCTTTAAGCCTGAAGTGCTTCAATTATAAATTAGAGAACTTTGGTTTTGATAAGTTCTAATGTCCTTTACATTTCTATTTTATGTTATTTCTGAAGGTCAATTTAAATATGGTTTTACAATATTGAAATTTGAAGTAGTTAGTTGTCCCTCTACCAAAACTGAACTAGTACTTTTGGGAGAACAATTCCCCAATTCTCCAAATGCTTTGAATCTAGAGTTTTGCTCATTTCAGGAAGGATTGCTCCATAGAGCCTCTCTCTATATAAATCTTGCTGAGAGTGCAGGTTGGAGGACAAATTGAAAACTGCTCTTTGTTATTGTCCCAGATAATATATTTATGGACAAGAAGCAACGAGATTTGAAGACAATGGCACCAATACAAAGATGAAACCAGTTCTAAGCTTGGAAATTACAACTCTGATAGAATCTTGATCAAACATCATCTTCCTTATTAGACTGGTGAATGGATAGAAATAAGCAGAGGTTTTTCCTACCCTTTATTGTGTGTTTGTGTAGAACCGATGGACTAGCTTGATGGTTCATTTTAGTACTGCATAATTACTGAGGAAATCACACCTTAAAGATATGTTGGATTCTCATGAAATATGTAAGTTTTCAAATATAGTCTTTTTTCTATTTTACTTAATAATTTATCTTTTTTCTTCCCATAATGGTGAACCTTACTGTTTGATTGTAAATTAGTAAAATAATTTTCATTAATGGAATGTGATATAATATTTGTGGGAGGGGGGGCTAGAGTAGTCAGTCTTAAAAATCATTAGATTTTAGAACTGAAATATACCCTAGAAATTGGTTCCATATTCTCATTTTTATTTTTGGAAATGGAGCCTCAAGTAAGTTAAATAATTTGTCCAAATCCATACAGATAGTAAGTAACCAAATAAGAGTTTTAATTGCCGTCCTCAATCTCTACATGTTATGCATATTTTATGATGCCCTAATGACTGAACTAGGCACATTTTGAGGTTTGTAGGAAGCTGATTGCCCAGAGTTTGAAAATTTAGCTTAAAAAAAAAAACAGAAAAAGAGGGCACTAATCAACAAGTTCAGACATAGAGAATCATTCAATCACTGTGCAGCTTTGGAAACATCACCTACCTGATGTTCTATTATCCTTTCTATAAGATGAGGGGTATGGACTAGTTTTTGAAGTCAGGAAACCTTTAAATCCTTACTCATTATAATATATGTTGCATGAATTCATAACTGAAGAAAATGGTGAATGCTATTAATATTAGTGAAAATAAAGTTGCATTTTCCCACTTAATTTACAGACCAATAAAATGTATTCATGGACTACCTTCAAGCCTATAGACCCCAACTAATAATCCATAAATTGAAAGTACTCTAGTTCTTTTTGATTATTACTGTTCTATTGACTAATAAAGGTAAATTTAAGGGCACAGAAAGAATTTAAAAAATGGAAGTTTTACTTTGGAGATTGCTAGATGGGAGAAGAGGAAACTTAAAAGTGATAATAATAACTATTTTTAACTTTTGAAAGACTGGAAGAGATGAACTCACTTTGTTTAGATATTAGTAAAGAAAACTAAAAGTAATGAGGAAATTATAAAGAAGTAAACTAAGCTTGATTTTCAGAAGAAAAGGAATTACAACACTTCCTAAAAATGAGAATTATATTAAAATGGAATGGAATGCATTGGGGGAAATGGATTATTCTAGAGCTCTGATTCATAGGTAGCAGCCTTTTGCTTTTTTTGCTATTTCCTACAAATTTGAGGATAGTTACAAATGAAATTAAACATACATAAACACAAAGTAAACATCCAAAAGAGTAAATATATTTAACTGATATGTTTATTTTATTGTACGTTACTATCTTAAATATGTTGGTCTGGATAATGTTTAATATAGTATGCTTTCAAAGGTAGTGAGCTCCTTGTCAGTGGAGATTCTTAAGAAAGAGCTGGATGGCCACTTATCACAAATATTATAGGAGTGATTTTTATTCAACAAGAATACACACTTGACAAGATCTTTCCAAACCATGAGATATTGTGGGCTGAAAAAATCAATGGATATCATTGGTTCACACATTATTTAATGTGAAACATACAATGACCAAGTAAATAAAGACAACAGACATTATGTTTGCAGTTATGGAAACAGAGATGCTGTCACTTTAAATGCCTTGCTTATTGGCCTTAGTTAAAAAAATGCCAATGAGGGTAAAAGTCAGGAAATATATATGTATGCATACAAACATATTTCTATTAGTATATTATATTAATATTATATATGCATATAAACATTCATATATGTTTATATATACATATTCATATATACATATATACATACATATGTTTATGTGTGTATATATAGAACCCCTTGCTTGACTAAGCTAAGTAAATAAAAGCTTAATGGATTTTTGTTTGGTTTTATGCTACTTTTTCAGCTTGACTTTATTGCATTTTCAGTTCTACATTTTCTTCATCCTATTTCCACTCCCCAATCCCCATGAAAAAGCAAAACCACAAAATGAATTACAAACATGTAAAGTTGCATAAAACAAATTCTTACTTTTGCCCTCTCTAAAAAAGCAATAAACAATGCGGTCTTTGCTCTTAGATCATCACATTTCTAAGAGGAGGATGCTATCATATATGAATACTTTTGCTAATTAATTTTTATAAAGAAAATATACTAGAAATACTGCCAAGAATTGACTTGATCTGGCTCATAAGATTTTGAGTTTCATATCATAGGAGGTATTTAAGAAGCAACAAAAAGGCCATTTGAGAAAATATCTGATTCTTGCTCTGTTGCAGTTTGGATAAAATCATGCAGGTGTTGTGTCCAACTCTGGCATTCTGTGATCATGTGAAGTCAATGATCAGAAATCAGTGCTTTTTTATAAAGCCCCCGAGTGTCCTGAACACAGGATATCTAAGTGATACATTAAATTAATCATTATAGACTCTAATGTTATATTCATGAAACTCTCCCCTGAAATGTAATTGGTGGACTTCTGACATAGCATTTCTGATGTTGTCTAATGTTGTTTTTTTTTTTTTTCAGAAAAAAATGGCCACTTTCTAAAGCTTAAAAAGAAGATGAACAATAGGAATAATGTCACTGAATTTATTTTTATGGGGTTTTCCCCAAATATTCAGGTTCAGATTCTGTACTTTGTTATTTTCTTGTTTTGTTACATAGCTATTTTGATGGGAAATTTCATTGTCATCATCTCTATCACATGTAGCCAGCTTATTGAACAACCGATGTACTTCTTCTTGGCTTATTTGTCCTTCATGGATGTCTGCTATACCTCTACGGTAACCCCGAAACTCATCAGTGACACATTGGCTGAAAGGAAGAGTATTTCTTATACTAACTGTTTGATCCAGCTCTTCACTGTGCACTTCTTTGGAGGGGTGGAGGTCTTTATACTCACAGGGATGGCCTATGACCGATATGTGGCCATTTGCAAACCACTCCACTACATGACTATCATGAGCAGACACAGGTGTAATGCATTGATCGTGGCTGCATGTGGTGGAGGTTTTGTACATTCATTTGCACAGTTTCTTCTTGCTTTTCTCTTACCTTTCTGTGGTCCCAATGCTATTGATCACTATTTCTGTGACATGTATCCATTGCTGAAACTTGCCTGTACAGACACCTATAATTTGGGTCTCTTAGTAATAGCCAATTCAGGAATGATTGCATTAGTGGTTTTCATGGTCCTTATGGCTTCTTATGCTGTGATCTTATATACTCTTCGGGCACATTCTTCTGAGAGCCGCCAAAAAGCTCTTTCCACTTGTGGTTCCCATATTACTGTTGTCGTCCTGTTCTTTGGACCTTCCCTTTTCATTTATATTAGACCAGCCACCACATTCCAGGAGGATAAAGTTTTGGCTCTGTTTTACACCATCATTGCTCCCATGTTCAATCCCTTGATCTACACTTTAAAGAATTCAGAAATGAAAAATACCATGAAGAAGGTATGGAGCAGAAACCTATTTGGAGGCAGAAAACAATTGCTCTAAAAGGCATTGCTGAACTTTGACTCTGGGCCTTGATGTATGATACAATACCAACTCATTCAGCATAGATGTATCAGAGGCCTCATGGGCAAATCAGGTATTTAAGAGGCTACTCACAAATAGTTTGCAATGAAATGTAGATCTAGAAGAAACTTCAGAGTTCATGAAATTCATTGCATTGATTGGACCAATGAGAAAACAAGAGTCAGGATTGGTAAAATGACTTTCCTAAGGCAACACAACTGATATTCGCCACAACACTTGAATTCATTTTTTCAGACTCCAAATGCAATTCTCTAACTTCCATAGCAATATATCATTTTAAAGGTTGATAAATGATGAATACAAACCACTTCATTTGCTAGTAATGTTCTGTTAATTTATTATTATTTTATCTGTTTATTTAATCATAGGGCAAGTAAAAAAGAAAAATATTAACAGAAATTTTCCCCTTTTAACTACTTCTTTTTTTTAAACCCTTTCTTTCCATCTTGGAAACAATACTGAATATTGGTTCAAAGGCAGAAGAGTGGTAAGGGATACTCAATGGGGGTTAAGTGACTTGGCCAGGGTCACACAGCTGGTAAGGGTCTGAGGCCAGATTTGAACCTAGGACCTCCCATCTCTAGGCCTGGTTCTCAATCCATTGAGTCACCCAGCTGTCCTCCCACTTTGAACTATTTCTTAAGTAGTGGGGTAGACATATTACAAGCTGGCTGAATCTATATGATACTATTTAATAACAGCTTGTGTGTAATATATAGATATAAATATATAGAGAGACAGAGAGAAACACAGAGGGAGAGGAAGGGGAAGAGAGAAAAAAGATAAAGTAATTTAAGATTTGCGAAGCACTTTATAAATATAATCTCATTTTATCTTTATAACAGCCCTGTGACATGGGTGTTGTTATAATCCTAATTTGGCAATGGCAGACCTGAGACACAAAGTGATTAAATGAATTGGCCATGGTCACATAGCTATGAAACCCCTCAGGTAAAAGTTTAACTCAAATCTTCCTGACTGGATTCAGTAATCTATTCACTGGGCAATCTAGCCTTCTATTCCTAATTTGGACTTATTGGATTTTTTACACAACATAAATGATCAATTCTCCAGGAACAGTATTTGAAAATAAGATGTTGACCCTGTTGTGGAATCCTCTGATTATATTAATATATGAAATAGATTAAATGAGTATACTTATAAATATATGTACATAATTTTACTATCTATTCATATATAAATTTATCTTT
The DNA here is from genome assembly GCF_027887165.1 of Monodelphis domestica. Lineage (NCBI taxonomy): Eukaryota > Metazoa > Chordata > Mammalia > Didelphimorphia > Didelphidae > Monodelphis > Monodelphis domestica. The sequence continues at coordinate 24,772,331 of NC_077232.1, read as the reverse complement.
CAATAACAATACATCTATTTACTATTAGGAAGATGTGGAGTCAAGAGTAACTCATTAGAATGGAATTTAATACAAGCAGATTTGGGGAAGTAATGTCCTTGTGTCCATATTAATTCATACCTTTCATTAACCTTGAAATTAACTATAGTTATTAATTATACTTTCTTTATTATTATTTTAAATTGTCCTTTTCCTTTCCTTCAGGGAAAATGTGTGTGGATCAATACCCAAACATTTAATAACTATTGGTTTCATTCTAAACAGGTTTATTTTAAAAATTATTTTATATTCTTGATCCTTCTTTTCAAATGGCTTATGTATGCATGTGTCTGTTTACTTGCACAAATACATATATATTCAAATGTATGGATACATAAATATCAAAATGCATTTTCATTTAATATGTATTTTTAAGATAGAACACATTTAAAGATCAAATGCCTTTTCAAATAAGAATATGTACACAAAGGATTAACTACATCTAGATGGATGAATATAGATGTGGGTATATATTTAGTTAATCTTGTATCTCTTACTCTTATGTAATAAATCTTATGGTCTCAGATCCTTATTGATGGAAAAAAGTGATCTTTTTAGCTCTCATTTCATATCATTTTCATATCACATTTTTTAAACTCTTTATTCTCAAAGTTAATGTTCCTAATATATACTCAATGCCATTGATATTGCTATAATGATCAATTCTATGTCAAATAATTACAAAATACTCTTGCAATGTACTTCTGTGTTTTAAATTGATATAACATATTTTGCAAATGGAAATTTTGTAAACTCTGTTTAAAGCACATACATTTTATGATGATTTGCATATTACAATGTGTAGAATATTATGTTAAGCACTGGAGGATACAAAGAAAGTTAAAAACATAATTCTCACCTTCAGAAAGCTCACATTCTTAGAGATGAGACAAGACATATATTCACATATGCATTTTTTAAAAACCCCTACCTTCTGTCTTGGAGTCAATATTGACTCCAAGGCAGAAGAGGGGTAAGGGCTAGGCAATGGGGGACAAGTGACTTACCCAGGGTCACATAGCTTGGAAGTGTCTGAGGCCAGATTTAAACCTAGGACCTCCCGTCTCTAGGCCTGGCTCTCAATCCACTGAGCCACCCAGCAGCCCCCAAGCATTTTTAATATACACAGTATAAGGAAAGTTTATTTCACAGTGAAGGTACTAACACTGTGTGTATATATGTCTGTGTGTGTGTCATCAAAAGTTTCCTATAGATTATGAATTAGATATCAATCTTTAAAGAAACCAAGAAGAGGATGGAAATTCCAATCACCCAAGAAAATCAATGAAAAATGTAGACTCAAGAGAGAGAGTTGTGATAAAAAACAGAAATTCCTAGTGTAATTGGATCAACCTATAAGTGGTATAAATTAAAATAAAAATATTGGAAGGGCTGGAAGAGACTGTATTATGAAGTTTTAACTTCAAAACAAAATATTTTATATTTGATTTCCTAATAATATTTTTAGTGTAGATATATGGCATGTGAAAGATCTATACTTTAGGAAAACCAGTTTTGCATCCCCTAGAATGGGAGACATCAGACAGGGAGACTCCCTAAAAGGATATAATAAGAGTTCAGAAATGAGCGTCTGTACCAGGAAGATAGCAGTATTTAGAGAAATTCACTAATGGGGAAGTTGTTATGTGATAAGGGAAGAATATATGTATTTAGGGTCTACTATATTGCTAAACATTTTATGAATATTATTTTATTTGAAAGAATAGAAATAGAAAGACCTAACAAGAGATTGTATATATGGGATGAGTGTGAGGGAGAGATTAAGCTCATTAGTCTTGGTCCTAGAGAGGTAACTATGAAGTATGGATGAGGATGATTTTTTGTGGTGCAATATAAACTGCTTCAGACAAGTCATATTTTAGATTACTTTAATATAGTCAGTTCAAGATATTTAATAAACAGCTGGTGGTGGGAGAATAGAGCTCATGATTCAAGTTGACACTAAGTTGAGAATTTTGGTAAAGATAACCATATCTTAATATAAGATAAGCTATTTTTTTGAATTGATGGAAGTTGACGAAGTCAAAAAGGGGAATAATAGAAAAGGAGAAAAGATGAGGGTTCAGGGAATCAATGTATTTAGAATATAACATGGTTGAAGATTCAGAAAAAGAGGCTCTGAAGGGTGTAATCTTCAGAAGGAAGTAGGTGAGGGAAGAACCATCAAAGTGTCATAAAACCAAAGAAAGAAAGAAATATTGAAGGAAAGTTGGTGATCAATAGTGTCAAAGATTAAGAGGTCAAAAGTGATGAGAAAAGAAAAAGGACATTTCTTCAATAGTTAATGTTATTGACCATTTTGAAAATGAGATTTTATTAAATAATTAGGTCAAATGATGGCAGAGGGTTTAGATTTCAGTGAGGGGAGAAGTGGGAGTAACCCATACATAGAGAGTTCTCAAGAAATTTCTCAATGAAAGGTATGGGAGTTATGTAATGATAAATTCTGAGCAAAGTCATATTAAATGAGAGGGCTGCTATAGTAAAGACAGGCATATTTACCAGTAGCAAAGAAAAAGTGGGATTTCCAATTACTGAAGGATTGTGGTTTAAAGAGAAGTGATAATCATCTACAGAAGATTAGAAAGGTTTGCATCAAGGATGCATGAAGAGGCGTTTACCTTGGAAAAGGAATTACCTCTTCTCTATATGAGATTGGAAGAAGGGCATATTAGGGGAAGATTTTCAAGTAATGCAAGATGAGAAGAAGATGGGGATCTTGGCAAATAGACTGACTGTGGCATAGGGAAGTAATATGAAGTAAAGTTCTTAGCTGAGAGGAAAGGAGAAGCTTAAGAATTGTTGGGGAGATGGCTGCTACGGTGAATGAAATGGTTCATGGATTAAGGAAGGGTAAAATTATTACCTTCCTAAAGGACTTCCTAGTTGAATTCATACAATAATAAAAGTCAACCCAAGTCAAAATTTTAGGATTTTCTCTAAATCCATTTAACAGTAGGTGAATAGGAAATAAAGTATTAGATGATGTGAGTAGTTCAAGAAAGTAGTTTTATGGAACATAATTGGTGATTGCAACAGAGGTAAGATATTTGAATGAGAATATATCATATAAATGAACTCTTACCAAAAGTGCAAGAGGACAGTTAGATAGTATAGTGATAGTAGTTCTGAGACCTATGAAATAACTGAAGGATAGAATGATTCAAGTTCATAATTAGGACAGATAATTGCATTAGGGATTATAAAGAAGAACTAAAATTAAAATGATTAAGATTCTGATAAGATAAAGGAATTTAAAGTCATGAAATATACTGGAACATTTGTGGGGGGTGACATCAGGAATAATATCATTTTCATATTTAGTAAATGTTGATTGGTATATTAGGTCAAGAGAACTGACTAGATTGAGTGACTGAGATATCAGGGTGCTTGAGGAAGTATCATTGTGCATGTTGAAGTACACTAATATGAAGACACGACATGAAGTAGAGAAAAAAAAATATTGTGGAGAAGACACTGAATTACTGAAGTATGTAGAGTCTTCCAAGTGTGGATAGATAGTAACTATAAGAAACATGATTGGGTGATGAATTTTAACTGAATGAATCTGAAAGGAGTACAGTTTACTGAGAAATTACAAAGAGGGATAATATGGAAATGGTGATGTGGAACAAAGAAGATTCTGTTTCCCCTACAGAAAATTCAAGTTAACAGATGTAAATGAAAGTAAAGTCAGTAGTCAAAACTTTTGTCAGAGATGAAATACCAAAAGGAAGACTCCAGATATTAGCAAGATGAGGAGGGAATATGAACAAAAAGATGCATTCAAGGCAAATTGTTAGTTATAGCACAGATATTTCAGAGAATACATGTAAAAGAGAGATTAATTTAAAATGGAACATTTTGGTGGGAGTATTAAGGTATATAAGAGGAAGAAAACAGAAAGGTGTGAATGGGGTAAGGGCTTTCTGCCACTACTGATTGTATGAGTAATTCAAACTCTCTATTTTCCCATTTAAAGTAATATAGAGGATTAAAATTGAGTGAAAGAGAAGTAAAATGTTTTGTCCTTTGGGCCAAACATATCTTTTTTATATGAAGTGGAAACATGGTCTAAAAGCAAGAGGCCAAGATCTGGTTTCTCAAGATTTGTTTTCATAGCCTCAATCTTCTAATTAGAAATATGCAATCTCAGCAAGCTTCATTAGCTCTCTAAGACTTTCTTCTCTAGAAAATGAAAAATGTCAACCAGATAATTTCTTAGTTGTCTTCCATCTCTCCATCCCTAGAGCATAATATTAGAGATGAGAAAGCATTCCAAGTAGTAGAAATAGAAAGCTAATAAATGGTGTTGAAATCCATCTAATAGATAAGAGAAATTATATTACAAACTGGGGCTATAAAGCTATACTGCTTATATTCAGTTGAATGGGGCCATATTAATATATAAGCACATAGAATATGGAGATAATACAAATCAAAATAATTGGGGGTTTAGATAAAAGGTAGCATCAAGAATAATTGAGAAAAGGTTCAAATACAAGTAGGGTTTGAGTTGAGCAGGAACACATTTTTATAATTTTAAAATATTAATTTAAGGAACTAAAGAGATTTACCCTGGAGAATTAGAGGATTTAGTTTCAGAAAAAAGAAGGGGCATGAATATGATCTCCAAAGACTTGAAATGGCATCCTATGGATGAGACATGTGCCTTATTTTGATAGACCGCTGAGAGTAAAATTAGATACAATGAATAGTGTTTGAAAAGAAGAATTTCCTATTTAATGTCAAGAAAACTTCCTATTTAAATTTGCAAATAGTACATGATTCTATAGGCTATTGATTATCCTTCATAGAGATCTTCAGGTAGCAGTTAGATAAATGTATCTTGGGCACACAAAGTCAGAAATCTCTTTTGCGTTGAGGGATTAGACTAGATAGCCTCATAATATCCTTCTATTACAGAAATTCAGTGCTATTAAAAGCAAGAAAAGGAAATTAGCAAATGATGACAGTATAGTTAATAGTGTGAATTGGTCCTTGGTATGTTGGTGCTGAAAATTTTGAGTACCAACAGATGTATAACACATACACATACACACAAATACATTCACACACAAACACAGAAACAAGTCCTCTTGCCCTTTGGGATGCCATCTGATGAAGGGACCCCAAACCAGTTCAACTCAGGAAGGAAGAAGTAATCTAGCCTTTTGAATAATTGCTCAATTTCATTAGATTGTAGAATAGCTCTAGTTCAGTCCAATAAGTAGAGAAAAATTGCCCCCTTTTACTTAGTGATAGCTCTGTTTGAAACCAGACCACTCACTACACAGAGTTCATTTTCCTTTGGAAAGAAATTTTTGTAACCACACTTTCCTCATAGCATTCTTCATGTCAGTGTTTCTCAGGGAATAGATGAGAGGGTTGAACATGGGGGCAATGATGGTGTAAAAGAGGGCAAATACCTTATCTTCATTGACAGAATCACTTGTAGGGACATAAGTGAAGATGAGGGGCACAAAGAATATGAGGATTACAGTAATATGTGATCCACAGGTGGAAAGGGCCTTGCGCCGACCCTCTGAGGAGTGAGTCCTCAAGGTGGTTAGGATAATGATGTAAGAAATGATCAAAGCCACAAAGGTCAAAATGCACAGAATTCCAGTTGTGCAAATTATCGCAATAATAAACAAGAAAGTATCTGTGCAGGCCAGCTTTAGCAAAGGAAACACATCACAGAAATAATGGTCTATTTTATTGGGGCCACAGAAAGGCAGCTGCACAGCAATCAGTACTTGCATGATTGAATGAAGGAATGCCCCTATGCAGGAGGCCAGCACAATTAGATAGCATACCCGTCTACTCATGATGACCATGTAATGTAGTGGCTTGCAGATGGCAACATAGCGATCATAGGCCATTGCCACCAGGATAAAGATCTCTGTGCCACCAAAGAAGTGACCATAGAACAACTGGACCATGCAGTTGTTGTAGGAGATTATTGTTCTCTGAGACAACAAATCCACAATTAGTTTTGGAGCAACCGTGGAGGTGAAACAGACATCCATGAAAGATAAGTAACTTAGGAAAAAGTACATGGGCTGTTCACTGAGTTGACTAAATCTGATGGTGGTCAGGATGAAGAAATTCCCCAGCAAGATCACAAGATAGCAAAACAAAAAGAAAACAAAACAAGCTTCCTTCATTTCTTGATTATTGAACAGACCCAACAGGATAAATTCAGTGACGTTGTTTTTATCCCCCATGACTTCAGTACTGAGATGAGTCTATAAAAGACAAGTTAATATACCTAAAACTAGAAACATTCAGAGATAATATTAGTTATTTATTAAACATTACTACTGACAATTAGGAATTGACCTTATGATCAAGGAAGAGAAGAAGATGATATTTATTAAGTTCTTGATTTCATTTCAATATTCTGTCAACAAGATTGCTTTAGTGTATACATGTCTAGGGAAAGTACTAAGTACTAGAGTTAAATAGAAAAACAAAAACTTGGGCCCTGCCTTAAACAAACTCGTTTTATAAAAAGGCAGAAAATATCTAGAGTGCCATGTACATACCATATCTCTTCCATCTAACTAAGGATGGACAGATGTTTAGCTAGGAACCTCCATTTATATCAGATAACTATTTATTTCTCTAGTGATCATCTTTCTGTTCAGGCACAGATTAATTGCAGAGGGAAGGCATTAGGTGAGGGGTTGGGGTGGAAATCAGACAAGCCTTCTGCAGCAATTGGGATTTGAGAAATCTTAACAGAAGTCAAGGAGATAAAGAGGCAAAGGTGAGGAGGGAAAGCATTCTGGGCATGGGTCACAGCAATTAAAGTAATAGATAAGAGTTTTAGGGAGGAGGAACAATGATAGCCTAGTGTAGCTTGATCACAGAGATTATCTAGGGGAGCAAATTATAAAATGAGTATAAATGTAGGGGGAACCAGTTTGTGAAATACTTAGATTGCCAAAAAAGAGTGTTTTGATCTGGTGGCAATATTGGGCTACTGCAATTTTTGAGATTAGAGAATGACACAGCTGATCTGTGCTTTGTGAAAATTATTTTGTTAGCTGAGAAAAGAATGCATTAGAATGAATAAAGAATTGAGTCAGAAAGACTTTCACCATACTTCAAATATGAGATATGACTCAGGGTGGCAGCTGTGTAAGTAGAGAGAGAGGACATATGTAGGAGATTCTGGAAAGGTAGAAATAGCAAGAATTGACATTATATTTGATATTTTTGGTAGATGAGTGGGGTAAAGGATGATATGAAGGTTGTGAGCCTATGTAACTAAAAGGATAGTAGGCTGACAGATCCATAAAGACATCTCAGGCCCATTGAGGCACAAGCCAGAAAAAAAAACATTTTGTAACATCTGCCTAGACCTGGCAAGGACTGATCATGAAATCGTAGGTCCAACAAATCTTGATTTGAGTACATCTGACTTTCCTCATTAGTTTTCTTAATTGTCTTAAAATATTCTTGATGGCTTAAAATATTATTCCGGGCTTCCTGGGGAAGACAGACAATTTGCCTGGGGCTAAAGCCACTGAACACCAGACAGATAACAGAAGAGCCAGCCCCCCTCACTCAGATAGAGATGGCAAACAGCACAGAATCAAAAAAGCCGGAAAACAACAAGAAAAAAAGAAGGGGGTAACTTTGGACACATTTTATGGAGCAAAAATACAAAATACAGAGGAGATAGAAGAGGAAACACAAGCAAATGCTCCAAAACCTTCCAAAGGAAATGGAAACTCTCCACAAACTTTTGAAGAATTTGAATCAAAAATGATAAAAAAAAAGATGGAAGCCTTCTGGCAGGAAAAGTGGGAATTAATGCAAAAGAATTTCACACAAATACAAAACTGGTTTGACCAAACTGAAAAGGAAAACCAGGCTTTAAAGGTCAGAATTAGGCAACTGGAAGACAACAAGCAGGTAAAAGAGCAAGAATCAATAAAGCAAAGCCAAAAGATCAAGAAATTAGAAGAGAACATAAAATATCTCACTGACAAGGTGACAAACTTGGAAAATAGAGGGAGAAGAGATGATTTAAGAATAATTCGACTACCAGAAAATCCAGAAATAAGCAGAAAACTCGACATCGTAATACAAGATATAATCAAAGAAAATTGCCCAGAGATTCTAGAACAAGGGGGCAATACAGCCACTGACAGAGCTCACAGAACACCCTCTACACCATATCCCCAAAAGATAACTCCCAGGAATGTAATTGCCAAATTCCAAAGCTTTCAAGCAAAAGAAAAAATCCTACAAGAAGCCAGAAAAAGACAATTTAGATATAAAGGAATGCCAATCAAGGTCACACAAGACCTTGCAAGTTCCACTCTGAATGATTGTAAGGCATGGAACATGATTTTCAGAAAGGCAAGAGAGCTGGGTCTTCAACCAAGAATCAGCTATCCAGCAAAACTGACTATATACTTCCAAGAGAAAGTATGGGCATTCAACAAAATAGAAGATTTGCAACTTTTTGCAAAGAAAAGCCCAGAGCTCTGTGGAAAGTTCGATATTGAAAAACAAAGAGCATGGAATACCTGAAAAGGTAAATATGATGGAAATGGAAAAGGAGAAAATTTTTATCTGTTCATTTATTCAAACTCTCTTCTATAAGGACTACATTTATATCAATCTACATATATTAATATATGGAAAATATAATGTGTAAATAGGGGGAAAAGTAAAATCAAATAGAATAATTTTTCTCAAACAAAGATTCACACAGGAAGGGGAGGAGAAAAAAAAAACTCCTATAAGAAGGGGAGGAAGAGAGTTTTTATTTAAACCTTATTCTCAGGAAATCAACTCTGAGAGGGAAAAACATCCAGATCCATGGGGATCTTGAATTCTATCTTACTCAACAAGGGTAGGGAGAAGGGAAAACCAAGGAGGGGAGGGGTGAGGGAAAACAAAAGGGGAGGAAAGGATAGGGGGAGGAGGAGGGAACAAAAATGGAGGGTCTAGAAAGGGAAACCTATCAAGGGAGGGGACAAGGGGGATTGATTTAAAGTAAATCACTGGACTAAAAGGTTAGAGCTAAAGAAGAAAGGTTAGAATTAGGGAAGGATATGAAAATGCCAGAGAATTCATAAGTCACAATCATAACTTTGAATGGGAATGGGATGAACTCACCCATAAAATGTAGACAAATCACAGAATGGGTTAGAATCCAAAACCCTACCATATGTTGTCTTCAAGAAACACACATGAGGCGGGTAGACACCCACAAGGTCAGAATTAAAGGATGGAGTAAGACCTTCTGGGCCTCAACTGAGAGAAAGAAGGCAGGAGTGGCAATCATGATATCTGATAAAGCCAAAGGAAAAATAGACCTGAATAAAAGGGATAGGGAAGGTAATTATATTTTGTTAAAAGGGACGTTAGATAATGAGGAAATATCACTAATCAACATATATGCACCAAATAATATAGCACAGAAATTTCTAATAGAGAAACTAGGAGAATTGAAGGAAGAAATAGACACTAAAACAATATTAGTGGGAGACTTGAACCAACCATTATCAAATTTAGATATATCAAATCAAAAAATAAATAAGAAAGAGGTAAAAGAAGTGAATGAAATCTTAGAAAAATTAGAGTTAATAGACATATGGAGAAAAATAAATAGGTACAAAAAGGAATAAACATTCTTCTCAGCACCACATGGACATTCACAAAGATTGACCATACACTAGGTCACAGAAACATGGCATACAAATGCAGAAAAGCAGAAATAATAAATGTAGCCTTTTCAGATCACAAGTCAATAAAAATAATTATCAGTAATGGTACCTGGAAAACCAAATTAAAAATTAATTGGAAATTAAACAATATGATACTCTAAAATCATTTAGTTAGAGAAGAAATCACAGAAACAATTAATAATTACATCAAGGAAAATGAAAATGGCGAGACATCCTTTCAAACCTTTTGGGATGCTGCCACAGCAGTAATCAGAGGTAAATTCATATCCCTGAGTGCATATATTAACAAACTAGGGAGAGCAGAAATCAATCAATTGGAAATGCAAATAAAAAACTCAAAAGCAATCAAATTAAAAACCCCCAGCAGAAAACCAAACTAGAAATCCTAAAAATTAAGGGAGAAATTAATAAAATAGAAAGTGATAGAACTTTTGATTTAATAAATAAGACTAGAATCTGGTACCTTGATAAAAACAAACAAAATAGACAAAGTACTGGTCAATCTAATTTAAAAAAGGAAAGAAGAAAAGCAAATTAACAGCATCAAAGATGAAAAGGGGGACATCACCTCCAATGAAGAAGAAATCAAGGCAATCATTAAAAATTACTTTACCCAATTATATGGCAAAAAATACAGCAATCTAGGAGATATGGATGAATATATAGAAAAATACAAACTGCCTAGACTAACAGAAGAAGAAATAGAATTCTTAAATAATCCCATATCAGAAAATGAAATCCAACAGGCCATCAAAGAACTTCCTAAGAAAAAATCCCCAGAGCCCGATGGATTCACAAGTGAATTCTATCAAACATTCAGAGAACAGTTAATCCCAATACTATACAAACTATTTGACATAATAAGCAAAGAGGGAGTTCTACCAAAGTCCTTTTATGACACAAACATGGTACTGATCCCAAAACCAGGCAGATCAAAAACAGAAAAAGAAAATTATAGACCAATCTCCCTAATGAATATAGATGCAAAAATCTTAAATAGGATACTAGCAAAAAGACTACAGCAAGTGATAAGAAGGGCCATCCACCATGATCAAGTAGGATTTATACCAGGGATTCAAGTCTTGTTCAATATTAGGAAAACTATCCTCATAATCATCCATATCAACAAGCAAACCAACAAAAATCACATGATTATTTCAATAGACACAGAAAAAGCCTTTGATAAAATACAACATCCTTTCCTATTGAAAACACTAGAAAGCATAGGAATAGGAGGGCTGTTCCTAAAAATTATAAATAGTATCTATCTAAAACCATCAGCCAATATCATCTGCAATGGGGTTAAACTAAATGCATTCCCAATAAGATCAGGAATGAAACAAGGATGCCCATTATCACCTCTAATATTTGACACTGTACTAGAAACACTTGCAGTAGCAATTAGAGAAGAAAAAGAAACTGAAGGCATCAAAATAGGCAAGGAGGAGACTAAGCTATTGCTTTTTGCAGATGACATGATGATCTACTTAAAGAATCCTAGAGATTCAACTAAAAAGCTAATTGAAATAATCAACAAATTTAGCAAAGTTGCAGGATACAAAATAAACCCGCATAAGTCATCAGCATTTCTATACATCTCCAACATCGTTCCGCAGCAAAAACTAGAAAGAGAAATCCCATTCAAAATCACCTTAGACAAAATAAAATACCTAGGAATCTATCTCCTGAGACAAACACAGGAACTATATGAACACAACTACAAAACACTCTCCACACAACTAAAACTAGACTTGAGCAATTGGAAAAACATAAACTGCTCATTGGTAGGATGATCCCATATAGTAAAAATGACCATCCTACCCAAACTTCTCCATCTATTTAGTGCTATACCCATAGAACTTCCAAAAAATTTTTTACTTATTTAGAACAAACCATAACAAAGTCCATTTGGAATAACAAAGGATCAAGGATATACAGGGAAATAATGAAAAAAAAATACAAAGGAAGGGGGCCTTGCAGTCCCAGATCTCAAACTATATTACAAAGCAGTAGTAATCAAAACAATTTGGTACTGGCTAAGAGATAGAAAGGAGGATCAGTGGAATAGACTTGGGGCAAGTGACCTCAGCAAGACAATATATGATAAACACAAACATCCCAGCTTTTGGGTCAAAAATCCACTATTCGATAAAAACTGCTGGGAAAACTGGAAGACAGTGTGGGAGAGATTAGGATTAGATCAATACCACACACACTACACCAAGATAAATTCAAAATGGGTGACTGACATGAACATAAAGAAGGAAACTATAAGAAAATCAGGCAAACACAGAATAGTATACATGTCAGACCTTTGGGAAGGGAAAGACTTTAAAACCAAGCAAGACATAGAAAGAGTCACAAAATGTAAAATAGATAATTTTGACTACATCAAATTAAAAAGCTTTTGTACAAACAAAACCAATATAACTAAAATCAGAAAGAAAGCAACAAACTGGGAAGCTATCTTCATAAAAACCTCTGACAAAGGTTTAATTACTCAAATTAACAAAGAGCTAAATCAATTGTACAAAAAATCAAGCCATTCTCCAATTGATAAATGGGCAAGGGACATGAACAGGCAGTTTTCAGCCAAAGAAATCAAAACTATTAATAAGCACATGAAAAAGTGCTCTACATCTCTTATAATCAGAGAGATGCAAATCAAAAGAACTCTGAGGTATCACCTCACTCCTAGCAGATTGGCTAACATGACAGCTATGGAAAGTAATGAATGCTGGAGGGGATGCGGCAAAGTAGGGACATTAATTCATTGCTGGTGGAGTTGTGATCTGATCAACCATTCTGGAGGACAATTTTGAACTATGCCCAAAGGGCAATAAAAGACTGTCTGCTCTTTGATTCAGCCATAGCTCTGCTGGGTTTATACCCCAAAGAGACAATAAGTAAAAAGACTTGTACAAGAATATTCATAGCTGCACTCTTTGTGGTGGCCAAAAATTGGAAAATGAGGGGATGCCCTTCAATTGGGGAATGGCTGAACAAATTGTGGTATATGTTGGTGATGGAATACTATTGTGCTAAATGGAATAATAAAGTGGAGGAATTCCACGGAGACTGGAACAACCTCCAGGAAGTGATGCAGAGCGAAAGTAGCAGAACCAGGAAAACATTGTACACAGAGACTGATACACTGTGGGACAATCGAAAGTAATGGACTCCTCTATTAGTGGCAATGCAATGTCCCTGAACAATCTGTAGGTATCTAAAAAACACTATCCACAAGCAGAGGATAATCTGTAGGAGTAAAAACACCGATGAAAAGCAACTGGTTGAATACAGGGGTGGAGGGGATATGACTGAGGAGAGACTCTAAATGAACACTCTAGTGCAAATACCAACAACATGGAAATGGGTTTGAACCAAGAACACATGTGAAACTCAGTGGAATTGTGCCCTGGCTATGGGAGAATTGGTTGGAAGGGGGTAGGGGGGAGGAAAAGATAATGATCATTGTTTCCAATGAATAATGTTTGTAAATAACCAAATAAAATAATGTTTAAAAAGTAAAAAAAATAATAAGCCACTAAGATTAATAGAAAAGTTTAAAGTAATGGAGTGCTTGTGGAGAAAATTAGTTCTAATTTTGGGCATATGGAGTTTATGATGCCTTTAGGATATCTAGTTCAAAATTTAAGTAAGGCAATTTGTTAGTCAGTACACTACCCATTACTCTAGATGAATATATTTATCTGAGACATGAACATGAAAGTGATAATTAAATCTATGGGAACTGTGAGTAGGTAAATATAGAGCAGAGTGGTGGAACAGAAAACATTCTTAGGGTACCCCTCAAATCAGTGGTATGAATTGGAATGTGATCCATAAGGAGATTATTTTGATAAATTACCTCACATCCATAAAATTGCTGAAGATGATGAAAGATAGAAAAATTCAGTTTTGGAAAGTTTGTGGGAGGACAGCACTGTGGTACAGCTATTCTGGAAAACAGTTTAACAATACAAAATGATGTTATTGTTCATATCCTTTGATCTGAAGATGCATCACTATATTTTACATTGAAAGGAGTATAAACAAGAAAATAATAACCACTTGGACAGGAATTGGGAATAATAGCAGGGAGGGAATGAGAGAAGGAGAAAGAAATCAAGGAAATGTGAACAAATTTTAATTTAACAAATTTAAATATATAGTTCTGTAATGAGAATGTGGAAAGATTTAGATAGTTGTAAAAAATTGTGAATAATATAAACTCACCAGCTTGGTTTAATGATGTTTTACATTTACAGTCAAAAGTCCTTCATTTGAATTCTTCCACTTGAATAAGGGTAGGAAGGAACCAGGGCAAACCACTTCACCTCTGATCTGCTCAGTCTCTTCATCTGCAAAACAGAGCTGTTGGATTTTAATCTGTAATTATTTCTTAGGTCCTTTCTTGACCTAAAGTTTTGGTCCTATGTTCAGATTTAAAAATTTTCTTTATGTATTTATATATTGCATATTTGCTGGTAAATTCATTAGTGCTTTCTTAAGTCATGTATCTTGACAAAACATTTCCACACTAAAAACGGATGGAAAAATGTTTCATTTGGACAAAAGATTCTTTCAAATATAAAATGATGCTCATTTGTCCACATTATTGCTTGATGGGTCAACTAATTAATTATACTATCAATCTGAATGCCTTTGATGAAAACTAATGACAGAGAATGCATTAAGAGAAAAATTAATTAGGGAATATAAATTGGCTGGTTTGGGCTTGAGAAATTTCACAGAGCTTTCAATGATTTTATGCTCCTCCCTTAAATGCAAATCTCAAATCTTTAGAAGTAATATTTGTTCAGGGATAATAAATATCTATACATAATGGCATACCATGATCAATGAAGAATCAATTATAGATGATTAAAAGGGAAATATATAATCCTTTCTGAAATGAAAAATTAGAGATTTGAGTTTCAAAGAGGAAGAAAGGAGAAAAACAGAGGAACACTTTAATTTGGACACTAACATAAAAATGGTAAAATTTTAGAGGAAGCTCTCCTGTACATTAAGTATATACTTCTGAAGGTTATGGGACAGTATTGAAACCTGCAGCACAAAATAAGAAGGTATGAATGGGACTTAATATACATTGCTGGATAGAGTACTTCCATTGATGAGAGAGTGGGCACCTTGAAAAAAAATATAATCTATTAAATCTGATTAAGATTACTTCATTCTCCACAAGTGAATAAAAGTGTTGTTACCCTGCATGATAACTTCTCATGTCTTTATACTTCTATTTCTTTAGTATCATAATATATTTCATTTATATAATACTTATAAATTAAAAGTGTTTTTCCTTTCTACTACCTTGTGAGAAAGAACATGTAAAAATCATTCCCATTTATAGATGAACAAACTAGCACATAGAAAATAAGAATTAACAGCTAAAATAACAAGTAACCATTAATAATTCTTTCCCTCAAATCAAATGTTATGTCCATCAAAGTACTCTACTTCATATTACTTATAAAGGAACTTAAAATGAGATTCCCCCTCCTTAGTTTAAACATAGGAATGCATTGGTTCATTATTTGGAGGCCCAATATTGGACATCAAAGATATAATGTCCAATGTGATGGCACACTTGGCACTGTGAAACACTGTAATCCATAATGTCTATAATATCAATGTAATCATCCTTATGGAGTCTTGAATTTAAATTCTAATTCATCAAAATGAATGTGACTGATTTAGTGGAAGAGGGATTCATTACTATAAGGCCATCTCTCTTTCACTGTCATAATTCTAATAGCAACCCTCCCCAACCCACCCCCCAGACCTTGGAAGGAAAACTAGTTTTTAGCACAAGACAAGCTTCTAAGGGAAATATTGACTATAAAGGCATCATAAAATGGTAGAAAAGAATTTGTATCAGTTTGACCATCCTCTCAAATGACCCTCAGGGAAATGAACTGAATATCTTGATGAATTAATCTCTGCATTCCCCAACACCCCTCATATCTAAGCAATATTCTTACAGAAGCTCTGTTGATAGTTCACTTTAAAAAATATTATAGAAATACCATTTTTCGAGAGAATCAAAAATTCTACCATCAACTGGCTATACTCTTCTCTTCAATTATTTAGGTTTCATATGAATTTGTAATTCTACACCATGTTATAAAATATGGTGATCACATTGTCTGAAAAATGTCATTGTCTAATTTCCACTTACAGAGTCAATATGGTAATAAAGAAAGTATATTCTTTCAGGTTTCAGAGAATAGGAATTTAAATTTTGCCTCAGCCTTTCCTGTTATTTTTCAGAAGTCATTTAACTAGGGTAGCTATGTGGCTTAGTAAGTAGAGAGCCAGGACTGGAGGCAGGAAGTCATGGGTTCAAATTTGACCTCAGATATTAAATGCCTGTGTTAACTTGAGCAAGTCACTTAAATCCAATTGCCTAGTCTGTGCTGTTTTTCTGCCTTGGAGCTAATAAAAATTAGTTATCAATTCTAGCATTTTACCTTTCAGGGGGTCAGTTTTCTCTACTGAAAATATATTAGATTAGATGGCCTCTATTATCCTTTCCAACTCTAAATTTTGTTGCTCTGTAGTTCATTTTTATCATCTCTCATTATGTGTAAGAATGAATTGGTTAAGAGTGACCAATATCATAAGTTCTCTGGTTTTGAATCTCTGATTTTTTTTTCCTCCTCAGCCTTTTTCTTACTTGGACTAACTATATAACTTTGTCCATATTGCTTTATTTATCTGTATTTCAATAATATATTATAAAACAATTACATCAAGAACTCAGCATTTATTGAAAGGGATAGAGAGAAAATATTATTTTATGCCAGAAACTTACATATTGTCAGTGTCCCTTCTCCACTCTACTTCTAGAAATAACTTCTTGGTTTCTCCATCATACACCATAAGCAAGTTTTCAAAAATGCATAGAACAGAAAAATAGGATCATGTCATTCCTCTGCCACTTTTCAATTCTGTCTTCTTCTGCAAACTAAATAGCTTCTTTGACATTTGGTTTCTTCACATGTGAAATGGAGAAAGTTGGTCCTGAAGTAAGATCTTCCATCAGTGCTATGAAGGAACCTCAAGTGAGATAAGAGATAGAAAGTTTTTTTAGATAGAATTTAAATACAATTAATAAATAAATTATCAAAGATTAACCATATTAACAAGGACAGAGGAAAAATAAAAATAACTAAAAATCTCAGCTTATCTTCAGATATTGACATGAAAAAGAAATACTCGAAATGAAAATCTCATATAGAGTTAGTGTCTAACCTCATATTCTGAGATATTCAACACTAAATAGTATATTGATAAAATTGCAAAAATATATATTTTGGATGACTCTATGAAACAAATTGATTCTCGTTAACTTTTCCCCAAGTCCAAAGTCATACCATTTCTTATTCCTTATTCTGTGTACAATTAAGATCTTTTAACAGACTGCTTCTAACTCAGATATTCTGCATTTAGTAGTCTTTCAGGAAAACCCACTGTTCTTTGGTCCTTGCCAACTTGGACATCCTGTTTCCTAATGCTACTCCTAGTTCTATCATCCAGTGTTATTAAGCAATATAGTTCTTTTCATTAGTCAAATTCTATGTTATATAGTAGCATATTTCACTCCTCTAAATACACTAACTTTGAGATCACGTGGAAAATTGTACTGAATAGATTAAAGAGAGGCATTTATAGTCACCAGAATACTTGTAGGACTAATCCCCAAGGCATTTCCTGGCTGGCTTGTTTAAGATCAGTGGCATATAATTCATGCTTGCATAGTGATTTAAAATTGAATTCTATCAAACTGAGTAAATGGTTAACTCTAATATTAAATGAATAATTTTTGAAAATTAAAAAATATAACTTAATAAATGCTGGAATACATTCCTTTTCAGTATTCTCTGCTCCTTCTCTTTTCTGCTTGGAGAACTTGACAGCCCAGGCAGCATAACTGTTTTTTTTTTTCCTACGGTGAAATTGTGGGCTAGCTCACTTCCAGCAATTTTTATACTCCATTTGTTAAGGGGCTTGAAGAGAGGTTGGTTTTTGAATTTGTCCTGGAAGTTGGACTAGTAACACAACCTTTGGTGGGACTATGGGGTAACCTGAGTCTTTACACTGGGCCAGGAACATATTGACTGCATGTTTATTTACTAACAAATATTCCTCTTCTTAGGCATTGAACATCATACAAACCACATCTTCAACTATAATTGATGCAAACTTTATTGAATAAATTTTTAGCAAAATAGTTAAAATAGTATATTCAGATTAAATAAAGCATCTGCCTATAATTTGATTAAATCCCTGCAAAACACGGCACCTTTTCATTTGTACTTTCTCAAATTGGCAAAGACAGCACCCATGCAGCCTCCTCTGACTGGCATGTTCCTCCCTAGAATTTCCATTTGAAGAAGTCTCCTCACATAATGTTTAGGTCG
Source organism: Monodelphis domestica (assembly GCF_027887165.1). Classification (NCBI taxonomy): domain Eukaryota; kingdom Metazoa; phylum Chordata; class Mammalia; order Didelphimorphia; family Didelphidae; genus Monodelphis; species Monodelphis domestica. The sequence continues at coordinate 24,754,105 of NC_077232.1, read as the reverse complement.
CTAATTCCATCTAATCTGACTCAGTCCTTGGGGATATTCAAAGAGGATAAATACCTCTGATGTTAGTTTGCTAAATTTTTTTCAAGGTTGCTCATCCACCTTCCAAATATGGCTGGAGACACTTTCAAGCTGTATGACTTTGGGCAAATTGATTAATCCTGTTTGCCTCAATTTCCTAATTTGTAAAATGTGCTAGAAAAGGAAGTGGCAAACTTCCAGATTTTTTTTACCAAGAAAATCCCAGATGTGTGATGAATAACCTAAAAAAATCTGAAGAAAAACATCCAATTTTTGTGTCATCCTCTCACTCTACTGTCATATGTGGCACAACGAAGATGTATAATGGCCAGCAACAATACTACAGTAAAAAATCCTTTTGCAATATAGGTTAGAACAGACTGAGAGTTACCATAGGTTAGGAGGATTATATCACCACCAGGAGTGGCTTCTCCCAGTGACAGGTGAATGAGAATATTTTGTTCCCAAAGACATGAAGGCAGTTGAAGCAGGTACAGTTGATAGCATAGAACATGGTCAGATATGGAGGTGACAAGGTCACTAACTACATCCCAGACTTTCATCCATCACCCTGACCTTTGTTTTGCCACTGGAATTTGTCAATCTAAAAAAAGACAGCTACCACATTACTTCTATTAAAGGGTCTTTAATCACAGTTAGAAAGATTGCATTCTGAATTCCACTTCAGCACCAAACAGGAGTTGGGTACCAAATTTAATAAAGAAAAAAGAGGGATTACATAGTATTTTAGGAACATAGGAGAGATAACAAGAAGGTTATTAGGCTTCACAGAGGCTTGAGAAAGGTGCAATAGCAGATATTAAGGTGGTAGAAATGGTCTTCAGTTGTTCAGATGTGATTGCCCTCTAGAATTTAAGCCCTGGGAAAGAGGTGACTAATTCATTGTTAATTCGATCATTATCTTTCATGTTTTTAGATTCATCACTCTAGGAAAAAGTACACCAGGAGATTATCTAAAAAGGATGTCATCACTGCCAAGTCAAACCTAGTGACTATAATTACAAAGCATTTTTAAATAAATTAAATCAAATCTAAAATAGGGAAAAATAAATGTTTCTCATGACTGAAGCATGATAAAATGACAAATATACTTGAATTAGTTTCCTTCTCTGTGCCATATGAATCAAACTAAAAAATATTTCATAGAGCTAGTAAAAATAATAATAAAATTCATCTGGAAGAACAAAAGACCACACATATCAAGGGAAATATTGAAAAAGGGTATGAAGGAAGGTGGTTTAGCTATACTGGATCTCAAACTGCATTTTGAAGAAGCAATAATAACAACCATCTAGTTCTGAAGCAATAGTAAATGACCCTAGTAAACCAGTGTTTGAAAAACCATATGATCCAAATTTTTAGAAGAACTCACTTTTGGACACGTTGGACTGCTTAGAAAGATGAAAAACAGTATGGCAGAAATTAGGCATAGACCAATCTCACACCATATACCAAGATGAAATCAAAATGGATGCATGGTTTTGATTTTTTAAATTCTTTTTGAGGTCTTCCAAATCCTGAATCCAGTTCACTGGAGATTCTGAGGTTTTGCTTAATATTCGATGGTCAGCCTTTGTTCCCTCTGTTCTTTGTTGTTTTTCTAAATGGTAGTTTCCAAGTGTAGTTTCTTTTTTTTCTTCTATTGTTTACTCATATTCTTCCCTTGTATACTTGCTTCTTTGTTTGTTCACTGGCTCTGTGATTTTGAACTTTTCTGCATTCCAGAGGCTTCTGCTCTGCTCTGTTACTCTATGTTTTAGGCCAGTTGAGCAGATCTGCAGAGCTGAATGTGCCCTGGGGCAAAAACTTCCTGTGCCAGAGGCCTAAATTTTAGGTGTGGAGGCTGAAGGCTGTGATCTCCCTGCCCTCTCCTCTCCTCCTCTCATTCAGTTGCTTCCTTGCCAGCTGTGGTAAGAGTCCTGAGCTTCACATGGTTGTGATAGTGAGGTACTCTGGCCTGGTTGTAGCCCATGCTGCAACCATCAGCCCAAGTCTCAGCACAGTATAGGAGGGAGGGGCATTGGGACCTTCCATCTTTCTTTTCCTCATACCAGAGAATTAGATCTTCCCTGCATACCTTGTAAGTTGAATTGAGTTGGAAGATCCTGCAGCTCTGTATTGTTGGATTTGGTTTTCTGTTCCCCTTGAAGTGCTGTTTTTTATTGTTGTGGAAGGGTATTCATATAGTAATCAACTTTTGCTGGTTCTAAACCACTATCTTGACTCTGCCCACCCCCTCATGCATGGTTTTAAAATAAAAGGTAATATCATAAGAAAAATAGGTGTGCAAATAGAAATTTGCTACCCTTGAACTACATTTACCCAGCATCCTTTTAAGTTAAGTCCTCATTTTACTTAGGGAGGCTTAGGAGATAAATTTGACTGAGACCCACATTGTGAGGCTCTTTTGAGTTTGTGCTTTGGTAAAGTGCTACAGGTGTGGATCTTTAGAATTGTGCTGTGCTCACTTGGCTAAACTAAAAGCTTTATTATTTTTCATTAAATCCTATATAACAAATACTTGAAGTATTTATTCATTTTTAATCTCACATAGGGTAGCACAAAATAGTTTACCTGTCAGATGTATGGATGGTGAAAGAATTTGTGATATGACAAACATTCAGAGCTGTAAAGTAGTGAAGATATTTTCAGATAGCCAACTTACTGATTTTCACAGGGTGGTAATAAAATGAAAATATAGATAATGACTGGATTGATTTGTAATCTGTTACCAAGTTCCCAGAAACAACAGGACTGAATTTGAAATCAGACAATCAAGTCTGAAAAATACACAATCCACTCCTTAGGCACCCTAAACTGGCTATTTTGTCTTTAATTGAATATAATAATTCCATTTTCAAAGAGCTCTCTTTATGTATAATGAGGAAACAATATAGATTATTCTAAAAAAGCTTATGAGTAAAGCAGAAATATTATTTGTTGTCATTATAATATGGCCTAGTTTGAGAACTACTAGTGAAAACAATGATGGGAGTGGGAGCAGGATCATCGCTAAAATATGGTAGATAGTTTTGATGGTAGGTTGTAGAAGTGAAATGTCAATGGTTGATGGTTACATGATACCCCACAGTGAGGATAGACCCTACATGCCTTTCACAGGCCCAGAACACTGATCTGACTCTTAGACCAGGTTTAAAAAACCAAAGACAGGGTTTATTTTTTGTTCACTGAAGCAGGACTGGAGATTTAGGAAATAGGAATCCTTAATCTAAGAAATTCTAGCTAAACCTTCCCCCTTTATAAGACCCCTGAAAAGGTTTGCCTTCATTTCTTCCAGCTGCCTAGTTTACTACTCTATCTGACTAGAACTATCCAGCTATCTAACTATATGACTTAATAATCCTCCCAGATAACATTTGGTTAGATATTTTTAGTTCGTCAGAGTAGATAAATTGAATCCTTTATGGGAGGGTCCAATCCTAGTCAAGTTGGGTCCAAAATGGAGTCAGGCCTTCCCCCACAGTCAGTTTACTGGCTTGCTGGCAGAAATCTTCAAGCAGTCAGGAATGCTCTCTCCGGACACAGGAACATGAGTAGATGACAAAATAGACAAGATGTATTCAACAGGACACCAAGATAGCTAGCTTGGGATTCCAAGGGATAGGTAACAAACTCCCATTGGGTTCACACAGATTGCAAGCAGCAGGAAGTAGTATCTTTAGACTCTTCCAGAAACAGGAAACCAAAAAGCCCCTGGCTGATCTCTGTGTCCCCTTTTCTATGTTCCCCGCCTTCTACAACAGAGCCTATATAGGTCTGCAGCATGCAGTAAATCCAGCAACTGATCTTTGTACAAAGTCCTTTCTCTTACCTGTTTGCATCCACTTCTTTTCCTTTCCTCATTACATGGCCCGGGTCTATAAGAGTTGGAAGGGAGGAGGTTAAAGTGCTAATGGTTGTGGTTTGGTTTGTCCTGAACTCTTTGGTTTGCCATGCTTTGTATAGGTTTACCCACCTGCATTGGGGGTGGAAATTAGTTGATAGTTAAATATTTATATAATCTATAATAAACCACAGATATTAATGCATATTAAAATTTATTTCTTAAAATATGCAGATTTTCTTATTTATTTCTTATTAATTTATTAATAATAATTTTATTAATTTTATGAATAATAAGCTTCAAAGACTTAAAAAGAGCTCACAATGCAATGATGAAATTATTAGCAATATAATCATGGGTAAAATTTAACTATTAAATTGAGAATATTTTGTGAATTAAATTTTGCTAAAGTAATAATAATATGATACAATATCTGAAATTTGATTTTTGTATCTCTCAATGAGGAGGAGATAATTTAAAATGTAAAAGACTTCATAAAGAGAGGAGCTTTAATCAAAGAAAAGTTTGTTCATTAGTTTTGCTTTGTTAATTTTCAAAATGACAATTTCTTAATAATATATATATATTTTTTCAAAAACTTGCAATTTCAGTGATATATTTGAAGTCATTCTGGCTAACGAATTGTTCAATTTTACATCAAATGACAAAAATGAAAATTAATTATTTCCTTAAATCTATTTGCTGTGATATAGGGTAGACATCGTGATGTAACTAGGTACTTTTGTCATTTCCTAACAATAGCAAGTATTTATATAATACTTTAAAGTTTGAACAGTGTTTTACAAATATCATCTCCTTTTTATCTTTACAACAACCATGAGAGTTGGGTGCTGTTTCTACCACAAATTCACAAATAAAGAATGTCAGAATAAGGAAAAATGAATTCATGAGGGTCATTCAAGTAATAAATATTTGGGGCCAGATTTTAACTTAGGTATTCCAAACACCTTGTGTGAAGAGAGAAGTAGACTCTCTGAGTTTATTTTTAATGAAATCCATCAGTGACCTTTAATTTAATCAAATCAAGAACTTAAAGTAGTCCTGTTTAGCACCTAGCTAACCAATAAGTAAGAGAGTTCATGAGCCACTTACTGGAGAAATCTCACACCTCCATGACCATTGGCCTCTCCTGTGAAGTGCTAGACAAATTAGGAGGCTGTCATTGGTTCCGGTGAAGTGGGGGAGCAACAGTTAGTGACACTGAAAAAACTGTTTTAAAAAGGCCTGCCCAAGCCTTCATTCATTTACTCTGTTTTGGTAAGCTGAGCTGAAGGGAGATTCTTTTTCAATATGTAAGACTAAAAATGAATGAATACTCCAAATATTTAAATGTATAGGATTTAATAACAGCAAAGTGAGAGAGAAAGGAGTTCCTTCAGCCAAGTGAGCAAAACAAAGAACCAGAGACCTAGAAGCCTGACACACTGGCACCAAAGCCAAAGCCCCAAAGCCCCCCTTCTGTAGCTTGGGTTTCAGCAAATTACAAACAAACCCACACTGGGACACAACACACAGATGCAAGACAAGAGAACCTCAGAAAGAGTAAAGAATGCTGGGAAATTAAGACCCCTGTGTACAATTTTTTTTAAGTGAACAGATTCATTCTGTACTGGTGAGAGAGGTTGAAGGAAGACTCTTGGAAGCAGTCATGTTGTCCTAGACTTGTCCTTGTAGCTTTCTATGCTGGAGAGTGACTTAGACTGAAGGAAAAGGATTGCATTGGTGGATTTCTGGCTGAAGATGCTACTAGGACTTCCAAGTGGAAATCAGGACTTGAGGGAGCCCTTGCTGGGGACTGAGTCAGACTTCACCAGATCAGCACTTAGGCTGATAGGCTAGACAAGACTTTCTCCTTCCTAAATTTCCTACTTTCAATATCTCTACCTTGTTGTAAATAAAAGCTGATAGCAGTCATTTTTGATTTACGTGCTAATATTTTTATAAATGGCAACCACAATCTCACTTTTATAACTCTCATATTAAGTCAAAAATAATTTTAAATCTTACACTTGTCCAGAATCCCATAAACTGTGCAACTTAGTATTCTATTACTATTTTTTTTCCTTTTTATTGTGTCCCCAAAATGACAATTGACTTTCTGAAGGTAAAAGTACTAGGAAAAGAGACTCATTGTTGTCCTCTTTGGGTAATGCTTTAATCTCCATATACTCTGTGAATCATGATATGTTTTTAAGTATCAAAAAATTTAGATTCAGGGGTAGATTGATGATACTGAATTAAATATGTGTATTGATTCAAAAAGCTTATATATTGTTTCTACTGTAATCTAATCCTTACATGCACTGTGAAAACCTGTATAGCATTTTAAATCTTCCTTTTGTGGGGAAAAATGATTATACTGTTCTGTAAAACTTACTACATTGTCTTATAGCAATTCTTGATGATTAAAAGTTGTTCACCTTCCATATTTCTTAGTCCTAGTAATTTTCTATTTGAGTGGCAGAGATGGCAACAAGGCACTTCTTATCTCCTGAGATTCACCAAGCATTATGTTTTGAATTACCACACACATTAATTCATGATAAATCCACACCAAGCTCATATTTTCATCTCATTCTGGTACTAGGTAGTAGTGCCATGGAGTCAGGAAGACTAATATTCTTGAGTTCTAATTTTACCTCAGACAGTTACTAGTTTTGTGACTCAGTCACTTAACTGTATCACTTAAACTTGTTTGCCTCAGGCTCATCTTCCTTAGTTCAAATCTGGCCTACGCACTTTCGACATTTTTGCAACCCTAAATCATCTAACCATGACACGTAACACAGTTTGCCCCGATCTCCTCATCTATAAAATAAGCTGAAGAGGAATATGGAAAAGCATTTGATTACCTTGCCCAAGGAAACCCAAGATGGTGTCATGAAGAGTCAGATGTGACTGAAAAATGACTGAACAACAACAATCTCTATCTAACTGAATATGACTCAATTTACCTCAATCTTCAGACTGCCCTCTCAGCAAAATGATATAACAGTGTACATGAGTAGATGGGGTTCCTATATAGAACTGCTATATAATACAGTCTGGATAACTATTGCCTTTCTGGCTTACTCTCTTCTATCAGATAACCTAATTTTTTTTTCTTTCTAAAACTATTTAAGATATTGATTCTGTCCTTGGAAACTACATTTTATTTCAATTATTGAATTATTTTAGGTGCAATTTGTTTATAACTTAAGATTTATAAGTGGATGAACCACCAAATATCTGATTTTCTATTTTGTTCTAAATGTGGTTGCTTTTTATAATGATTTCATTTCATGATATATGTTATTATTATCATTCAATAAGAAATGTAAGTTTCTTTGGAAATAAGGTGGTCTTATCTCTGCCAAGTATGCTCATATTAACTTTAATTATGTTTGATTAGAAAAATTATTTATTCTAATTTCATGATTATTTCATTTATGGCTAATATTTTTACCTCTTCATCAATAATATCTCTAATATTTACATCTTCTGCATTTGACTAGAATTACTAATTTGGTGTCAAGTAAATTTAGAGAAAATGAACATACTTTCATTGTAGTTGTCTGTAGGGATGAGTCATATTCTGTCATTAAAATTCATGTGACCTTCCTTCTGCCTTCCTCTTAGACCTGAGTGTTCTAGGATTCTGGGTATTGGGTGGAGTACTTTTTGATTTGAGTCTAGAAGGAGGGTTCCCTGCCTCTGTCCTGTTGTTAAGTTTGAATATCAGTGCCCTAGAAGATTCAGTTTGTGATCTGTAAGGAAGGGTTTTCAGAGGTCTGAACTTTTGCTGCTTCTAAGTTGCCATCTTGACTGGAAGTCTTGATAAAATGTTTTTAAGTCAGTGCTATAGTGATTGTGATGGTTATGTATTAAACAAGTTCATAAGGATTGCTTTGTTGCAATGAGGCTATATATAAGAATTGTAAAAAATAGACTCGAATACAGGACTACAATCCCCATGAGCCTTTGCTCCACTTCCCCAGAATGCCTTGTAATCTCACCTGGGCCGAGATCGAGAAGATATTTAAGCAAAGGCTTTTGAAGGGCTCGGCCTTTTTGGACTTCCGTTTTTGGAGCAGAGGCGTCTCTTCCATGATGTGAGGTTATTTTGTCTAGGCCTCTGGCCTAGGCACATGTTTCTTACTTGTATATTCTTAATCTTTAACCTTTAATAAACCTCTAAAAAATATAGTACTCCTTGCAGAGAGTAACTAATTTCTACCTGCCTCAGTCTCCCCATCTCCCCTAAATTTTAATCTTTACAGAATGTGTAATATAAAGGTGATAATTAAGATATCTATGAAAATTGAAGTACTAAATGTGCCTAAATTATTTGGAATCATGAATGTATAGAAGATACTTAAGAACTTTGTCACTATTAGAATGTGAGTAGGAGATAACATAAAAAAAGAAGGTAAGTTGAATATGTTGTGGTCATATACAAAAAAAGAAAGAAAGCAATCAAGGGATAAGAAAGTGGAATATGTTGGAGGAAATTGAATGGAGAGAAAACTGGGAGTAAATTATCTCACAGGAGGAGGCACATAAAAATCATTAAAGTGGAGGGGGAAATAGGGGTTGGTGGACAATGATTGACCTTATTCTCATCAGAATTATCACAAAGCAGGAGCAACATCCTCATTCTTTTAGCTATAGAAACACATCTTATTCTATAAGTAAGTAAGAAGGGAAGTGGGGAAAATAAAAGGGAAAATGGACAAAAGGGAGGGTGAACTTGGGGTTGTGGTAAGCAGCATCAAAAATACTTGTGAACAGGGAAAGGCTGAAAGGGAGAGAACGATTAACAGGAGGAAATAAATTGTAAGGGAACACATAGTAATAACAATTATACATGTGAATGGATTGAACTCACTCATAAAATAAAAGATTATAGCATAATGGATTAAAAGCCAGAAACTCACTACATACTGGCAATTAAAAATCATATTTAAAGTGGGGAGAAGCACACAGAATTGAGGTAAAGGACTAGGTCAGAGTCCACTACAACTCAGATAAATTTAAAAAAAAAGCAGGAGTAGCAATTATGACTGATTGTAATGGAATAAGCTGTGTTATAATGAATGACAAACAAGATGATCACCAAAAGTAAATCCTGTAAAGACTTATATGAAGTAATGCAAAGTGAAGTGAGTAGAATCAGAACTTTGTTCACAGTATCTGGAACGAGATTCTGGGGTTTCCTCATGTAGTGAGATGAACCCCTTTAATAACACAAATAATCACAGATTTCATTATAAGATGCAGACATATGCATCTTTATTGCGTATTGTGCAAAGACGGACACATTACACAAGTCAGAGATGCAAAGGTAGTGCCCCCAAAGATATACAGATGAAGTCCCAATTTATAGAACACTAATACAATGCCCTCCACCTGTGCAAAGAGCACTAATTAAAGTTTTAGGTGTGAAATTGGGAGGGGAGAGGATGAAGGGAGAGTGAAACTCTATCTAATAATAAACTAATTATTCAAACTTGATCTTTACTTAGAATTTTAGGAATATTGACCTGAAGTGACTAATATTGCTACTACTATTAATAAAAATAATTTAGAATAATACATTAATTTCTCATTGATTCACACTCCATAAAATAGTAACAGAAACAAAGTACAAAAATCACTTATAATGACAACTATTCTCAGCAGGGCAAGGATATAGGATAATTCCAAGGAACTCAGGGTGAAAAAAGCTATCCACTGGTATAGAAAAAGTTGACCAAGTCATGGAGATTAAATCCTGCCATTCTTCATTCAATTTCTTCCATGATTTTTTCTCTCTAGTGTAAACAATATGTGTCTTTTACAACATGATGAACATAGAAATATGTATTCTAATATATGTACACCTTATATGATATTACCTGCCATCTTGGAGAAGAGGGAAAAGTGGGAGGTAGGAAGACAACATAGACTGGAAAACGTTAGGAAATTATCATTGAAAATTGTATCAATTTGTAATCTGGAAAAAATCTTTTTAGTGGACACAGGATAATTTAGAATTTTAAATACCTACTAAAGAATAATATGTAAGGGGGCAGATGTTGGAAATGATACAAAATTGTAGTTTCCTGTTATATTATTTGTTATAGGACAAAAAGGAATGTTATTAAAATATAGAGTATAGAAAAAGATTTGAAATGTTTCATGAAAATTTCAAGATTGAGAAGGGAAAAGGTTGTAGTTAATACAGGGATTATAACTCAGGGGAAAATACTGAGGAATGCAGTGATTAGTGATCATTGGTAAGAGGGAGAGCACATATAAGTAAATATATGTGTGTGTATATATATATATACATATATATATATATGTAAATCAAATTCAAAATAACTTTCAAAATGAGGAAAAGTGGAATCAAGGCATGTTAAAGGTAGTGGTTAAAGTCAAAAGTGGTTGTTGAGCTAGGCTAGATGTTTAAATTCATGCTATGTAATTATTATGACTATGGAGGAAGTGGTAAGAATGCTATCATCAAAGGTCTAATAGTATGTCCTGTAGGTAAGGTAATACGTTATTCTGCTTATGCCCAGATGTTTGAATTTGGAGCAGTGAATAGAAATTGAAAAGAGACAATTTTCATTTTAATGCTAGAAAAACTTTCCAACTATTAGAATTAAGTAACAATGGCTAATTCTGAAAGCTATTTGCTTTCTCCCGCGGAAATCCTCAGAGATGACTGATAAATTAGCTTGGAGTACACAGTAACATGAAATTTCTTTTTTAATTTAGAAGGTTGGAAGAACTAGCCAGTGATAATCCTTCTAATTCTGAAAATATATTGCCTCTAAAAGATAGCAGGAAAAAGAAGTAATTCAAACATTGAAAACAATCATTTGTTGGTCTCACATTAACACACAGAACATCCGTCTTCCAACATAAATGCCTTTCTGACTCAGTGTCTAACTGAGTGTTCAACACTAGAAGGGCAAAACTCTTTGAGTTTAATACCTATGACAATTTTTCATGTTGATTATACCTCATAAATACCTCTGCTTCAGACCACTGAGTGGCCAGAAAGTCTGTTTCCTTTAATGATAGCTCTATGTTTACGATTATATCAGCATATGAGTATACAATCCAGAGTTCATTTCCCTTTGGAAAACAGTTTTTGAAGCCACACTTTCCTCATAGCATTCTTCATGTCTGTGTTTCTCAGGGAATAGATGAGAGGGTTAAACATGGGGGCAATGATGGTGTAAAAGAGGGCAAATACCTTATCATCACTGAAAGAATTGCCAGTAGGCACATATGTGAAGATGAGGGGCACAAAGAACATGAGGACTACAGTAATGTGTGATGCACAGGTAGAGAAGGCCTTGTGCCGACCCTTTGAAGACTGAGTCCTCAAGGTGGTCAGTATGATGACATAAGAAATGACCAAGACCACAAAGGTCAAAAGAGCCAGCATTCCTGATGTACCAATTATTACAATAACAATCAAGAAAGTGTCTGTACAGGCCAGTTTTAGCAGAGCAAACACATCACAGAAATAATGGTCTACTTTATTAGGGCCACAGAAGGGCAGCTGCACAACAATCAATATTTGCATGATTGAATGAATGAATGCCACTATGCAGGAGACCAGCACAAAAAGATGGCATACTCGTCTTCTCATGATGACCATGTAATGTAGTGGCTTACAGATGGCAACATAGCGATCATAGGCCATTGCCACCAGGATGAAGATCTCTGTGGCTCCAAAGAAGTGGGTATAGAACATCTGGGTCATGCAGTTGTCATAGGAGATGGTTGCTCTTTGAGCCAATAAATCCACAATTAGTTTTGGAGCAACCGTGGAGGTGAAACAGACATCCATGAAAGATAAGTAACTTAGGAAAAAGTACATGGGCTGTTCACTGAGTTGACTAAATCTTATGGTGGTCAGGATGAAGAGATTTCCCAGCAAGATCACAAGATAGCAAAGCAAAAAGAAAACAAAACAGGCTTCCTTTACCTCTTGATTATTGAACAGACCCAGCAGGATAAATTCAGTGACATTGTTTCTATGCTCCATGACTTTAGCACTGAGATGAATATGCAGGCAAAGTACAATATGCCTAAAAACAGAAAAAAAACAGAATTCCATGTTACTTATTTAATACCACTAGTTATAATCTGAAATTAGTTTCAACTGAATGTGAGAGAGTATGATATTTATTAAGCTCTTGGATCAGATTGAGTATTAATCAGTCAATAATAATTGAGTTACTACTTAGTCCCAGGTACTATACTAAGTGATGGAAATACATAAAAAGAAAATAATATGATCCCTACATTCAAGGAATTCATAGTGTGATGAGTAATACAACTTGCAGATGGCAATATACATATAAAACATAAAGTATTTTTTAAAGTAATTACAGAAAAAGTTCCTTGGAATGGAAAACAGGGAATTGATCAAAATTTTAAGTGAAGTCAGGGAGACTGAGAGGTATCAATGAAGGGAGAGTGCATCCAAGACAAGGAGACAAAAAGTAGAAATAATGGAGTCAACAGATAATGTGCTGGGTGTGAAGAAAAGCTTGCACGTCAGTGTAGCTATACTTTAGATATCATGGAGAAGATTAAGTTTAAGAAGATTAGAAAGGTAGAAAAAAGGCTGTTTGGGAAGAATTTTAAAGGTCAGAGAATATTATATTTGATTCTGAAAGCGATATTAGACCAATGGAATACTATGAATAAGGGATAGATTCCTGTTTTTAAAACATACTTTGCAGAGACAAAGATGGTTTAGAATGAATAGACTTGAGTAAAGGAAATTTTGCAGTAATCCATATATTTTGTGATCAGATACTGTCCAATGTTAGCAGCAGTGTGAGTAGAGAAAGGGACCTATTTCGGAGATATTGGTAAAAATAGAAATGACAGCACCTGGTATCAGATTGAACACATGTCTTTGAGGTAAGTGAGTAGTCAGGAATACATCAAGGATGTGAGCTAGGTTAATGCAAGAATAATGTTGCCCTGAATAGTAATAAGAAAGTTAGGAAAAATAGAGTTTTGGGAGAAAGATAATCAGTTTTCTTTTGGATGTGCCAAGTTTAAAATACCTTTAGGAAATCCAGATCCAGATGTACAACAGACAGTTTCATGACTGTACCTAAGTAAAGAGACTATTTTTTCATATACAGAACTGAAAGCCATCAGCATGAAAGAGATGATTAAATATTAGAAAGTCATGAGTGTGGAAAAATAATACAAGGATGCCATATCCTTGGGATAATCCACAATCAGGTCTATGACTAGGATTAAAACCTCATAAAAATGTAGAGATAATCCATATCTGATCGTGATATGTATGAAATTTTAAAAAACCTAGCAAAATTTTTCCTGTGCATTAAGTGCACACTCTTGCCTATATTCCTGAGAGAAAATTGAAATTTTCAGCACCAATAAGAAATCACAAATGAGATTTTATTCTCATTTTGAGAAGCTATTTGTATTGATGAAACCTTTTAGATATTGGCATATTAAAGAGGAAAGTCTATTACTTTTTTAATTATGGAAGCTCCACAGACAAGAAATACAGCTTCTTCTTGAGTAAAAAGACAACTTTCATTAGCATAATACCAAGGGAATCTTACTGTCCAGAGCCCCTGCTGAGAAGTGTCAGTAACATTTCTCTCATTTTATAAATGAGTAAAACTGGTACCTGGAAAGCTTAAGAGACATTCCCAAAGACTTATAGCTAATATATAACTGGCTCTTGAACAGAGGTGCTCTCCAGCTTCATCTAATATTGTTCCTCACACGAATCAACCTTGCATAATTTTCCAAAGAATTTAAGACAGTTGTTCAGTTTTAAAGGTTAGAAATGGATTGTTGAATTGCCTTTCTAGGCTTTCAAGAAATAATTTCTCCAAAACATGCCAGATGACCAGTAAACAAAGTAAAACTATATTGAAGGAAGAGTTGCTTCCTTGACGTGAGTCACAACAAAATAATACCTTCTTGGTCAAAGGTATAAAACATAATTTAAACTCCTTACCAAGTAGTTTCTGAACCTGAAACTCATGTAACAGTAACAAAATTTCCATCATTAATAGAAAAACAACATATGTTAATCCCCAGTTCCATTTAAAGTATGATTACAAAAATGTATATACACAAATATGTATATATACATTTATGTTTGTGTTTATATATACAAATATATTTATTTTGAATACACATTCATATACCATATGCATAAGTGTATATACATATATGCATATAGGCATCTAGACATACCAATTTACATATTGTGATTGAAATTATTGAAAAATAATGTTTCTTGATTTTTAATTATTCATTAATTGGTCAGCAAGACATCTTAATTATGTTAAAATGACTCTCTTTATCATATAAGAAAGCTGGAAAGTCCTGGCCTAGTTACCTATAATTATTTTTGGTTTCTGATTATTCAGTTCCTTCTTTGAACATCCCAAGACATTGCTAAAAAGTAATCAGGCAATTATCAGGTGGACCATCAGACTCTCAGCCCTTCCCCAAATTGACTAGTAAAGTTTTATGTTCTAGAAAATCATCACTGCAGAATATTCCTTAGTCATAATCTGTGAAAGTATCACAAGAGAACAAAAAGAATTTTAAAAATCTATAGACTGAAGGGAATCAGGACTGAGACCTGGCTTGGGAATTCTTTCTAATATATTTTCATGACACATCTGGAAATTTCCCAGAGAAGGATAGCCAGGACAGTGAAGGACTGCAATAACTTCCCATTTGAGGGTCTATTGAAAGAATTGGAAAATACTTAGTCTAAAGCAAAGCAAAACTTGATTGTGGTCTCCATGAATAAAGGTTATTTATAGAAGAGAAGATTGACTTAGTTTGCTTAGCCCAGAGGGCAAAAAAAATTGCAATTGTTTGAAGTTTCAAAGGTTCTGATCAATTATGTAGAAAGAAAAGAAAAGAAAACAAACAATTCTAAACAATTAGTTTTATCCCAAAGTGCAATGAGAAGCTGGTTGATTATTCATCCATAAGGTTCTAGGTGTTGAAGTACAGTAACTAGGTCTCTGATGAGTTCCCTTCAAACACAACATTTGGGGTGATTCATTGCCTGATAAAGATATCATTAAAAAAACTTACAAATTAAAAAATAAAATTAGTATATAACTCCTAATTAATTCAATATAAAAATGAGGATGTGAGAGGATGGATCCAGACAAAAATTCAATTGGCTGAATTTCTGAAGTAGGGAAGATGAGGTAAAAACCAGGTGAAATGTGAATGTTGATTACTTCTATATAATTCACCTTTGTACAATATGGGCCCAGATGAGGTGATCCTTTCATATCAGACAGGATAGGAATGTCTCCCTCACTATCCACAACCCCTCATCACTATCTAGAAAATCCATGTAAAAAATTTTGACCCTCCCTTCATACCTGAAAAGTCAGACTTTTTTTCTATTATAGGGTGTTTACAGCTCCTTATTGTAAAATTTTGGTTAAATATTTGATCATAGATTATGTGTATCTCAATGTTAATATTTCTCACCTCTCAGTATGCTCTGATGGCTTTGATGTTCTTTTCAAAATTTTTAAATTTGTATTTACTTTAACTTCTTATAAAATGTGTGTATTCATGGTCTTAAAAGATAAAATATGTTGATATGTAATGCTACATATATATTTTATGCATTTCTCAGTTTCTAAACTTTTTCTGTCATCTACTGGACTTTGCATGTCATCTGCAGCTTCTCTAAAACTCCCATTATTTCTATTAATTTCTCATGCCAAGTCATGATATACTGAAACCACAATGGTGAAAGTTGTGATGTGGAAGGGATGTTTTTATTTCAATACAAATTATCCATGCAATCTCTAACGATTAGATAGCTATAAAGTGGAATTTTTCCTCCCTGTATCCCTGAGGACATACTTTAGTGACATGAAACATATCTGTATTGTTCATCTTGAATTTATTTCTATTTCTATGTTTATTGATATCTATCCTCATTTGTATCTATATAATTTTATGTATGAAAGGACTTTAGATCATTCTAACATGGCTTTTTGAAATATTACTGGATGAAATGACAGTGGCCATATGACCATGCTCAGATGCCCTTAGTTTAAACCCCTGTTCTCTGAAAGGAGTGTAAGAACTCTGGGTCTGATTTGGTAGAAAAGAAATGCAGTCACCCATTAGTCCAATGTAGGCACTGTCTCATTGTCAAAATGCTGATCATGGTATTTTGTGTGTGTGTGTGTGTGTGTGTGTGTGTGTGTGTGTGTGTGTGTGTGTGTGTTGTTTTATTTTCCCTTGGAAAGAACAGTATAATTTTGGCACAAGACTACTGAAATTTTTCAAGGTAAAGTATAATGAGTTTCTCAGGGAAATTAGAGCTGCCATAAAAAAAAAAAAAACAGTAGCAGTGTGGCTATTTTCTTAACTGACTCTCAGGGAAATAGATTGAGTCTCTAAAGACCACCATCTATACCGATCTCAGAAGATTTGTATCAAGGGAAACTTGGAGAAGCTATGTCAATAAAAAAGGACTTTTTCAGCAAGGTATTTTGGACATGGAAACTCTTTCTTTTTTCTATTGGCTAGTTTTGACTCATCTCAGATTACTTAGAATTCACCTGAATGCTTAATTTTACTCTTTGGAATAGAAGGGAGTGATAGTAGTACTATCTTAAATTTTCCATGAAGGGTGACTGAAAGTTCCAATTAGAAAATTCACATGGAACAGAGAAAGGATTAGAAATCATTGGCACAAATTCTGCCTTTTATACTAACAGTATGATGTTTTACTGTCATTTAAATCCCTCTTGGCTTTACTGTTCAAACCTAAGTTTTATGTTTAAGTTTTATGATTCTGAAGTCCCCTACTAGCTCAAAATATCTGATACTATTTAGTTTATTTCTTCAATCTCTCTTTTTGCATTAACTAGAACAGAATTGGGATTCATGATGATGAAACAGATTGAGAACTCTTCTCACTGTTAGGAAGACTGGAGATAAATTCTAGTAGCTACTAGTTTTATGTGATATTGAACTTGTTCAGTACTCTAAATAGATTTCTAACCATTTTAAGTGATGGAAAAGCTGTCACAATCAAAATCAATAAAATCACAAATTCAATCTGAATCCCTCCCAAAAAATTGTTGACTTAATTAATCTGAAAAGGACCTCCTCAAATGCCAGCTACTTACTATATGTTACACTTTTTATATTACAAAAAATACTACTCATTAAAATAAAGTATCACATTACATATTAAAAGTTTGGTTAGTAAAAACACTTCTGCAATATATAATTTCATCAATAAGATTAAAACTTCTTGAACCTAGGTCTTGGAAAACAAACAACTTTAAGTACACACACATGTATATACATATATAGACATATATATATGAACATATGTATATACATATCCTTATGGAATAATTTAGTAAACCAACTTTTATTCTTCTATTTATTTGTCTTACTTTTCCTGTTTTCCATTTTTCTTTCACACTTCTGAGGAAAATAATGCCTCACTGCTGAGTATTTCCTCATTTTGATATATGTTAGCTTCTTTGTTGTTGCATGGAATGAAATAAAATATTTCACGAACTTCCTTAGCTAACTCTTAAATTATCAAATAGTCCTAAGGTTTTTGACCCCTTCCTTCCTTCCTTCCTTCCTTCCTTCCTTCCTTCCTTCCTTCCTTCCTTCCTTCCTTCCTTCCTTCCTTCCTTCCTTCCTTCCTTCCTTCCTTCCTTCCTTCCTTCCTTCCTTCCTTCCTTCCTTCCTTCCTTTCTGCCTTTCCAATAGAAGGAAAAAAAATAACAGTGGCCAGTCTGACATGTATTCTGGACTGAAACCTATGAACCTTTCATCCTATTCCTATTTCTACCTTGGAAAAGCGGTTTGATTTTGTCCAAGATGTTTTCTTTATGACTATTTCAGTATCATGATCTGAGAAAATAAATCAGTGATGAACTCTTCAATATTAAAAGAGAAAGTTGAAAAATAGACATTCACATCAGAAAACGTATTTCTTTTTGTTCCAGCTTCACTGCAGTTCTAGAAATAATTTCATGAATTTTACACCTTATGCCATTAAAAAAGCAAAATTTAAAAGTGCATAGAATACAGGAACCAGAGTCAGGAAATGCTGGAATTATAACTCATCTCTGGAACTTTTCATCTGTGTAAGGTTGTGAAATTTATTTAGTCTAGTTCATTGTCAGCTTTTTCATTTGTGACATGGAAACATAGAACATGAAGTAACATCCTCTAGCAGTAACATGTACAATTCTTAAATAAGGTAATATATGAAATTGTTTTTGCAAATTCTATATGCTAGTCATCACTAAATTAACAAACAAAATTGCATTAACATCTTAACAAAGACATAAAAATAATTAGGGTATTATATGTACAAAGCATATTTAAAGGTCCATCTCAAAAAAAGTAAATGATTAGTACTATATTCTGAGGCATTCAATATTAAGAAGTAATATGCTTAATAACAATGGAAATATTATTTCATATATATATATGTACATATATTAGATGAATCTATCAAATAATTTGATTACCATTTCTTTTTTCCCATAAGAAAACAACAATAAGTTATTTACTATCATTTGCCCTCTATAAAATTAAAATTACTTTTCAGGTTTTTTCAGTTAATATTCTATGTTAAGTGACATTTTAAATCTCTGCATATGCTTTTAGATCCTTGCCAACACTCATATCTTATATTTTCATATTACCTCTAGAGTTGGCATGTTATGGTTCTGAGTTCTGAGATATTTTCTTTTCAGAAGGAAAATCCCATCTTCCGTAGTAGAATAATCCACTTTGTTATATTTACTCTCTCTAATAGCACAGGGAAAAGTTTTACCAAAGAAATTTAATAAGATGACTTATAGTCAACAGAGATTTCAGGTTTACTCCCAGAGGCATTTCTTGACTGTATTGAATGAAATAGGTAGCAGAATTCCACCATCAACAACCACTTTTATGCAATAACTAGTACAGATAGTACAATAGCATTAGAGCATAAAAGTTAAATAAACTGCTGAGAAAAAGTCCAAAAAAAGGAAATGTGATTTTTTTGACTAGGGAATTACTGCAAGTTTCAAAGAAGAGGTTCTATTTATGGTGGGCCTTATATATAAATAAAAATTCTAAAATCAGATAAAGAAGTTAAAACTTAGTCAAAACCAACATGCTCTCTCCTGTGAGATGTCATCCGGCTTTCTCCAAGATGACTTCCTCGGACCGCATGTTTGTCTTGGAATGTCCTCAGAAGGCTCTATCAGCCATTGGCCGACAGGCTCCAACCCCCAGAGTCCATCCAAGGAAGGAAAGGGAAAAGAAATAAGCATTGAATAATTTAGGAATATCTCAATTAATAGCATAGAATAGAAGACCTTGAAATGTGGATTGGAGTAGTATAAGACAAGGTTAGAAAGGTAATAGGGCATAAGATTGTGGTAGAATTTAAATACAAAGGGGTCTGAAGATTACTTATGCGCAAAGTAAGAAGATTATAAGGTTTTATGCACATAAGAACCATGTACAGGTTATTATTTATAAAAATAATATTTTAGTAGGTCAGTGAAAGATGGATTATCAACTGAATAGAGACATAGAGATTTGTTAGGAGGCTGTAACAATCATCATAAAGAGAGCCGGTGCTCTAGAAATAGAAGAGGAAATAGAGAGGGACATTAAAAATTTGACAATTATTTCAGAGTTAGAATATTCTGAGCATGTATACTTTGTAGATTTCTAAGTGGACATGCAGATAAATATATTTAGTAAGAAGTAGGAGATTGTCATGAACTCAAGAGATAAGTCAATCCTGGAGATAAAGATTTAGAGTATCATTTCAAAAAAAGATATTAGTTATATATTTAGGGAATGTGTGTATGTGTATGTGTACACATATGAATGTATGTGCAATTACAGTTAAATGGCACAGTGATTAGAGCACTGGGTCTAGAGTCAGGCCTGGAGAACAAATGATTATTAGTGATGATTACAAATTACATGACCTTTGAAAGCTCACATTATCTGCTTTGCCTCAGTAAAATGAATTGGAGAAGCAGATAGGGAGAGAGGTAGAAAGACAGAGGCAGAGATAGAAAAAGAGATAGGATGTAAGAAAGGAGAGAAGGAGAAAGAATAGGACACAAAGAGTGAAGGAAAGACAAACAGAAAAAAGAAACAGAGAAAAGCGTAAGAATTGAGGGCAGAACTTTTGATCGGGTAGGAACCACAATAATGGATCAGAAAAGACAGCATTCTATGAAAAGACAAAAAGAGAAAGTCAAAGAGCTAGAAAGATGAACTAGAAAATCTGGTCTCCTGAAACCTAGAGGGGGAAAGTATCATATTTTATTTTTTTCCATAATTATCCATGTTTTAAAATGTCAATCACATTAGTAGCTTAGCAACATATGATAATAATTCCAAAATCAAACAAATTATTACATTAAAAGAAGTAACTCAGGGGACAAGACCAAGATCTTTTTGAAGATATACAGACCCAGATGATCTCGACCTATTTATATTCTGGAGGAGAATAACCTATGAGAAAAATACAGAGGAAATAGTTTTTTAACTCAAAAGAACGTAGAGACCATCACAAAATATCTGTTGCACTATAATGGAAATAGAAAGCAAAACAGCATGGTAAGAATCTGGAAAATAAGTCCAGGAGGAATAATGTAAGGATGATTACACTTCCATAAAGCCATAAACAAAAAGAGTTTAGATATCTTCTTTCAAAAAAGTATGAAGGAAAAAGTGCCCCACTTCTTCCTGGTGGTCCAAATAATGCTTTTTTTGACATCCCTTCCCAAAGCCTCTCCAACTGAAAGAATCCTACATCTCTGTTACAAGAGGTATGTCTTCTGAATTTCAGGGAGTCATATGGGGCAAGAGACAAGGGTCTCCCATGTACCAGTAAACAAAAATCTTTAGTATAGATTCATAGTGAGCATGCTCACTTTTCTTTACTCTATCTAAAGAAACTTATTTATAGGTAAACAATAGGCTTTATCTGCATTCTTATTCAACCACATGGTAGGGTAAGAAACTGAGATTGAATTTCAATGTTAATATTAAACCTTTCTCCCTTTTTAGAATATAAAGTTTATTTTGGCATATAAAAGAAAGGGGTACAGACTAGCATTAAATTTTCATAATTCCCCCCCTCTGATTCTTTGGGAGATTTATTAGTCTCTCCAATGAATTATTCCATATATTATATCTATATATTTAGGATTGCCTCAATAGAGTATATAAGGGTCCAGATATTCAACACATTTCATGGAGGTTCTAACAAAATTTGGATGTTTCTTAATATTAAAAATGATTGATAGATGCATTGACAAGGAAATACTAAGTGTCCAATTTGCCTATCTGACCAATAAAATGAATACTCATTGACATTGGTAGAGTTATATAGGCTAAGCCAGAAATCACATACCACCCTTGGGGAGGGGAGAGAAAGCTGAAGAGTTTACAGACAGTGAATTTTTTAAGGCTTAATGCATCCCATGAGAAATCTGCTTTTAATTGGGATATGGCAGTAACATTTGCAAAAGATATGTGTTGATATGACCTATCTCTTATTTTGTTGAGGTACATATTAGCACAGATAAATGTTGTCATAGGGAAAGGAATAGTGAGATTGTCTCCCACATATCTACTACCTAACAGGCCCTAATATTTATTAACACATGAGTCAAAGTTGGGTAAATGGTCAGTGAGTTGGAGTGAGAGTTCTCATATATACGAAAGTTACCTTTGAGGATAAATTAAAATCTACTGAGATTTGAGAAACTGTGAGTTTCTCATAGGCAATTATTACTGGCTAGATAGGCTCTATCTGCCACTATTAATGTATCACATTAAAAGAGCAAAAGGGACAATTTACTTAATTGGCAATATATGACAATATATGACACTTATGAGGCTCAAGTTGTGGTAAAGTCTCATTCAAATGGACTAAAATTTCTGACCATGAGAAAACAGAGCTCCTATGGAGCCTTGCTGGGGAGAGAGATAGATAGAAAAATTGAGAAAGAGAAGAGAGAGAGAGAGAGAGAGAGAGAGAGAGAGAGAGAGAGAGAGAGAGAGAGAGAGAGAGAGAGCTGTAGTTGCAATAGCCTGAAGGCAGGATGGCACTCCAGAAGCATGTGCAACTGTAGAGAATAGTAGACTTTGGATGTCCTGCTGCCTTGTGAGGTCACTTAATTCCAGTTGTTGTATTCTGGTTCTTAAAGACTGGATTTCATCCCTGGTTTTTTGGTCATCCTTTTCCTTCTGGTTTGATTTTCTTTGAAGGTCATCTTTCTTCCTCTTTATCTCATCTTTCATCTCCTTTGCCTCATATTTCATTTCCTTTTCCTCATTTTGCAGCTGGTTGATTTTGGCTTTCAAGACACTATTTTCTAATTTTAGTTCAAGTGCCTCTTATCTTAGTTTTTAAGTTCTTTTCCCAATTGTCTTCAGCCTCTCTTAATTGTGTTTTGAATTATATTTTGATTTCTTCTACAGTCTGTATCCAATTCGCTGGGAATTCTAATTTATCGTTTGCTGTTACCTCCCCCTCTGTTCCATTTGCTGTATAGAAGCTGTCTATTGTAATTTCTTTCTTCTTTTTCTGTTGTTTCCTCATATTCACCCCTTCTTTGCTCCCCATATTTGTCTGTGCTCTTGCTTCTCTCATTTTTTTTTTTGGTTTTGGGGACTTCTGTCAGTCTCCTCTCTTAGAGCTTTGACAGAAGTTCTCTTGGTGCAGTCTCTGGGGGAGGTTTGTTGGGGTTTGAGCTTCCCTGTTCTCTGGAGGCTTTTGATTGGATTAAAGGCCAGCAATCAATTAGAAGGGGTATAGAGCCTGGGCTTCACTGAGTTATGAAGATTTTGATGGGATTAAATTCAGCTTAGTTGGGCTGGGTGTGGTCTGACTCCAAAAGCTCCTGGAAGGCTGGAACAAATATGGAGGATCTCCACAAATCTGGCTAGGCTACCAGGTCTATGCTCTTTCTCTAGCTCCTTCCCTGCCATCTGTGTTCAAAGCTCTGAACTTGGCACAGCCCTGCCAGCAAAGTACACCCCCCCTCAGACCAGCACATTTGCCCACCCAGAAGTTTATGCTGCTGGTGGAGTTTCAGTGCTCTAGGTGGCCAGGGGGATGGGTCCTGTGACCTTCCTTCTTCCTTCCCCTTAAACCTGACTGTTTTCAGATTCTGGCTTCTCAGGGGGCATACCTTTTGATTTGAGTCCAGCAGGTGGGTTCCTTGGTTATATCTTGTTGTTAGGTTTGAATTTCAGTCCCCTGGGAGCATTCAGTTTGTGATCAGTAAGGAAGGGTATTCAGAGGTCTGAACTTCTGCTCCTTCTAGGCCATCATCTTGACTCTGCCTCCAAAAGAGTTTTTTTTAAAGCCAGAATTGACCAATTAGAAAAAAAAGGCAATAATGTTAAAGGATGAAAAGAATGACTTGAAAAGAAGAAGAAATTGAAAGTAAAAGAAGGATCAAAAGGTCATGGAAGAAATTCAATTTTTAAAAATTAGAAGCTAATGACAATAAAATCCAAAGATTGAAAAAAAAAATAGAAAAAAAATTGAAATGCTTCATTGAACAAAAAACTGACCTGGAAAATAGATCCAAGGGAGATAATTTAAGAATTATTGGATTACCTGAAAGTCATGACCAAAAAAAAAATATCTAGACATCATACTACAGGAAATGATACAACAATACTACACTGATATCTTTGAATAAGAGGGTAAAATAGATATTGAAAAAATCCACAGATCACCTCCTGCATTGAACCCCCAAAAGGCAATTCCCAGGAACATCAAAGAAAAGGTCTAGATCTCCCAGATCAATGAGAAAATACTACAAACTGCTAAAAAGAAACAATTCCAATATCATGGAGCCCCAGTCAGGGTTACATGGGATCTGGAAACCTCCACATTGAAGGAGCAGAAGGCTTAGAATATGACATTCCTGAAGGCACGGGAACTGGGTCTACCACAAAGAATCAACTGACTATTCTATTTCAGGGAAAGTATGGTCATTTAATAAAATAGAAGATTTCCAAGCATTCCTGAAGAAAGACCAGATATAAACAGAACATTTGAAGCCAAAATACAAAATCCAAGAGAAGCATGAATAGGTTAATAAAAAAAAAAACAGGAAAAATTTAAGGGCTTCAATAATATCAAACTATTTGTATTCCTATATGAAAAGATGATATCTATAACTCCTAAAAACTGTTATCATTGTCATAATGGTTTGAAAAAAGTATGCATAAAGGGGATGGTAGTTAGCTGATTAGGAGGATATGTTAAAAAATAAACCTAGAGGTGAATAGAAGGATGGTACTAAGAGAAATGGGAAAAGAGAAATGAAAGAGGTAAAGTATATCACATGATGAAGCATGAGAGAGGGAAAGTTGGCCAATACAATGGAATGGTAGAAGAGGTTGGTGACAGGTAATATTTAAATTCTAATCTCATTAGAATTGGCTCAGAGAGAGAATAGCTGGACTCATTGAAGTATAAAAGGTATAAAATTATATCTTACTCTGTAGAGAAGTAGAAGTGGAATAATAAATGGAGTGGCAGGAAAAGGATTAATATAGGGGGAAGGAGAGATTAGGGGGTGGGACAACCTAAAGGTCCTATAGTGAGAGGGAAATAAGAAGGGAAGTGGTGGTATGTGGAGCAATATAAATGAGGGGAAAGGGGGGATAACTAAAAGCAAAACACTGGAGGGAAGGGAAAGAATGAAAGGAGAAAGGTGAGGATTAAAGATGGAAGTCAAAATGGACAGATCATAATCACAACTGTAAATATGAATGGAATAAACACACCCATAAAACAGAAGCAGATAGAAAAGTGGTTTAAAAGCCCTATGGTGTGGGAGCAGCTGGGTGGCTCAGTGGATTGAGAGTCAGGCCTAGATACAGGTGATAGGTTCAAATCTGGCCTCAGACACTTCCCAGCTATGTGACCCTGGGCAAGTCAGTGAACTCCCATTGCCTAGCCCTTACCACTCTTCTACCTTGGAGCCAATACACAGTATTGCCTCCAAAATGGAAAGTAAGTGTTTAAAAAAAACAACTCTATGGTGTTTACAAGAAACACATTTGAGGTAGGTAGATACATACAAGGTAAAGGTTAGAGGCTGGAGAAGAATCTATTGGGCCCCATCTGAGACAAAGAGGGCAGGGATAGCAATCATATCAGACAAAGGTAAAGTAAAAATAGATTTGATTAAAAGTGATACCTTGAAATGATATCTTGGAAAAACCACTTAGATAATTCATATCTCAGTCAGCCAGGAATCTTTGAACTCTTTTGATGAGTATTCACCTCTCAAAAAGGTGAAATTTTAGAAATTCACACCCATAGCTGTGAATCTTTTTTATGACAACTTATCCTTCAGAAGGTGAAAAGTAGATCCCACAGACACTTCCCCCTGGGCAGTGCTAAAAATTTTAGAAATTGTGATTGGCCCCTGTGAAGAGGGGCAGGGACAAGAAGTCACCATAAAAGCAAGTCCCAAACTCCTTAAGGAGAGATTGTCTTTGAGAAGGTAGTCTGAAGAGATTGTCTTCTGGAGATAGTCTTGTGACTGGAGAGAGTCTTCAAGTGATTTTTGCTGGAGACTGAGGCTTGGATCATGGGCTTGGAACTCAGCTTCAACCTGGACTCTGACTCCTGTACTTCACTGGGTGAGTGAAAGGCTGACTCCTTTCCTAATTTCCCAAGAGATTAGCTTCTTTCTTAGAGAAGTCTTCATAGTTACTAAAAAATCAGGAAGACTGGTTAAGAGCTAATAAATTTCAGTCTGAATTAAGCATACCTGGAAGAGTAATCATTTAGATTGATAGGATAGATAACTTCTCTAAACCCCTCAAATAACTCTTCTTTATTGTTTCCTCTCTATTTGTAACTATTTGTAAATAAAATTCTGACTCAAGATATAATAAATATTGGTGGCCACATTATTTCATATAATTATTGTTCAACTATTAATTTTAACCCTTATAATACAAAATATGCAACAAAATGTAGTAATGTTTCCTCAAATCCATTTCTCCGTGATGAAGAAAGTAAAATGTCTCAATAACTCATCTTCAAGATTATCTTTGGTTGTTTTTTCACTTAAGGTACTATTTTATTTTCTTGTTTTTTTTTTTAATTACAGTGCCATAGTAACCATGAATATAATATAGGAACATCCAGATAGCCTTCAGGTATTTTTTATGAGATTCTCCTGATTAGTGGAGAGAATTCTGATAGTATGTTTTCTGCTTTCCTGAGGGGCAGAGTTTACATCATTACTTAAATAAACTCCTACAGGGTTCCAACTCTATATGGGACTAATACCATACAAAGAATGGAAATTACCCTTAAAAATAGGGGAAGATGACTCATCAAGCTGTACTTGATTTTCAGCTTCATTTCCTACAGATTTTGAAGAATTTTCCCTTTGAAATGATATTGGATTCTTTCTCAGTTGAATATTTCATCTCACTCCTATCTAACAAATTCATTCATTTTTGTCTGCCACTTGTATATTCTAATTTGTAAAACTTTGATTTCTGTTTGCTATTTGCTTGAATGAATGGATGTACTTATTGTTTATTATTTTCTTTTGTGTAACTAGTATTTGATGGAAAAGACTGGTCTGATAAATTACTGTTAAAGTGTAGCTAGAAATTTGTCCAATCACAGTAAAACGACTGAGGTTGAGCTCTGAACTACTAAAATACTTTAAAGATAATTTTATTGTCTTGACTTAAACTTAAATGATTGGTTGCCAGGGAAAATTCCCACCTAATAAAATTCCCAAGTCAGCTGGGAATTATGGAGTTTTAATTTTAATTTATAGGTACTTAACACCTTTTTGTATTAGATCTAAAAATAGACTTAGCCCAAGACTCTAGCTTCACTATAAGTTATGAGTTAAGTACATTCATTGTTCAATCAGGAGTTTACAACTTTATCTACCCCTAAAGTATATCTAATTAGGGTGGAGTAATTTCCAAGTTTACAATATGTAGTAGAGGGACCTTGCCCCTCTACTACAATA
Organism: Monodelphis domestica; assembly: GCF_027887165.1. Lineage (NCBI taxonomy): Eukaryota > Metazoa > Chordata > Mammalia > Didelphimorphia > Didelphidae > Monodelphis > Monodelphis domestica. The sequence continues at coordinate 24,727,111 of NC_077232.1, read as the reverse complement.
GATCGATTCCCAGACCTTTCTCATGATCTGAGACCTCTACCATCACCAGAATACAACTTTTCTTCCCTTCAGTGTCCAGTCCAATCCTTTGGCCAGTCTAAACATTAGTGAGTGAACTCATCAATGAACTTCAAACTTCAAACTTGGCTGTTGCCAAATACTAGTTAGCTCATCACCAGATTTATCATCATATCTACTGTATCAATAGATATACTTTAATTTCTTAAGGGTCCAGCTTACTTAATAAGTTTCACAAAGGAAGCAATACTGGTTGGAAAGACTCACCCCCCCAATATTTTATATATCATGAGACTTTCGAAGGAGGCTTATGACATTTGGGTGGAGCTTGCCCCCACCCCCAATCATGCTGATTATTTTCAAGTCTTATTAATCATGAAATCATGAATTATAACTGGATCTCTTAATGATTTCTGATTACTATTTGTTAATTAGTAACTGATAATTATTATCATGGAATTCATTAAGTTAGATAATATTAATTAGAAATAATCAGGAATAGAGTTATTGATTTAAGATGGCCATGGGTCTACTAAAATATGGTTGAAGTCAAATTATTTCTCACAATAAATCTTTCACTTACAAGTGTGAGATTTAAAATGGTTGAGGTCTTAAACTATAGTGATTAAAATAGTGGAAGATATAAATTGTGATAGATATAAGAGAGGGTGAGTAAATTTGACTGCAGAAATATGTTTCACTACAGTGTCTTGGGTTTTAAAATCAAATATAAGGTGGTCGCCAGGGAAATATTCCCAATTATTGAAATACCCAAGTCAATTGGGTTTTATAGAGATTTTAATTAACAATACAATGAGTAATCAAAGAAAGAGAGAAAGAGTAAGAAAGGAATAAGTATGAAGGGCCTCAAGCCAATATGGCCTAGACCTGAGTCTTAAAAGAGAAATCAGTCAGTTTTTTAACACTCACCACAAGGTCTGACTAAACAAGGATACTAGTGACACCAGGCCAGCATCCTTCCTCAAAGAGTCTTCCAGCCAGAGATTGTTTCAAAGGGCCTCTCTCAAGAGCCTCCAGAGCTCCTACCCCAGAGGGACAGAGCCCCTCAGAGGAGCTCCTCAAGGAACTCTCCTTCAGAATGAGAGTCAGAAATCGAGATCTCCTTTGCTCTTCCCTGAGCTTTTATTTTTAAGGGCAAAATCTCCTCTGTCACCTCCCCTAAGTCCTTACATCTACCAATCACTGTAGATGTTCCTAAAGGACCACCCATTTTGAATTCACAGCTAAGTAGTTTTAATCTCTTTAGTAAGTCAGGAAAAAATGCTGCTGTGTTGACAAATTTCATTAAGAAAAAACCTCTGAATAAGTCATCACCCTTTTAGGTTTAAGTAGTTTACAAGTTGCCCCACCTTTATAGGTACTTAGTATCCCATTGTATCAATTCTAAAACAGTCACGACTCAAAGAACTTCCTGTCCCTTCCATAAGTATGGATCAAAGTACTTTTATTGTTTAGCAAGACGTTTTCTGTCCTAAAGCAGTCTTACGTAGGGTGGAGCAGGGACACTCCCATAGCTAGGAGCCCCCACACTCAAGTAGAGTTCTCACCATCTGCTAGGGAATTCTTTTAAGTAGAAGATTCCCCAATGGGGGAAACCCCTAACATTCATAAGTCTGAGAAATTTTTAGGTTTACACAAGTGAATATATGTTATATATTATAATTTAATATCATATTATAACTCATGACATAATATCATATCATATAATATAACATAACAATATAACATAACATACTATATTGTAATGTAATATCCATTAACTTAGTCAATCAACTTTACTTGGCAAACTTTTCTTCCAAAGTACTAAGAATATTTTCTTTATCTAAAATAATCAGAGGAGAAGTTCTAAATAAATTAATTCATGAAAAAAATTTACAGTGTATCTGTATATCAATGTCTTTCTCTGACTTTTATATAATACATATAGCTAAATAGCTATTACAATCATATACATGTGTATGTTCATATATATATAGAGAGAGAGAGAGAAGAGAGAGAGAGAGAGAGAGAGAGAGAGAGAGAGAGAGAGAGAGAGAGAGAGAGAGAGAGAGAGAGAGGGAGGGACAAAGAAAGAAACAGGTAGACAGAGAGAGAGAGGCAGAGAGACTGCTATTCCAAAAGTTTATATAGTCAGAATAAAATTCTGCTCTTTAGGAATAACATTCTTTGTCCTTCCTCTTATGATCCAAGGAACAAATATGGGAAAGAGATTAAAAACAGTATGATTATTTTCATTTATTTGGAAAAAAAAAAGGTCTCTGTACATGCAAACAGTGGGTCCAGGAAGTTGAAGTGAGTTAGCATGCCCAATTTGGATAAAATTATTTTGTTTTGTTTTTCCTGAGAAATATGGCAGAATGACCAGGTTGTCCAGAATCCAGAACTTTAATTCAGTCAAAAATAAGCTGATAGACCTTCTTATCTCCTTTGGAACTTGATTTTTGTTAACAGGTTTCCATATCCTTTTTTTGTTCTGTTCCCCATTTCACCCAGCCTCAAATGATTGTGCAGAGAAATCTCATTGCCTTTGGAGATTCAGAGTGGTAATTAAAGATAAGCTTATGCCTAGTGAGAGGAGAAGGGGAGTGTATGGATCAGAGCAATTATTGCCAAATTCAAAAATCTGGGGACAAAGCATGATGTGAATAATAACCCTAACATTCCATTTTGACCTTCACACATCAATTTACCATTTACCGAGTACAAATGGCCCCATGTATATCTATGTATGTATATGAGTACACAGGTTAAAGATACGGTATACTCATTTGCACTGAGTACTCAGTGATGTGGGAAGGAAGAGACTATTTACATATGAAAATTTATTTTCCCAAATTCATCACCAATTCAGCAGTACTTTTTTTTCTATCCTATTCTACTATGAAGGCCTACGTCCTATTCAACTATTCACCTCTTTGGCAGGCTTAAGCTGATTTCTTTAAAATCTCACACTCATGCTGAAGAGCTCTTTCATTTTGGTGAATTACATATTCTATCATAATCTGCATAATTGATATTTTGTTTCTTTAATATTTTATGCTGTTAAAATTGTTTATTAGCTATTGTGATGGTTTATTGTGTAATCAATGTTTAGTGGAAGGGAGTTAAACTAACAAAACAGCCCTGTAAGACTGATCAGGGGAAGTGTCCTTCATCCTAAATTTCAAAGTATCTTATAGATTTGAAAAAAAAATATTAGAGACCTAGTAGATGGATCAAATTATTACTTGATACCCTTCTTGGAGATAGGTAAAGGAATGAAAAATCACCCAGCTATAGGGCCCTTCCTTTCAAAGATTAAGTTATAATCTTTATGATGGACAGGGTAAATCAAGTCTCAGATCACCTCTCTCTCCCTGTCTCATGTAAGCTGTATGATCTCTATATTTATTGAACCCAACATACACATATGTGTTACACATATATATTTTTTCCTTGAGATAAATGTCATAGATGATTTGTTTTCATTGACTAAAAAGGTTGAAAGTGAGAAAGGACTTAAGAAATGATTCATTTTAACAAAGTTCGTTTACAAATAAGACAATTGATAATGAGAATTTCAATAACTTGGTCAAGATAAAGATCACAGGAATTGTTGCATTCAAACTAAAAACATAATGCCACAAACAGAACAATATTGTATGGACATTGTTTTCTTCTTCAGAGAAGAATTATTAGGTAATTAGCAGAATTTATGTAATTCATCATGATTAGCTTTGTTTTATATATATATATTATCTTCATAACTTTTCTGGGAAGTAGGGATTATGACCATACAGTTTTATAGATGTGAAAACAGAGGCAAAATGAAGTTAAATAATTTGTCTAGTGTCATATTGTTAATAAGTATCTCAGACAATATTGAAATGTGGGTCTTCCATGCTGTAACACCAATGTTCTATATACTACAACATGTTGCTGCCTGACACAGAGCTAGAAGAAAAAATCTTGAAAGCACTCCTTTAGTTCCTTACAAGTATGGGGTCTGGTAGGCAGAATGTTCCCTTCTCACCCAAAATTTTTAGACTATTTAAACACTTAATTTTTTTGTTATTTTAAGCTTTTTATAAATGTTCCCATTGATACTTGAAAGTGACTTGTCCTACGTTAACATAAAATTTGGAAATAGAGGTGTATTCAAACCACAAGAAATTATTGTTTCATTTTCAGTGTGAGCATTTACAACTTAAAAACAATTAGTTAAATTCAATATTATTTAATACTGTGCTAGAAATGCTAGCAGTAGCAATAAGAGAAGAAAAAGAAATTGAAGAAATGATATTCAGCAAAGAGGTAATAAAACAAGATTGTTTGCTGACAATACTATACATATATATATATACATATACACACACACATACACATACACATACATAGACATAGTTATAGAATCCCTGAGATTCAACTAAAATTAGTTGAAACTAAGAATGTTTAGTGAAGCAGCAATATATGAAATAAACCTACATTAATTATTGGTATTTTATACCACCTCTTATGTCCTATGAGAATAGTGAGAGAAAACTCATAAACTAACCATAAATAGAATAAATATGTAAGAATATTTTAGCTAAAAAAGAGATGAAAAAACTGATAAAGCAGATTAAACTTAAAATTGTGACATATGCTGTTTGCCGTGTGCTCATGGCTGGTTTTATATATGTGTATATACATATATATGCACATATAAATATATATATACTATATATATTTCAGGAAAAGAGTTTAAATATTTTACAGCAATCCTCAATTGGGAATTTTTTCTTCATTTCCTTACCTTAATATAAAATTTCCATATGCTCATAATAATATATTATTATTAATAACATTTGTTGTAATCTATTAGAAAATAAGGACTATTTTGACTGCTTTATATGTCCATTGCTTAGTATAGTGCTTGACACATAGTAGGTTCTTAATAAGTTTGGTTGACTAATTTATTCTTTTAAAAAAGGAATATCTCAAGCATGTGAAAACTTTTCCTGGCAGAATAGATGAATGGGAACAATTTGTTCTGAAAACTATGAAAGTGACTGAACCAGGTAGGAGTGCTAGAGCTTGGTCAGGTATCAAAGATGCCAACGTAATCTACTGTATCACAGGTCATGACGAGCCATCATGATTTTCGTCTAGCCATGGGACTTTAATAACTCTGGAAGAGAGTGAGATTTTATATATCTCTCTCTCTCACCTATATCCAATTTGTGTTCAAATCAAGATATCATCCCATGATGCCATTGGTCCTCTTTAAAATGATGGATGAAGATAACCACTGTGCTGTAGCCATTCACAGTCATGTGTCTCAGCCCACCAAGTTCCAGTATTCATATCTTTAAAATCAAGGGTTTTTATCATAGGCAATTCTTTTGATTCTTTAAAATTTAAATACTTTGTTTAAAGTAGGAACAGTAATCATAACAATAATATATTAAAACACATGACTAACTTTTAAATAACCTTGCTTTTTTATTTATTTCTATTTCCAACTGGTTTGCCTGACACATAGTAGGGCTTTAAAAAACTGCTCTTGCTATTATCAATTAAGCATAAATAGAGTCCTTTTTATACCAAAACTCATCATAGTATGACTTTGGTCATATCTCAGGGAAAGTAGTCATTTCACTTTATAGGAATCAAGCAGGAGAAAATATGATTACCCAATGTATAACAGCCAGTGTTGGGGTATTAGAGAGATAACTGGATTTTTTTTTTATTAGATAACTCTAATTTGAAGTACTGCCTCTTACTCAGAAAATAATGTATTTGACACTGGTAAATCCTTTTCTATCCCTGTGCCCAGTTTCTTCACATATAAAGCAGGGAAATTAGGTGAGCTATTTTTGTCTTTTTTGTTTGTTTGCTCAAATTCCTTTTAAAAACTTACATACTATATGAAAACTTGAAACTGATTTCAAAACAGTACTGTCAAAACATACCGTTCACACAGCAAAGAGGTCTCCAACTCCCCAGATGCTTTTAATGCTGTGCTTCACTCATTTTAGACAATTCTCCACAGAGACTTACTCCTTATAAATGCAATTCCTTCTAAGAGGCACAGTGGAACATGGTCAAAATCTGTTTGCCTCTAAATATGAGTAATATAACTAAAAATTAGTAATATAAAATATGACTCTTAGATGAAGGAAACTTTCACTAAATTTCAACTTAACATCACTGAGTCATCTCCGAGGAAAGTACTATGATCTCCGACAAAATTCCTTCTGGGATACAGGTACAGATGGACAGATCTACACTGATCTCCATCCTTGTTAGCTCTACATTCTGATGCAGAGGGAAAGGATTATTGAAGAAATATAATTTGGAGTCAGAGAAAGATAGTTGAAAATATATATTATATATTTTTGTAGCATAAGTTTTCAAAATAGGAATTTTTTTTCTTCACTATTTTTAACTCTCTCTACTTTGCCTAGGATTGTATGAGACCTCAAAATTGAAGTTTAGAGATTCCATGATGCAAGTCGCCTATTTTTTACTTGAGGATTCTGAGGCTCAGAGATGGCAAGTTATTCACATAAAAGGTCATTTTACTCATTAATCATGTCACATTCTTTTTCTCTTATCATTTCCCCATTTTCCATACTCTTTCTTTTTCATTCTATATCTATGCTACTTCCTCTGTCTTACCCTCCTTTCTCTGCACCTCCCATATTTGTGACTTGTTCTGTATATCAAAAAAGTAAGTTCCATTAATTTAAGACATTGAGAATTTGGGAGGATTTCCTAGACAGACTTTAACTATTATAGTCATCTAATCCTTAAAAACCCCAACAAATTTCATCAATTCTTCTAGAATGTCCAGTAGTCTGACCAATATATTTATCATATTTTCAATGCAGAAGATTTGATGAAGTATTCTTTTTTGACACTATTACTTGAATCACATACAGTTACAGTCTTCTAATACCCCAAAAGTAGACAAAACAGTGCTGAAGGCAAAAGTACATCAAGAAAAGTGTAGTATGGGAGAGGAAAGTACAGTCTAAAAGTCTGAAGACTCCAGGGCTCAAATCCAAGGGATAAGGAATTGATGTGACCTTGCATAGTTATCTTCCCCAAATTGGAAGAATTGTTAAATTGTTCCTACATTACCCTTCAGAGCATGGTACCCAGGAATTTAAAATCTTGTGAGTCATCCCATAGAAAGAAATGAAGAATTCCATTTTTCTCCTCTTTCCTTAGGCTTTATGTTCTCCGTGAGCTGTCATGGAGTTAGCATCAACATATATTGATGATGAATAAAAAGCTGATCAAGTAAGTTAAAAAAGTAAAACTAAGCTAGGTAGAATTAGCTGAATTTTGGCAACAGATGTCTGAGTCCTCCAATCAATCCCACTCTGATATTTTAGAATTCCCACAAAGTAGTTCAATACAGAATAAATGTTTAGGAAAGAGAGCATCTGGATTCAAATTCTCCATTTTGTCCTTAGCAACTGTGTATCCTTAAAAAAGATCACATACACTCTGATTTTAATTATTTTTCTTATAGTTAGATGATCAGGTTAGAAAACCTCTAAAATCCTTTTTCAACTCTAAATCTATGATTGTAAACTGTGATCTATCAGAAAGTATTTATTAATTACTGATTCTGTGTTATATATATGTATGTATATATGTGTGCATACACATACACACCTATAAATATTATGGATACATACATATTATGATGGCAGGGAGGTAAAGCAATAGTAACTCCCAGGGATCAGAATGCCTTATGTTGAAGAAAATACTTTAAGAGAATTTAGGAGTAAAAAATAATAATTAAGCTTTTAATTAATCATGAAACAAGTATTGATGGTAATGTATACTCTACTTTTTATCCTTTAAAGAATTTTATATTCAGTGTTTGAAAATACATCCTTTTTATTAGGTAAGGCTAATTTCTTAATGTTGTAAATACTAAAATTATAATTTGAAGAGCAAATCCTAAAACAAATATTGAGAATATAGTTTTCATTCTACACCAGTACAGCTTTGACAGCAAAGTTATCAGTTTTTCTGATTTGCCTAAATCCAAGAAAGGTTGATTTCTATTTAAAGCTACTTCCAGAAATTGTCTTACTTGAGCTCTTCCTTTTTTTAAAACTTTTCCCTTCTTTCTTAGAATAAATCCTAAATATGGGTTCCAAAGAAGAACAGTAAGAGTTAGACAAGTGGGGTTAAGTGACTTGTGTAGGTTCTTATAGCTAGGGAGTGTCTGAGACCAGATTTGAACCTAGTAACTCTTGTCTCCAGGTCTGGTTCTCTATCCACTGAACCACCAAGATTTCCCTGCCTTTATATTTTAACTGTAAATGTTATATAATGCCTTTTCAGGAACCAGAGTCCCAAATATCATAGAAAACTTTAGAACAATAAATATGGAAACAATAATTTAAGTAGTATTTCAAATTTTATATCTGTCACAAGCTTTTATTTTTTCTAAAATCAAATCTGATTATTTCCTTCAAGAAATGGCATCTCTCTGCATATATGTATTTTGCCTTTTGTACTTTAAAAGTTGCTATTGCATATTTATGAGACATACTAGGATATCAAAATATATTTGAAAAGGATAAACATAAAAAAAAATAAAATTAAGGGGGCAGCTATGTGGCTCAGTGAATTGAGAACTAGACCTAGAGATGAAAGGTCTGACCCTGGGCAAGTCACTAAACTCCCATTACCTAGTCCTTACTGCTCTTCTGCCTTAAAACGCAGTATTGATTCTAAAATGGAAGGTAAAGGTTTTTAAAAAATAATTTTTTTTAAAGTAAAGCAGGATTCTGAGGATTAGAGCTCAGGAACATGTGCATGTTGTTCAGCATTGAAGACAAAAGTCATGTATAGTTGAGAAATGGAGAATAAAAAAGTATTACATCAAAAATTTTGATTTGATTACAGTGTACTGAGAGGGGAATGATGTAATAAAACTGAGGTTGTGGATAGGTAGCAAAATATACAAAATTAATTAGAAGTGAATATCCCTCATATAAAATAAAATGAGAAGCCATTGGATTTGGAAGTTGTTGTTCAGTCATTTTCAGTCAGATTTGATTCTTTATGACTCCATTTGGGATTTTATTGACAAAGATATAGTAATTGTTTGATTCCAGCTCTGGTACTTTATTCATTATACCACCTAGCTTTCTTGATTATAGGCAGTTGCATATAGTCAAACCTGTTTTAGGAAATCTATTTATTGGAGAATATATAGGAGAGAGAAGAGGAAAAGTCTTGATCCAGGGAGGTCAGTTAGGAAAATATTAAAATAGTCAGCATTGTAGATTATTAGGGATTGAACCGTAGTTTTGACTATCTGATTAAAGAAGAGAGAGATAGAAAAGACTGCAGAGGAAGGAATATCAATAATTAGCAAGTGCTTGAATGTGTGTGGTGAAAGAGAATGAGGAGTATAATTGACTGGAGGGTAGGAAAATTTAGGAATGTATGGATCTAGATTTAACCAGTTTGAAAAAAGTCAAATTACTAGATATTCCTTGGGAACATGCATATATTAGAAACAAGAAATTATTACAATTCAGCATCTGATGTATTATTTTGTTGATTTTCTAGATTTAAGAAAGGATTGATAATGCTGATTACACTGAAAACTGCATGGGTATGCTTTTAAAATATGTTCTCAAGAGCCAGAATTTTATATATTTACCCACACACCCTTTTATTGCTATATAAAAATGCTATATTTCAGTAGGAGCTCAGTAGATGGCTAAGGCAACATAATCATTACCACAGGATTGATTACCAAGAATAATAAGAATAATAATGAGAATGATGATTTACGAACAAATTACATGGACAACATTTTAATTTTTGCAATTTTCTTTATATCTATCATTTCATTTTAGCCTAGTAATACCCCTGATTATAATTAATAGAGGAAAAACACTAGAATTATGAGAAATAGGAAAAGATGGAATTTCCTTTGATACAAAAAGGAAGACAAATGTCAGTAGGCAGAATGAAAAAGGGTGAAGGTCAACTAGGGGAAATATCTATACCCAAGTGATGAAGTGTTGTTCATGGAAGAGGAAGGAAATCAATATTATTGGATCAAAGTTGAAAGGAGTAAGGAACAAAAAAGATTAGAAAGGTGAGAAGGTCTTTGAAAGCCAAGCAGGATAGATAGATAGATAGATAGATAGATAGATAGATAGATAGATAGATAGATAGATAGATAGATAGATAGATAGAGATATTAAATTTGATGCAGGAGACAATAGAATTTGAGGTCATTGAATAGAGAAGCAGCATACTGGATCTTTTCTTTAGGAAGACTACTTTGATGTTTGAAAGGAGAATGAGTGAATTGGCATGGAAAGAATCTTGAGTTAGGAAGACCCATTACTTATTATACTATTATAATATACTTTGTATAATCTAATACTATAAATGCATATTATAATTGTATGTCTATGTATTTATACATACAATTATAATAGTACAAGTGGGAAATGATGAAGTCATACATCAGAGTGCTAGAAGTGTCAGGGGTGAGAAGGACTATGTACAAGAGATGTTGCAACGATGAAATTAACAGCCTTGGCAATAGATAGCATATAGGAAGTGAGAGATAGTAAGAAGGCCAGGAGGACTTTGAGCTAGCAAGTTTGAGGCACTGGGAGGATGGTGCTGCCTTTTATATAAATCAGAAAGTGGTATGTGGGTATGGGGGATAAGTATTAGGAAAGAAAAAAGATGAGTGGTATTTTATATATGTTTAGTTTAAGTTGTCTATTGGAGATTCAATTTAAGATTTCTGATAGAAAATTGGATATACAAGATTGGAGGTTAACAAAAAGTTTGGAGTAGGTTATGTAAATTTAAGAATCATAAGCATAGAAATGCTAATTAAATCCATAACCACTTTTAGGAACACCAAGTGAAGTAATATTGGAGAGGTGAAGAGGGCCCAGGACAGAACCCTTAGAGAAATGTATACCTTTTAAGCTACTTAGCCACTTTCAAATTCATTTCCCCTATGGTTTAAATATTAAATATGTATTGGTAAAATACAAAACAACCAGGCAATTAAATAATAAGTAATAAATAGAAAAATGGGGGCAGTAACATTTGTACTACTTACTTTACATGTCAGTATAATATAATAGAAAAAGTAATGAAGTTTACACACATATTGGTTTAAATTCTGGTTCTGAAATTGATCAATGGCTTAATCAAAATACATACTCTTAAGTTTTCTTAGCCTCAGTTTCCTCAAACATGAGGTTTACAAGACTTATTATAATCTGATAATCATGAGGCTGATGTTTAGAGAAAAAGTATGGAAACTTCAAAAAACTAAAGACAAATGAGTTATTTATATCTAAATATTTTATATTATATTTATTATTATTCCATTGCATTAATACATTTCTATTTTTTAACTAATTTGTTATGTCTGTAATATGCTTGTAAAATATTTTGTTTCCTCTATAAGGAAGAGAGTATCTTGAGTTGTGAGAAATAGTTTAATATAGATTAAATAATTTATTAATTTTTTCTGAATTGAATGTCAATTTAAAATTCAGAATTTATTCTAACTTGGGAGGTCCTGAGGTCCTAATACCTGGAGATATTCAAAATATTGTGAGATAAGCCTTAATTATATATATATATAATATATATATGTATATGTATGTATGTATATATATGTCAACCAAAGGCTGCTAAAACCATTATATTTTACCTCTTCCTGTTCATGGTTTCCTGATATATATTATATATATAATATATATATAGCACAGATGATTCTTGTTCTAGTAGATGATAGGAAAATGATCTGAAATGTCCCTGTCAAATATGATAATTTACTAACATTAAAAATGGACATCAGTTCTACTTGTTACAAAAGAACAGAAAAATAATATTTGGTCAATACTTCTACTATATGCTGAAATTTCATTTTTTAAGTTATTGAAATATTTTTGCATCTCTCCAAATCCTGTGAATGAGTTATTATGTAACTCATTAATGTAGTCATTAATCAGTGTTTCCTGTATTTACTTATTTTTTATATCCTAACAGGTTACTCCACTGGCCATTCTTCATGATGAACAATGAAATATAGGAATAACATCACTGAATTTGTTCTCTTAGGACTTTCTCAGAATAATAAGGTTCAAATTTTGTGTTTTATCCTATTCTTATTTTGCTATGTGGTTCTTCTAATGGGTAACTTGATAATCATGATATCTATTCTGGGCAGTAAGCTCATTGACCAACCCATGTACTATTTTTTGGCTTACTTATCCCTTGTGGATGTTTGTTACACCTCCACAGTGACACCAAAGCTCATCAGTGATTTGTTGGTTGAAAAGAAGAGAATTTCCTACAACAACTGCTTAATCCAAGTTTTTACAATTCACTTATTTGGGGCCATAGAAATCTTTGTCCTCACAGGGATGGCCTATGACCGGTATGTGGCCATCTGCAAACCTCTACATTACCAGGTAATTATGAGCAGGAAGAGGTGCAATATAATGGTCATAGTTGCCTTTGTTTGGGCAATTCTGCATTCATTTTCTCAGTCTGTCCTCCTCATGTTATTGCCCTTCTGTGGTCCCAATGAGATAAATCATTACTTCTGTGATGTATATCCGTTATTGGAACTTGCCTGCATTGATACTCAAAGAGAGGGACTCCTGGTGGTTGTCAGTTCAGGGATGGTTGCTTTGGTGGTTTTTATTGTGGTTATGGGTTCATACATTATGATATTATATAGTCTTCGTGGACACTCTTCTGAGAGTCACCAGAAAGCTCTTTCTACATGTGGTTCTCATATCACTGTTGTAGTCTTGTTCTTTGGACCTGTGCTCTTCATTTATATTAGACCAGCCACCACTTTCAAAGAGGATAAAGTGTTTGCTCTTTTTTATACCATCATTGCTCCCATGCTCAATCCTTTCATATATACACTAAAGAATAAAGACATGAAAAATGCAATCATGAATATATGGAGAAACAATTTTTTAAGAAGAAATCTTATTTTCTAAAACTAAAAACCTGCTTCCACAGAAGACTTTCATGGTTAGTAAACATGATAAATTGCTCATTATGTGACAATTTGAGTTCCCTCTTGAGTCAATAGGATTTAGAGTAGAGAATTAAAAAAAAAAACCTAGGGGATAATGTAATATAATGTACTTTTGTTTTTCAAAAACGCAAAACTCGTGGCAACAGAATGTAGATGACTGGTGCAAGAGAGTAGGTTTCCAAAGAGTGACAATGTAAAAACAGATTCATCAATATAATGTTGAATAATAGGTCAGGAAAAAGTTTGTTCACAGACACGTAGCTAAAGGAAGAAGTCTACTCCCCTTTTTCTTCCTCCAATAGATTTTTCAATGCCAATAAAAATAGCCCATTTTGAAAACTGTACAACTCCTTTAAGGATGAAATAATGAACCCTTTTCCCAATATTGTTATATGAGCATTTTAAAAAAAGAGGAAACTTTTTTGTGATTTATTTGATACAACTTGCCATCTTTCATGTTAAAACTCTTATAGAAATGTTGGGCATAGGGAAAAGTATATTCTAGAGGTTTCCTTCAATAGATCTTGAAGGAGAGAGAGACAAGAGAAGAGAAGAGAAGAGAAGAGAAGAGAAGAGAAGAGAAGAGAAGAGAAGAGAAGAGAAGAGAAGAGAGAAGTGAGAAGAGGAGAGGAGGAAAAAGGAAAGGGGAGATAAAGAATGAATGAAAATTAGAAATAAAATACATAAAAAGAATGAGAAAAATTGCTTTCAAAAGGAAGACCAACTGGGTTAATGAAATTGATTTCTACGTCTCTTTAAGTTCTAATTGATGGATGATCTATTGTTCTTGGAGGTAGGGATTATATTAATAATTCAACCTTTATCCCAGTGAATGTTTTGCTTGTTTCAGAAAATTAATTTGAACTAACATTCCACCTATTTATGTTTTGCCTTGCTTCTTTACAATAATTAAATTGTGGTAATATAGCTTCATGGATTTTTATCTCACAAGAGAGGAAAGGAAAAATAATTGATGTGAAATTGATTATTGATTACTGATTATTGATTTATAGTTAATAGGTTTGTTAATCAAAATATTATTAAAATCAATGTTAATCATTATAACTATGCTTTAAGACTTTGAGGCTTAGAATATAAATTTTTACAATTCTAATGGCAACCCTATATAAGTGAATAAAACAACATGCCAGTTGAGGGACATGAGAAAGATGGATGAAGGATGATTCAGCCTGGTCACAAGATGTTTTACTAATATGTTTTATATGATTGCACATATGGAATCTACTTCTGATTGTTTACTGTTTCAGTAAGAGGGATGGGTAAGAGGGGAGGAAAAGAGATGGGAAGGAGAGAATTTGGAACAAACCACTTTGAAAAATGGATATTAGAAAATATATTCCTAATGCTGGATTCTGCTGGTGCAGGGAGTGTAGATAAAAGGCTTTCTAGAAAATGTTGCAGGGAGAAAACTAATTTTATTCCCTCCTTCTCTCCATAACACTGTATATACTCTGGAATGCCCCTGGCCTGGAACAACAGTCTTTGGTTGGTTCTAACAACAGAATTTTGAATTAATTTGGATTTTCTAGTTACCACGATATATTAAGATTCATGGTCATTTGGTCAGATGGCATAATTAAGAACTAATCAAAATTCTAGTTTGGGAGGTATTTCTGACCTTATGTAACTACTAAACTCTTACAGAGTGACCATTGGCATCTCTTATTGGTAACCTCAAGCCCAGCCAATAACTACATAAGTTCAGACCTTTTGTGGCTTAGTATATCTTTATCAGATTTATTGTGAAAAGGGTAAGGGAGTCCTACATTGGGAATAAAATGTACCTGGGTTTGAATTTCATCTCTAACATTCACTTGATGTATAACCATAGATGGATCAGTTAATTTCTTTGCAATTTGTGTTTATCACCTAAAAATAAAATTATCATCAAAACATCATTTATCATCCACCATAAAATAATGTTAATGTAACAGATAATGTTTTGGAGACTTGAAAAAATCATGTATATAAATAACTATGTAAATATAATATTTTTATTAATTAAGGGAGTATTCTGTAATTTCTTTCAGATTAAATCCTATGTAACCATAAAAAACAAACCATGAACACAAAAGTCTTTCAGATATTTAAACAGATTTGTAAATGATAAAATAAAAAACCCTCTCTTTCTTTATAACTGAATACTTTCTCATAGTCTTGTATCTAGTATACACTTCAGGTTTGCTTTTGGATCAGCCTGAATTATAGGTTTCCAAAGTTCAATTCAAATAATAAAATGTTATTTGTAATAGGAAAATCAGTTTTGTTTCTTTATTGTGTATCTGTATACCAAATAACCAATTTAGTGCCTTCCTTATGGGGAGTGAGGCTTAATTAATGTTTGATTAGTTGATATAAATTGATTGTATTGAAATGTTTTGAATAGCAAGTGGTAGATATTGGATAGGCTCCCTCTTTTTCAATGAGAGCTAACATATATGAATATGACATATAATATGAGTATTGATGTAGATAAACCAGTAAAAGGAACTATAAATAGACTGGTAATATCACCAAACTATGCTCAGTGAAAGGCAAAAAAATCTATGTTAAGAGGGAAAGAAAAAATGATTAAGACACATTAAAAGAAATATTTTTTCCAAAATTTTCTGAGACAAATACTTTTTCAGATATCCAAAAGGAGAAATAAAACAAAAAAAAATAGAACCATATTTCCAATAAATATTGGCAAAACATTGATATTAGAGGAATATAGTAACATTTTAAAAATTATTCAAAATTCCAAATCTGGATTTATACCTATAATATTGTTTCATCATGGCAAATTTATCAGTAAGAGAAAGAAAAAATGAATAAAAAGAGAGAAAAAGGAAGAAGGGGTGACTAAATGAAGAAAGAAAAAAGTTATGTGATCAGAATGTTTGAAGCATCTGACAAAATAAAATAATTACATATGATATATTTTTAAACCTTTTAGAATTGATACCAACTACTGGTTCCAAAGCAGAAGAATTGAAAAGTTTACACAGTTGAAGTTTAATTACTTGGCCAGCATCACATAGTTAGAAAGTGCCTGAGAACATATTTAAGCCTAAGAACTCATCTACATGTCTGTTACTACCCCCTGAACAATCTTGCCAACTCTATACATTTTTAATGATAGGAATGAGACTCCTTATTCAAGTTAAGAAATTGTTTTATTAAAAATTTCACAAGCTGGCTATATTGAGAATTTTTGAAAGTCTTTCTTCTGATGAAATTTCACACAAAGTAGACTGAATTTTGGGGCAGTTTGTATAATGAAGAAACATTGGAGGATTTCTAACAAAATAGCCATTTTCACTGCTATTATTTTATTTAATTAAGGAAATGCTACTGTAGCTATATTAATGAGAGTCAAAAAATAGACAGAATAAATGTTAGTTAAAAAATAGAAAAATATTTTCTTTTTAGAAAATGGGATGATTTGCTAAGATAATGGTAGGGATTTCCATTTATATTATTATTAATTTTCATTTCATTATGAATTATATATGAATTTAATTATAATTAATTATTAATTTCAACAAATTTGAAGACTATATACATATGATATATATATATATATATATATATATATATATATATATATATATATATGTAAAATCAGTGGCCTTTTTAAACATGGGGGACAGCTTGTGAAAATTAAAAGAAAACCGAGTATAAAAATTTGTTGGATTTACTCACACCTTCATTTTTCCCATGACTTTATAGAATCTGGAAATAACAATAATGCTTTGTAACTGTAAGCTAAGCTTAAGAAACCTCCATTTGAATCCTGACTGAACTGCTACAACTGAACGTGGACTAGGAGTAGCCTTAATGATTTTTCCAGACAAAGAATTCAATAGCTAGATGAGTAGCAACCTCAAAGATTTTCCTGATAAAACAACTTTGACTATGAGAATGTAAGCATCTGGCATCTGGGGAAGCAGTAATCCAATAGACAAGCTAAGGTGGAAGTCCTGCTTACAAAGTTTCTGGGCACACATTCCTTATATGGGAATTACTGCTATTATTGATTCAGTAAGAAATTTGTCATCAGAACTTGAGACACTTGCTCAGGATATTGCAGCCACTATTCAACATATTTCAAGTGCTATTTATGGATATCAAGCTGAAATCTATTTAGTTGCTCATATAGTCATAGAGAATATGTTGGAATTGAATCTACTTATGAATCTTGTGGATCAACCATCAACCAATCAGGTGACATCATAAATGACATTAGGGAATTTCAGAATCTGTTTAATGATACTTTACTTATACCATCATTTCTTGGTGGTGGGGTGTTTTTTCCTGATTCTCCTGGATAATAACTTGGTTAAGAGAAACTGATATTTTTGAGAGTCTCATAAAGTTGATCGTAATTGTTTTGAAAACATTTATTCTTTTGAAAATATTTGTGAATATCATTTCTAATAGTATTACTAGATTAGCTACCTTTGATGAATAAATTGACTCTGTAGATATCTTCCAGATCTAGCATCTATATTTCCTGACAATATTTTCCAAGTTTTTATCAAGGTTTGGGATTCAATTTTATTCCTATTAATGCACTATCTGGAAATATTAAATTACAATCTGGTTCATTTGGCTGTTTACTTTCACTTTATATTATTTAGAAATTAATAGCATTATTTTATGGCAGTCCAATTCAACCTGGTTGAAGCCATCATAATAATGCTTGGAAATGATTGGAAATGATCAAATAAAATATTTTTATTTGATTATTCATTATTCATTAAAGACATAGATCATTTTCTTTTCCTCCCCCCCACCCCCCATAGCCGACGCGTAAGTCCACTGGGCATTAGATGTTTTCTTGATTTGAACCCATTGCTTTGTTGATAGTATTTGCATTAGAGTGTTCATTTAGAGTCTCTCCTCTGTCATGTCCCCTCAACCTCTGTATTCAGGCAGTTGCTTTTTCTCGGTGTTTCCACTCCCATAGTTTATCCTTTGCTTATGAATGGTGTTTTTTTCTCCTGGATCCCTGCAAGTTGTTCAGGGACATTACACCGCCACTAATGGAGAAGTCCATTACGTTCGATTATACCACAGTGTATTAGTCTCTGTGTACAATGTTCTCCTGGTTCTGCTCCTCTCGCTCTGCATCAC
Organism: Monodelphis domestica; assembly: GCF_027887165.1. NCBI lineage: Eukaryota > Metazoa > Chordata > Mammalia > Didelphimorphia > Didelphidae > Monodelphis > Monodelphis domestica. Next base: position 24,708,879 of record NC_077232.1, on the reverse strand, counting down.
TTCCTGGAGGTTGTTCCAGTCTCCATGGAACTTCTCCACTTTATTATTCCTTTTAGCACAATAGTACTCCATCACCAACATATACCACAGTTTGTTCAGCCATTCCCCAATTGATGGGCATCCCCTTGTTTTCCAGTTTTGGGCCACCACAAAGAGCGCAGCGATGAATATTTTTGTACAAGTCTTTGTGTCCATTATCTCTTTGGGGTACAGACCCAGCAGTGCTATGGCTGGGTCAAAGGGTAGATATTCTTTTGTCACCCTTTGGGCATAGTTCCAAATTGCCCTCCAGAATGGTTGGATCAATTCACAACTCCACCAGCAATGAATTAATGTCCCTACTTTGCCACATCCCCTCCAGCATTCATTACTTTCCTTTGCTGTAATGATAGCCAATCTGCTAGGTATGAGGTGATACCTCAGAGTTGTTTTGATTTGCATCTCTCTGATTATAAGAGATGTAGAGCACTTCTTCATGTGCTTGTTAATAGTTTTGATTTCTTTATCTGAGAACTGCCTATCCATTTCCCTTGCCCAATTATCAATTGGAGAATGGCTTGATTTTTTGTACAATTGATTTAGCTCATTATAAATATGAGTAATTAAACCTTTGTCAGAGGTTTCTATGAAGATTTTTTCCCAATTTGTTGTTTCCCTTCTGATTTTAGTTATATTGGTTTTGTTTGTACAAAAGCTTTTTAGTTTGATGTAGTCAAAGTTATTTATTTTACATTTTGTGATTCTTTCTATATCTTGCTTGGTTTTAAAGCCTTTCCCCTCCCAAAGTTCTGACATGTATACTATTCTGTGTTTACCCAATTTACTTATGGTTTCCTTCTATATGTTTAAGTCACTCACCCATTTTGAATTTATCTTGGTGTAGGGTGTGAGGTGTTGATCTATTCCTAGTCTCTCCCACACTGTCTTCCAATTTTCCCAGCAGTTTTTATCGAATAGTGGATTTTTGTCCCAAAAGCTGGGATCTTTGGGTTTATCGTATACTGTCTTGCTGAGGTCGCTTTCCCCCAGTCTATTCCACTGATCTTCCTTTCTGTTTCTTAGCCAGTACCAAATTGTTTTGATGACTGCTGCTTTGTAATATAGTTTTAGGTCAGGGACTGCAGGGCCCCCATCGTATGTGTTTTCTTTTCATTATTTCCCTGGATATCCTTGATCTTTTGTTCTTCCAAATGAACTTTGTTATGGTTTTTTCTAAATCAGTGAAGAAGTATTTTGGTAGTTCAATGGGTATGGCACTAAATAGATAAATAAGTTTAGGTAGGATGGTCATTTTTATTATATTGGCTCGTCCTATCCATGAGCAGTTAATGTTTTTCCATTTGTTCAGGTCTAGTTTTAGTTGTGTGGCGAGTGTTTTGTAGTTGTGTTCATATAGTTCCTGTGTTTGTCTTGGGAGATAGATTCCTAGGTATTTTATTTTGTCTAAGGTGATTTTGAATGGGATTTCTCTTTCTAGTTCTTGCTGCTGAGCTGTGTTGGAGATATATAGAAAAGCTGATGATTTATGTGGGTTTATTTTGTATCCTGCAACTTTGCTAAAGTTGTTGATTATTTCAATTAGCTTTTTGGTTGAATCTCTAGGATTCTTTAAGTAGACCATCATGTCATCTGCAAAGAGTGATAACTTGGTCTCCTCATTGCCTATTTTGATGCCTTCAATGTCTTTTTCATCTCTAATTGCTACTGCTAGTGTTTCTAGTACAATGTCAAATAGTAGAGGTGATAATGGCAATCCTTGTTTCACTCCTGATCTTATTGGGAATGCGTCTAGTTCATCCCCATTGCAGATGATATTAGCTGATGGTTATATATATATATACTGTTTATTATTTTTAGGAATGACCCTTCTATTCCTATGCTTTCTAGTGTTTTTAATAGGAATGGGTGTTGTATTTTATCAAAGGCTTTTTCTGCATCTATTGAGATAATCATGTGGTTCTTGCTAGTTTGCTTGTTGATGTGGTCAATTATGTGGATGGTTTTCCTAATGTTGAACCAGCCCTGCATTCCTGGTATGAATCCTACTTGATCATGGTGAATGATCCTTCTGATCACTTGCTGGAGTCTTTTTGCTAGTATCCTATTTAAGATTTTTGCATCTATATTCATTAGGGAGATTGGCCTATAGTTTTCTTTCTCTGTTTTTGACCTGCCTGGTTTTGGAATCAGTACCATGTTTGTGTCGTGAAAGGAGTTTGGTAGAACTCCCTCTTTGCTTATTATGTCAAATAGTTTGTTTAGTATTGGGATTAACGGTTCTCTGAATGTTTGATAGAATTCACAGGTGAATCCATCAGGCCCTGGGGATTTTTTCTTAGGAAGTTCTTTGATGGCTTGATGGATTTCAATTTCTGATATGGGATTATTTAAGAATTCTATTTCCTCTTCTGTTAGTCTAGGCAGTTTGTATTTTTGTATATATTCATCCATTTCTCCTAAATTGGTGTATTTATTGCCATATAATTGGGCAAAGTAATTTCTAATGATTGCCTTAATTTCCTCCTCATTGGAGGTGCTGTACCCCTTTTCATCTTTAATGCTGTGAATTTGCTTTTCTTCCTTCCTTTTTTTAATTACATTGACCAGTACTTTGTCTATTTTGTTTGTTTTTTCAAAGTACCAGCTTCTTGTCTTATTTATTAAATCAATAGTTCTATCACTTTCGATTTTATTAATTTCTCCCTTAATTTTTAGGATTTCTAATTTGGTTTTCTGCTGGGGGTTTTTAATTTGATCGCTTTCGAGTTTTTTCAATTGCGTTTCCAATTGATTGATCTCTGCTCTCCCTTGTTTGTTAATATAAGCTTTCAGGGATATGAATTTGCCTCTGATTACCACTTTGACTGCATCCCAAAAGGTTTGAAAGGATGTTTCGCCATTGTCATTTTCCTTGATGAAATTATTAATTGTTTCTATGATTTCTTCTTTAACTAAACGGTTTTGGAGTATCATATTGTTTAATTTCCAATTGGTTTTAGATTTGGTTTTCCATGTACCATTACTCATCATTATTTTTATTGCTTTGTGATCTGAGAAGGCTGCATTCATTATTTCTGCTTTTTTGCATTTGTGTGCTATGTTTCTGTGACCTAATGTATGGTCAATTTTTGTGAATGTGCCATGTGGTGCTGAGAAGAAGGTGTATTCCTTTTTATCCCTATTTATTTTTCTCCATATGTCTATTAATTCTAATTTTTCTAAAATTTCATTCACTTCTTTTACCTCTTTCTTATTTATTTTTTGATTTGATTTATCTAAATTTGATAATGGTTGGTTTAAGTCTCCCACTAGTATGGTTTTATTGTCTATTTCTTCCTTCAATTCTCCTAGTTTCTCCATTAGAAATTTGGGTGCTATATTATTTGGTGCATACATGTTGATTAATGATATTTCCTCGTTGTCTAGAGTCCCTTTTAACAAAATATAATTACCTTCCCTATCCCTTTTGATCAGGTCTATTTTTGCATTGGCTTTATCAGATATCATGATTACCACTCCTGCCTTCTTTCTATCAGTTGAGGCCCAGAAGGTCTTACTCCATCCTTTAATTCTGACCTTGTGGGTGTCAACCCGCCTCATGTGTGTTTCTTGAAGACAACATATGGTAGGGTTTTGGATTCTAATCCATTCTGCTATTCGTCTACCTTTTATGGGTGAGTTCATCCCATTCACGTTCAAAGTTATGATCGTCATTTGTGGACTCCCTGGCATTTTGATTGCCTTCCCTAATTCTAACCTTTTCTTCTTCGGCTCTACCTTTTAGTCCAGTGATTTACTTTGAATCAGTGCCCCTTGTCCCCTCCCTTGATGTTTCCCTTTTAAGTCCCTCCCTTTTTCTTCCCTCCCCCTATCCCCTCTCTTTCCCTCCCTTTTTGTTCTCCCTCTCCCCCTCCCCCCCTTGGTTTTCCCTTCTCCTTACCCTTGTTGGGTAAGATAGAATTCAAGATCCCAATGGATCTGGATGTTTTTCCCTCTCAGAGTTGATTTCCCTGAGATTGAGGTTTAAGTAACCCCCCCCTCTTCCTCTCCTTCTTATAGGAATTTTCTTCCCCTCCCCTTCCCATGTGAATCTTTGTGTGAGAACCATTATTCTATTTGGTCTTTCTTTACCCCCTATTTATACATTACATTTTCCCCACATGTTAGTATACATAGATTGATATAAATGTAGTTCTTATAGAAGAGAGTTTGAGTAAAAGAAGAAGATAACATTTTTCCCCTTTCCTTAATATTTACCTTTTCAGGTATTCCTTGCTCTTTGATTTTCGGTATCAAACTTTCCACAGAGCTCTGGTCTTTTCTTTGCAAAAAGTTGGAAGTCTTCTATTTTGTTGAATGCCCATACTTTCCCTTGGAAGTATATAGTCAGTTTTGCTGGGTAGCTGATTCTTGGTTGGAGACCCAGCTCTCTTGCCTTTCTGAAGATCATGTTCCATGCCTTACGATCATTCAGAGTAGAACTTGCAAGGTCTTGTGTGACCCTGATTGGCATTCCTTTATATCTAAATTGTCTTTTTCTGGCTTCCTGTAGGATTTTTTCTTTTGTTTGATAGCTTTGGAATTTGGCAATTACATTCCTGGGAGTTGTCTTTTGGGGGTTTAGTGTAGAAGGTGTTCTGTGAGCTCTGTCAGTGGCTGTATTGCCCCCTTGTTCTAGAATCTCTGGGCAATTTTCTTTGATTATATCTTGTATCACCATGTCCAGTTTGGTGTTTATTTCTGGCTTTTCTGGGAGTCCAATTATTCTTAAATTTTCTCTTCTCCCTCTATTTTCCAGATCTATCACCTTGTCGGTGAGATATTTTATGTTCTCTTCTAATTTCTTGGTGTTTTGGCTTTGCTTTATTAGTTCTTGCTTTAAAGCCTGGTTTTCTTTTACAGTTTGGTCAAACTGGTTTTGTAGATGCATGAATTTCTTTTGCATTATTTCCCACTTTTCCTCCCAGAGGGCTTCCATCTTTTTGGTCATTTCTGATTCAAATTCTTCATGGGTTTGTGGAGAGTTTCTATTTCCTTTGGAAGATTTTGGAGCATTTTCTTGTATATCTTCTTCTATCTGCTCTGTATTTTGTATTTTGGCTCCATAGAATGTGTCCAAAGTTGCCCCTTTCTTCTTATTTTTCTTGGTATTTTGGGGCTTCTGTGCTTCTGTGGAGTTTGTCATCTCTGAATGTGGAGGATTAGCTTTCCTTATCTCTGTCTGGTGATCAGAGGCTTTAGTCCTGGGCAGATGTTGGTTCTATGAGCTTTCCCTGGATTAAACTGAATATGCCTCACTGGAACTGGAATGGAAGGGTCTGACCACGAGGCCACATTCTCCCCCAGGCTCGCTTTCCGGAAGTTGCCTTCAGAATCGCTGGCCGTGAGGCTGTTTTGTAGGCCTGCGGGGGGATGGGCTTCAGCTTTCCCAAGCTCGAGGGCAAGGACTTTCACTGAGACTTGGATAGCAGGATCTAGCCAGTGAGGCTGTCTTGCCCGCCCTGAGGGTTGCTGTTGTTTAGACCAGCTCTCTGCAGAGGAAGCCCCAGGCAGTAACTTTCACTGGGACTCGGGTAGATGGCCCTGAGGGTTGTTGTTCCCAGGACCCTGCTCTCTGAGCCTGGCGGGGCTGCGGCTTCCGGGAGCCTTGGACTCTGCGCTCCTACCCCTGAGGTCCGAGTGATCTCGGGTTCTGGCTTTTGAGGGGAGCCATACCTTTTGAACCGGGTCCAGGTCCAGGAGGAGGGTTCCCAGGTTCTGTGCTGTTGATTGTTTTGAATTCCGGCGCCTTAGGAGCTTATATTTTGAGATCGGTCGGGAAGGGTTTTCCGGAGATCTGAACTTTAGCTTTCTCTAAACCGCCATCTTAACCGGAAGTCGATCAAATAAAATATTAAAAAAAAAATAAAGAGACTTGCTACCTGTCCAAATCCAGAAAGCGAACTGTTTGGAGAAGGTGTCATGAAGATGCTTTCAGAAACCAGAAGTTGCACCAGAAGATCCAGAATGAAGTTTTAGATGTGGTGACTTGAACTATGGGGAGGTTGAAAGCATTTGTTTTGTGTATACACTCTCATGCTTAAAAGGACTGCTCCCTAATTCACTTTTTGTCAATGTGCCTAGCAATCACTGTTTTTGTTCTCTTTGCTTTTATCCCCAAATTATTGTAATTTAAAATTTGGTTATATTTACAAGATCCATTGGAGAGACTAATCTTCTAAGAGATCTCAGGGGGAATGTGTAATTGGAAATATTGTGCCTTTGAACTACATTTTGGAGGAGCCTACTAACTTCCTGTCCTTATGTGCTGATGTAGACAGCGAATCAATTCGTTGGGGTTCCTGGTCTTGTTCTTTTTGCTTCCTGTCAGTGACTGTGGTGGAGAAGACTGTTTGAACAGTTAGATTAGCCATTGGCACATGGTTTTATTTTGTTACTTCTAGTGATTATTAATAAATCTTATAAAATAATGTTTTAAGTTGTTGTATATTAATTTTAATTTTCACAGAGTATGTATTAAATGGGGACACTAATATACTGTTGGTGGAACTATGAATTGATTCAATCATTTTGTACAGAAATTTGGAATTATTTCTAGAGAGTTATAAAACTATATATACTTAGAACCAGCAATACCATTCCTTTGTCTGTTTCCCAAGGAAATCGGTGAAAAGGAAAATAACTTATGTGTTCCAAAATATTTGTAGCCATTTTCTTTGAGGTAATAAAGAACTAGAAATTGAGAGGATGCCCATCAGTTGGAGAATGGCTAAAAAATGTTATATGAGTTTGATGGATTACGATTGCACCATAAGAAATGATGAGCAAGCCAATTTTTAAAAAGTGGAAAGAACTACATGGAATAATGAACAATTATTGAGTAGACAAAAACGAGTATTATACAAAGTGACAGATTTAGTACCTGAAGAACAAATCATGAATATCATCTCCAGAGAATGACCTAAAAAAAGGAAATATCAAAGACAAAAAATTTACATATTTATGTAGATATACCTCTACATATGTAAGCCTATATGGATATAAGCCTCCTGGATGATGCCTTCTATGATGTGAGGAAAGAAAGGAGGGGTTGAAATACCTATTTAAAAAAACAGAAAAATAATTATTATTAAAATAAGAGTTAAAAATCAATAATAAGAAACTTATACTTGCATTATTTATAGAATATAGAATATATTATACAACTAATGTATTCTATACTCTTCTATAAATTCTATATTCTATATCCTATATTCTATAAATGAAAATATGTTTATTTACTTAAAAGCACATTTACAAAGAGAAAATATTACATTAATTATACTGAAATTGTAAAAATAATGAAGCATTCTTGTGTCAATTGACATACTATATCCTTTTAATGCTAGTACTTTCAATAAACCAGACTGTGCTAAGTATTTGCGGTACAAAACAAGCAAAAATTATGGTCCTTGCTTTCTAGGAAACTGAGTTTCTGAGGAAACTGAGGTTTGATAACGTATGTAAAGACACACATACAAATAAGTGACTGAGGCAATATATGAACTTGAGTCCTCCTGATTATGGACCCAGAATCCTAACACCTATGCTATGTAACTTCACCCATAATGTCAAAAATAGACACCAAGGGCTTCATGTAAAATTTAAAGCCTAAATATAATTTGTAGGGGAAAATCCCTTTCATGAGTTACCACAGTTTCTTGCTCTTTATCCCTTAAAACAAATACAAACTTTAAAAATATGTGAAAGAAAGGCCTATTCAAAGGAATCGGAAGTGGACTTGGTTTAGAAGACCCAGGTCCTAGTCATGATGCATGTGTTTGGCAGCTCTCTTATATTAAGAAAATCCTTTCAAACTTCTGGGACTTTCTTTGTGTATAAGATTATGGTACACGTGAGCAGAAATGGAATTAAACTAGAACATCTCTAAAGGTCTTTTCATCTTTAGCTCTCACTCTTAACGTGTGGAAATTAGTGGTGTACTGTGGTGTCACAGTGCCACCTAGTGGACACTGTCATCAACCTACAGCACAAGGTATTGCTAAAGATTGTAAGGGATAACTTGCTCTCTCCTCAGATGGTTGTCCTAAGACAAAAGGAAGGAAATCCGGTAGACATTGCCCTGAGGACAGCTAGAAATAAATCCAAAGAGCAGAAGAGTTATCTAAAATGTGAAAATTAAATGGCACTTCTTAGCTTTCTCTGTTTCTGAAAGGAAAGATGAGATTGCTTCCCAGTACTCTGCTCTACAAAGAGGGAATGTTATTCTGTTTCAGTGGGTGTTGTGATTAGTACAAATCAAACATTGATGGGTTTGTAAACTTTAGATTAATGCCCACAGATCTTTCTAAATTACCTCCATTAACTCAATCCCAACAAACACTTTCCAGTTGAGGAATGAAAAGAATTTTAGGCTAGTATACAGATTATTTAAGCAAGTCACTTTGGTCTTGAAACCTCATTTTCCTCATCTGACAAATGAACATAGCAATGAATGGATTACAAAAGCCACAAGATACTTGTGGTCATTAAATGGTAAAAAATAATATCTAACACTTTGTAAAGCTTAAATTTAAAACCAACTTATACTGGAGGAAGTGTCACTAAGACAATGTTGTTGATTCTGGTTCCCACACTAGCTATCTAAGAGAAATACAAACTGACTCAGTTTCCTCTTATATAAAATGATAGCAATTCCCCTTCATTTCACACCGAGCCACTCTCCTTTCAACTTTCCTGTACTTCCAGTAACTCCATCATTTTGCAAAATTCACATCAGTCCTAGTATGTTCATACCTAACCAATACTGTGTGATCCTAAAATCCCCTCTGATTAAAGTATGCATCTTAGAACCCAAACCTTTTTTGAGAAGTTTAATATGACAACCTCTCCCATTCCTTTTCTTATCCTAGATATATTAATTTTAAATAAAACCTCTTTAATTTCCTATCTCACATATATAATATAACAACATAATAAAATAATATAACATAACAGAGCATAATATGATATATTTTATGATATAACATAATATAGAATAAAAATATAATATAATGTAATATAACATAAAATAGCATAACATAATATGAGATGATATAAGATAAGATAAGATGAGATGAGATGATATAACATAAAATAATATAACATAATATAATAGGAGATATTATAATATGATATGGTATAATATATGATATGTTATGATATGATATGATATGATATGGTATGATATAATATTCTTCACTGTTTCAGCCTGTAATTTTCTCAGTTAGAGGTAGTGATAGTACTCTTTTTTTCCTCTCTTTCTAATTTTTATCAAATTAAATTTTGGGCTTAGATATTTTGTTGCCTCACAGTTTCCATTTCCAAGTTAGGAGAAAATATTTCTAACTTCAACCCTTGATCATCACAAACTGTCCAATCTACAACCAAGAGGATATTTGAATCTCAGTTCTAGAAAAATAAAACAGGGAATAATTCCTAAATTTATCTCTCTCAAGTTCTGTTTACATAAATGAAAACTTCATTTAATGGCAATGATATACCACAATGCAGAGGCATATGTAATGTTAGAATCATAGATATATTTCTTAGAGATAATTTTGAATAATACCTTTATTTTTACAATCTAAGGAAAAATATGATACACAGGTTAAGCAATTCTATTGGGAATCTTAAAACTACTCAGACTCTACTTCAGAAGATTTGATTAAGATTTGATTCCCCATTTTTAACAATGGAGGTACTTGATCAGGAATGTATTGAGAACTTTTAAAATTACTCCACCCTACTCAGACAGTGCCTTAGGGAAGATGAAGTTGCAAAACTCCTGACTGAACAATGAAGAAGTCCCTAACTCATACTTCTAGTAAAGCTAGAACCTTAAGCTAGGTCTATTTTTAGATCTAATACAAAAAGGTGCTAAGTACCTATAAAGGTTAAATTAGTACCTAAAAGGTCAAGCAACTTACAAAAGGCAAGCTTAACAAAAGAGGTGTGAAGTACTCAGAGGATTTAATCTAACCAGAGAAGGTGAGAACAAAAGAAGATGAGAACTAAGGATGGGCAGTACTGAGAAAAAATGTGTACTGTGATTGGTAGATGTGAAAATTTAGGGAAGGTGACATAAGAGAAAATTTCTTTAAAAGGAAGGGACTTATTGAATTTTAGGAGTTGGAGTTAGTAGTTGGAGTTTGGAGTTAGTTGGAGTTCAGAATTGAAGTGGAGGAGCTTTTGAATGGAGTTCACAATTGAACCCAGTTTGGAGACAATTTTGTGGTGAGTGATAAAGACTGACTAACTCTCCCTTAGGCTCGGGCCTAGGTCAAAATGGCCTAGTTTTTACTATGGCCTATTTCTACTGCTTGGCTATTTTCTCTTTCTCTCCTATCCTTATTTCCTTTATTTATATTAATTAAAATCTCCATAAAACCCAACTGACTTGGGTATTTTTATATTTGGGAATTTTCCCATGGTGACCACTTATTTTTAGATTTTAAGTCAAAACACTAAAATTACCTTTACAGTTTGGCCAAAACACTTTACAGAGTTTGGCATTTACAGTTTTTAACATTCACAATTTTGGCAACCATGTTTTGGCGGTTACACTATATAACTGTAGAAATAAGTGTAATTATAACAGCAATTATTTCCTATAAAATATATATATTTATATAAGATCATTTCATTGTGTCTCTTGTCCACCGCTAATATTTTATTCATAATTCATGTATTAATGAACAAGGACTTGTTCTACTCTTTTTTTAACACCCTAAACTTCTGTCTAAGAATTGATACTAAAGATTGGTTCCAAGGCAGAAGAATAGTAAAGTGTAGATACTTGGGGTTATGTTACTTGCCTAGGGTCTTTAAACCTTAAAATTTCTTAGACTTATGAATGTTGGAAATTTCCCTATTGGCAAATCTCATACTGGAAAAAATTTCCTACTGATAGTAAGAACTCTATTGGAATGTGAAACCCCTTGGAATGGGAGGATCCTTCTCCTCCCTACTTAAGACTACTTTAGGACAGAAACCTTTTGCTAAACAATGGAAAGGGTTTTGACCTATGCTTAAGCATTGAACAGGAAGTTCTTTGAGTCATGATTGATTTTAGAATTGATATAATAGAGATACTTGGAATGACAGAACCAGGTCTTGGAACTTACAATTTCCACCCTATTCAGTCTAACAGGATTTAGGAAGGGCTGCAGCATAGATCAAGATTTAATTATTTGAGAATATGACCTACAACAGACATGTGCAAAGGAAACAGACCTCTGGGTGGTCCTGGGTTAAGCTAGAGCCACCATTGGCACAGGGGAGACATGGACAGTGATTGGTAGATGTGAGAACTGAGGGGAGGGAACTTAGATGGTTTCCTTAAAGATAGCTGGGTCTGAGGAGATTTTTGGCTCTAAGGAGGTTTTGCTCTGAGCGAGGTGGCTCTGAAGGAGGACTGAGGAGGTTGCTCTGTTGGAGGACCAGGAGAGAAGGCTGGCTCTGAAGGAGGAGAATTCTCTGGAAACATTTCTTGAAAGGAGGCTCTCTTGAAGGTGGAGCCTGAGGTTGGCATGAGAAGCCTTACCTAGAGAGATCTTGGGTGAGTGATAAAACCAACTGACTGATTTATTCATTCTTATTCCTTTCTTACTTTCTCTCTTTTTCTGTTGATTAATCAGTGTATTATAAATTAAATTTCTCTATAAAACCCAGTTGGCTTGGGCATATTCATAAATTGGGAATATATTCCCTGGCGATCATCTTATATTTATATAAAAACAAGACACAGTAGAAAACATATTTCAGCAGTCATAATTGATATATATATATATATATATATATATATATATATATATATATATATATATATATATATATTTCCCTTGCTCCCAAACATTTTAATTATCACAGTTTATGGCTCCCACTCTCTTATCTACAACTATTTAACACTCAAAACTATTTTAAATCTAACAGGTCACAAAGCTATGAAATGTCTGGAGACACATTTGAATCTCTTTGTCTGAATACTTTCCACCAAGGCACCTACCTAGCTGCCCCAAAATGGTTTATAGAGGAAGATGCTTCATCTTGTGAATTTCAAAACTACTCCACCCTATTCAGACCATTCCTTAGAAGATGGGATTTGGCTATTTCCTGATCAATAATAATAGAGATACTTGGAATAACAGAATCAGGTCTTAGAAACTACAATCTCCACCCTACTCAGGGTAACAAGATTAGGAAGGGCTGGAGCAAACTCAAGATTTAATTATTTGAGAATAAGGCCTTCAACAGACATGTGCAAAAAGGACAGACCTCTAGGCAGTCTTAGGTCAAGCTATAGCCACCATTGGCACATGTGAGATGCAGGAAGTGAGGTAGAGGACAGCTTTGGGAGTTCTCATGGCTTCCTGTGAGGAGGGCGAGAGGGAATTGGAGGCTGGTGCTTGGAGTTGGAGGAACCTGCAGACCATTTTTCTCCAGTTTGGTCACATGAGTGATAAGGACTGATCTCTTTCCTTGCCTTGGCTATCTAGGATCTTGGGCCCGCTTTGCCTCAGCCTGAACAGAGTCGGTATTTAAATCCTCTTTCCTTCTTTCCCCTTTCCTTCTCTCTCCCTTTAATACTTTCTTCCTCCTGTTTGTAATTAAAACACTATAAAAAAGTTGGCAACTGACTTGAGTTTCATTTAGGAATTACATAGCTGAATTCCTTGGCAACTTTAAATATATATATATATATATATATATATGTATATATATATATATATTATATATATATATATATCAGTCTTTTAAAGTGATTTCAATATCACAATCTTCCTGAGAAAATGTCATTTTAGTATAGATTTCCTCATCAAATTATATATTGTTCTAAGGTAGAATTATAAGTCTTTTGGCTCCTGAGTGTAGTTTTATAGCAGTATGATACAATAGCAAAACTTCTTTAGGATTGTCTAGGAACCCCTTATGTACATCATATAGTCAAGATTTGTCTTGTAGTTTCCCTCTCAAAGCATGGAATTAAAGATTGGTTCTGCTCCCCAGTGACAGTGTTATCCATATCATATGTGGATATACTCTATTATAAATACTGAGGAGGAAAACTGTGTTCAATGATCTTTTCATTATAATTCCCATCTATTACATCATACTGATAATTTTCTACAGAATTTCTCTTCAATTAAGATTAGTCCAAAATTATCTTTGGAATGATAACTTCCAGGGAGATTTCATGTAACTCCTCCTTTGAGGTGGCATAGGAGACACAAGCCTCCCTCAGTTGCTTTGTTTTGTAGCCCAATGGGAAATTCAAAATTGAGATAATCTAGATTTTCCTTCCCGAAGGACTTGGAGAAAAAATGTAAGATTGCCAACCTCTTATCCAGATTCAGACTCAAACTCTGTTTTATCTCTTCCTTTTTATCTTCTCTGTGATCTGCTATGAAATAGACAATATTTTATTTTCCTAAGGCAAATTATAACAGTTATTAATTTGAATATTATCTGTATCTATTTTTCCACTGCTATACTAAACACGGTCTGATATGTTTATTCTGCTTCTTGTTTGTTGTTATTGATCTGCAATCATGGAAATATCTTTCCCACCAAGACTATTACTCTTAAAATTTTAGCACTAAGAAATGAGGTGTACACAGAGAGGTGTCTACATTCTGGTAAGTCAAAGTACTTGGAGATTTATTCCCTTTTCTGTCACATTACCAGGATCTACTTCTCATACTTTACTCAATAATTCAAGTCAATTAGGAGTATTTATTAACTATAAAACCCTGTGGCTTAACAAAACTTTTGGGAAAATGACCTTCAAGTGTTCAAATGTTTGTTTAATCAATATCAGAGTAAAATTCTTCACCTTTTCCTGGGTATATATGATTGTATTGGGCCCTAAGATACAAAGAGTCATTAAACATAGTACCTGCTTAGTCTCAATTTAACAAGGTGAGAAATTACTTTAAAAGATTACTTTCCATACAGTCAATGTAATTTTAGATCCCAGGTATAGTTATTGACAAGCAATTCCATTTAATTTGGTGTAGTCGAGGAATACCTCCTCTTTTCTTTATTTGTATTTGCCTAAGATAAAGTTGTGGACTTACTTATCTTTGCTTCAGACAAAGATAAGGATTGACACCTTCGCCCATGTTGGGACCAAGGATGGAATGTAAACAAGAAGGCTGCTGGATAAAATTTATGAAGGGCTAATTGCGATTAGGTGGGCGCCTTCCCCTTTGTTTGTATTTGCATTAACTGAAGAATGTAGGCTGACCTTCACCTTGACTATCCCTTGATCAAGATTAGGGTTTCTGGAATGTAGAGTTGTACATTCCTGTAGGTTTTTTGTCTAAGTAGTCTTTGCCTATAAAAGTTCTGTGTGAAGCAAATAAAATTGGCACTATTTCTCTCTTTTCATATAGTGTCCACCTCTTCTTTTGTTACTCTTCATTTTTCGTTACCCCAAACAGGATGTCACAGGACTGGCCGACCCTGTGGATGAGTCTTGTAAGCCATAGAGTCTTACAATTTGGAAACATCAAGTAGTCATTGGAAGACAGGATGTATAAACAAACCTATCAAAGGGTGGAGATATTTAACAGGCATGAAAGGAACAATAAGATTGAAATGCATGTGAGGAGGGAGGACATTTTAGAATGTGGAGGGAGACATTATAATCATAAATGCTGTTACCCCTTTCTGTATTTTTCTATGATAGTCACATATTTCTAATTTAATGGGAGAAGGGGGAGGAATTGGCCAGGGTATTATATGATTTGTTTGTTTTCCCCTATAGACATCCCAAATTACAAAGATTACACAGAGATTTTCAGAGATTCATTGAAAAAACATTGCTTTCTTGTTGTTGATCTATTTTATCATATTGGTAAAAACTGGGAAGGATCACCTGGTTTTATCACTGCAAGTTATTTTAAGATAAAGAATCTAGAATATCAAAGCCAGAAAGAATTTTAGAAAATAGAACACAAAATAATGGGATTTTATGGAATATTCAAAATGAGGAATTTAAAGCATAAATGGACCTACTTATATAAGAAGTAAAAAAATTATAATGAACTTTAAAGGAAAATTTTGCATTTTAAGGATAGAATGTAACATTTTTAATGGATTTTAGAAGATAGTAACTAATCAGTCAAAGCTTGGAGAGAAGCACAAATAGACTTAGAGAATAGAACAATGTTTTTTAAAGTAAGAGAACTTTAGAAAAAAATAAGATACTGAAAATCTGAAAAAGAGCTTACTTGATGGAATATCTAAGATCTGAAATGGTCTGTATAGATTATACAATACAATATATATATATATATATATATATATATATATATATATATATATATATATGTAGGTAGGTAGGTATAGTGCCTTCCTGTTTTAGTTTAGGAATAGGTAGAGGAAGGCAGTACATATAATGGCTCCATTTAACTTGATTCTCTAAATTGCTGTACCTTTACCATAGACTTTCTTCAGTCCATTCCAATGCTCACATCGCTATTTGGTCCTATATCTATTCAATTGTCTTACTCATTCTTTTCATTTGCAGAAGTCCATTGTAAATTCCATTTTTATGTGGTAGAAATGTAGAAAGGATAGCTATGCAAGGGAAATTTGGAGAAGATTAAGGTAGTAAGGTTAATGTTGTTTATATGTCTGTCTGGGTCTCCCATTTCACACTTTTAAATGGTCCCATTTTGAAAATATCTTTCATTCTTTTCTACATTATTGGCATAGCTTCTGAATTAGTTTCAATTACTTTAATCTATAATCTCTACAAACAAGGCTGCACATTGCTGCTGAAGTAAGCTTACATTTAGAATAAAATAATTACATTTTTAGCTGATATACATATTTACCAACATACTCTCTCTCCTTATACATAAGCTCTTAAGACAATTTAAATTTAGAAATAAAAGAATAATAATTCTGTAAAATTATCTAACATTGAAAATCTGATAGACAAGTCAGCACCAATAATCTCCCATTGTTTCAAGGAAGCTGTATGAAATGTTGACCCTTATGTCTTCTTTATGTCCAATCCTATTCATTATACTATTGTAGAATTCAGTTCAATAGTTTTTTTCTTGTTTCCATGTATGCTCATAATTATTTTATATATTATAGTGTTTTTAATATACCAGTACATTAATTATATCTTGATATTCTGTAGCAAAAAAGAATTCTCTTTACTCACTGAATAAAGAAAAATATCTCAGTTCTTACCATTCCATATCAACTTCTAAATTTATTTCATGCTCATACCTTCATGTCATTTTATGACACTCTCTGGTTCATTAATAATATCATACATCACATTTAAGAAATATTTTTGTATATCTCCATACAATTTATTCTTTCATTTCTCAAAGGCAAAATTTCCTCTATTGTCAGAGACCACCAGGGACCACCTGGCTGGAGGTCCCAAAGGGTTAGAATGGAGATGGAATCAGGAGGGCAGATGGCAAGTGAGTGGCAAGTTTATTGATCATAATTAATGTTATATAGGGTAATATTATATAAGCTAAAGGATTAGGTAATCTTTTTCATGGTCAATGTTTAGTAATCAGTATAATGATTTAGTTTACTTCACTGACTCATAGACAGTGTTGTCTATAGGATCATAAATTACAAGTAAATATGTAACTATCTAGCCCAGATTCTTAGGGAAATATTTTTTGTAAAGATAATCCATTATTACCAAGTGCAGGAGAGAGTAGGTTGGAAATGAGGGGTTTTGGGGGCTTCCTGAGGCACCTGATTCTGGCCAGAATATAGCTTTGATTTTACTGGGATCCACTCTCACTACTGGGGACTGTACACCATGATACTGTCTATAAAACCTTTCCCTTCTCTACAAGCCCCACAGATACAAGTAATTACCTCTTCTCTAAATGTTTCCCATTTCAGTCTTCATGTACTTCTCTTTGTCCTTTCAATAATATTAGTTATCAGGGAGTATGCTGAGAAAACTGATAACTACTCATGGGAACTGATTATTAAATTAAAGTATTAACATTTAAACATCAAAAATTAGAGAAAATTATCAATCAAGGTTTATTTTTTGTTGGCTTTCTTAATTATTTACATTTGAGAAAGTGAAAGAAAGTGATAGATAGAAAGTGATGGATGTTTGTAATTCAAATTTAATTAATATTCATCATAAATATATGCATTTTTTAAATTTTGGAAATCCAGTTATCAAATATGTGCCAGTATACTCTTGGAATATGCAATGAATTGTGTATTTATACTTGCTTATTTATATGCCCATCATTCCACCATACAGAGATATTCTATGTTGTTGGGGTTTTTTTTGTTTGTTTTGTTTTGTTTTTTCAGTGAAAATTCCTTGAGATTGACTCTTTATCAAATCTAACTCTATGATGAATCTAGATGACATTCTAACAGAATGTCAAATGAATAGTTTTGTTTTGTTTTTAAATCTATCTAAGATATTTGAAATGAATGATGGTCTTGAAAGTTCAAGCAACTTACTCAAAGTTATTTTGGTAATAAAATGGAACAACTTGGTATATATTGGTATATGACTGTGTTTTTAATGGAAAAAAATCCTCTTTCTCCTACATGCTCAGCTAATGCCTGAAATGATGTAATTGATGATTA
Source organism: Monodelphis domestica (assembly GCF_027887165.1). Classification (NCBI taxonomy): domain Eukaryota; kingdom Metazoa; phylum Chordata; class Mammalia; order Didelphimorphia; family Didelphidae; genus Monodelphis; species Monodelphis domestica. The sequence goes on along the minus strand of NC_077232.1, from coordinate 24,691,227 downwards.
ATTCAATGGTCTTTGTTTTTCACATTCTTGATTTTTTTAAATTTTAAACTTGTAGATGGTAATTAGGGAACCTTGCAGTAAAACTACTCTACCTCAAGTAATACTGATTGAAAGCGTACCATCTTCTTTAGAATAGAAAAAAATGGTGCATCATAAGATATCTAAACTATCTACAGTTAGGGGAGACCAAAGAGATTAAAGTATATCAAATCAGTGTACTTGATCTTTGATCCTATAGGTTATGCCCCCAAAAGCATGCATACAAAGTAAGCATCAAACACAAACTTCAGATGTATTTGGGTCCTACTCTTACAATTTTTCCAAAGTTCCTGGTCCAATGGCCTTGAGAAAGTTTGATTCCTATTCATTTCTTGCCACTTGTGATTTTGTCCTTAAGGAAAGATTATTTTACTTGGGATAGGCCTCTAGAGACCTCAACTCATGTAAGACATTAATCTCATGGATTTCAATTAGATTTTGTTAGATGAGATTAAGGAATGAAATATAAATCTTATTATTCTTATTCAAATATACAGGAAAAGTAATTGAAGATTGGGATTAGCTTTGGAAATGAAGAAAATGACTTGTATGAGGAAACCAAAGAATTATGTGGGAACATGATAGAGAATATTTGAGTGGATATCAGTGGTGGCCAAAAAAATTGATATAGAAATAAAATTTAAATATGAATTTCATTAAAAGAGGTAGGAAATGAGGAAGTAGATGAAAATATCAAAGTACTTCACAGAGTTAAAATATAGTATTATTGCATAAACCCAGTTATTCAATAATGATTTGAACTGTGCCAAAAAATAGAGTGGCTAAAAATGTTTTCATGTGTCTTTAAATTATTTCTCTTTCAAAAAGTAGAGGCAAAATAATCAAAAATTACATTTTTGATATTATTTTTATCATTATGAAGAAAATATAGGGTGGGGAAAATAGATAAATTGTGGCATCATGATTAGGCTTTATTAAAGAAGAAAATTAAGACTGAAGAGTCTAACAGGAATATATAATTTCAGCAAAGAACACTTCAAAGGGCTCACATCAATCAGAAGAAGAGTAGGTGGTACCCTAAGGAATATAAACTTGAAGAGAATGCTGGCATAGGAATAATGTTAATCTTTAAATGAAAGAAAACAATGAAAATAGCCACAATTAAAATTAAGAAAATAACCAGGTAGATGTACAAGGAAATCATCAAAATCCTGAAATTACAGGACAATGTAATAGAAAACTGATACAAAGGTGTAGTAGAATAATCTGAGAAATATTAGACACGTTAAAAATCAAGATGCATTAAAGTATATATGAAAAGTTGAATACAATTAAAAAAACTATTTCAGGAAAAGTAGAAAATTCAAAGAGGCATAGCACTACCACTTGATATAGACCAGAGTCATGTACTTAGCTTTCATTTTCATTCCAGTTCATTGATAAAACATAAGAGTTTTTTTTTTTTAACATAAAGTGAGAGGCTGCAGTTTTCTAAAAGGGTACCTTTACTGCCAAATATATACTAATATAAGAAGAAAGGCTTCAGTTGACCTTGGTGACATTCAAGTTGCATAGTATAGATAAATTACATATGTAGAAGCTGAATAAACCAGAGGATGTGTTTGAAAAGAGATAGTTCATAATCTTTGAAATGTCTAATATAATAAGGTAAAACTGTAAAACTGTGGGCTGGATAAGGACTATCATCAACAAATGAAGAGAATGGTGACTGCAACATTGATGCTATGGAGTTGGTTTTCAATTCTAAGTTAAAAATACTATTTAGGGGACATTAACAAATGTTTAAAAAGTAAAGCCTCGATCATCTATGTGCAGCATTTCTTCATAGAAAAAAGTCAGTTTAGAACCAATTTATTGTTACTTTTTTTTAAACAGGGTCCCTAAATTAGTGAGAAACCATACACTGCACTAGATCAAATAACTGGGTTTAAGTTCCACCCCTAGAAAGTACAGAATATATGAACATGGACAAATCATTCAATCTCTAATCAGTCCAATGAGATTTTCCAAAACTGTAAATTAAAAAGAGCTACCCTCTTCTGTTTTTAATAGTTTGGTGTGGGGTACTATGGAGCTAAACTGGTAAAGGAGAAAATTTAAAGTTTGGTTAGGATTTACCAGAACATTGGTAAAAGTTTTCATCATTTTTTGTAGAAATAGTAGAGATATGACTTAGAAAATAATGCAATATGGTGAAAACAGAATAGCTTGGATGTAAGAAATAAATAGATGTCAATATAATTTCTTTTTAATTTAAAAGTCTATCTATTGCTGAACACCTGTAAACCTTAAAATTTCTTAGACTTATAAATGTTGGAAATTTCACCATTGGGAAATTTCATATTTGAAAATTTTCCTACTGATAGTCTATTGGAATGTGAACCCCCCTTGGCATGGGAGGGTCCTTCTCCTCCCTACTTAAGATTACTTTAGGACAGAAACCTTTTGCTGAACAATGGAAAGGGCTTTGACCTATGCTTAAGCATAGAACAGGAAGTTCTTTGAGTCATGATTGATTTTAGAATTGATACAATAGAGATACTTGGAATGACAGAACCAGGTCTTGGAACCTACAATCTCCACCCTACTCAGTCCTAACAGGATTTAGGAAGGGCTGCAGCATAGATCAAAATTTAATTATTTGAGAATATGACCTTCAACAGGTATGTGCAAAGGGGCAGACATCTGGGCAGTCCTGGGTTAAGCTAGAGCCACCATTGGCACAGGGAAGACATGGACAGTGATTGGTAGATGTGAGAACTGAGGGGAGGGAACTTAGATGGTTCCTTAAAGAGAGCGAGGTCTGAGGACTGAGGGGTGGTTGGAGAGGTTTTGGTCTGAGAAGTTGTGCTCTGAGAAGCTTGCTCTGAAGGAGGCTGGAGGTGGAGGCCCCTGAGACTGTTTCTCCATTTTGGTCACGTGAGTGATAGGGACTGGTCTTTTTTCTTTGCCTCAGCTATCTAAGGGCTTGGGCCTTTTGGCCCAGCCTAAACAGAGGGGGTATTTAAGCCCTATTCCCTTCTCTCTCTCTCTCTCTCTCTCTCTCTCTCTCTCTCTCTCAGACCTTTCTTCCTCCTGTTTGTAATTAAAAACTCCATAAAAGGTTGATGGTTGACTTGAGTTTTCATTTAGGAATTACATAGCTGAATTCCTTGGCGACCTTAAATTAATATATATCAGTCTTTTAAAGTGATTTCCTTGTCACACACCCAAATACTAATTAATTACTGTTTATTTTGAACATATTTAACAATAACTTGGACACAAAGCATAGCTAGTCTGGTTATGAAATTTACAGGTGATATAAAACAAAAGGAACAGACATTTATTAAGTGCTTATTATGTTCCAATCAATGCACTGAATGCTTGGCAAAATTTGTCTAATTTATACATAAAATAAAAGTAAAAGAGAAAATAATTGCATACTGAAATGCGATGATCAGAAATGAATAATAATTTGATAAATTAAAGATTTGGTCTACAGTTTTTAAAATGGAATGTTAGACTAAATCTAAATGATTGTCTTTTAATTATAAAAATTATTTTGATATTTTTTAATGAACAAGACTATGCATCAGTTTATCTTAAAAAATAAGTAACTAAGGAGATTTTTGTAGGCCTAAATGGAATTTCTAAAAAACCTTACCTTCAGTTCTAGATTAGTACTGAATATTGGTTCCAAGTCAGAAAAATGGTAAAGGCTATGCATTTGAGATTAAGTGACTTGTTCAGTGTCATGCCTCTAGAAATTATCTGAGTATAGTTTTGAACACAGAACCTCCTATCTCTAGACTTGGTTCTCTAAATTCTGAGTCAATAATTTGCTCTAAATTTTTTAAATGATATAGAAGTGAGAAAATTATGTTTGTATTTAGTTTGATGAAGATAAACATTTTATTCTTCTTTAAGGAGAGCACAATGTTATCTTATCTTTATTCTGTAGAACTATATGTAGAATACAGTCTTCATTTTGGGTTGCCACTTTTTAAAAAAAAAGTATCATATGGAAAACATGAATAAGAATGTAGTTCCAGTTTTTGGCCTATTAAAGACTAAATGAAGTAACTGAATAAGCTTATTTTAGAGGTGTAAGCATGGGTTGAGTACTCTATGTCATCATATATTTGGAGGTCCATTAACATGATAAATCAATTAATAATCATTAATAATTAATAATCAACAATTACTATCTGTCAAACTCTGTGCTTGGTACCAAATACACAAATACTAAAACAAACAAAGAAAAGTAAAATAGTACTTGTTAGCAAGGAGTTTTTCTTTTTAAGGGGAGAAAACATTAAATTATATATGGAATTGCCCATGAGAAGGATAGGAATAAAACAAATTTAATTGAACCAAAGAGTACATAAGGATGAATATTGTAGGACAGATAGGTGGCTCAATGGATAGAGAGCTAAAAGTAGAGATAGGAAATCATAGGTTCAAATTTGGCATCAGATACTTCCTAAGTGTGTAACACTGAACAATCCACTTGACCCCAAATGCCTATCTCTTACCACTCTTCTGCCTTGAAACTGGTATTTAGTATTAATTTTAAGATAGAAGGTAAGACTGCTTTTAAATTTTATTTTTAAATATTTTCAATGGTTACATATTTCTTGTTTCCCTACCCTCTACCCTTCCTACTTCTGGATTTGACAAAAAAATCCACTAGGTTATACATATATTATCACTCAAAACCTATTTCATAATGTGACTGAGAAATCCCCTACCCACTTTGATGATTTTTTTTATTATTAGTTTTAAGGCTTGATTTAATTAACATGATGGGTTTAGCATAGTTAAAGTCAACATATGTGTTAGTTTTAAATGAAATCATTGTGTGAATATACATTCAATGGATATGGTTTTGAACTTGTTACCTTGCCTTCTTGAAAATTATATAATTTGTCTTTTCTCTCTAATTGAGGCTCAGGACATCTCCTCCACCCTGGTGTTAACATTATCAGTCTAGGAAAGTAGGAGTTAGGATTCCCCACTACCCCTTTACCTATCAATTGACTTCTTATACCAATGAGAATCATTTCCTAATTGCTTCAACCAATTCACATCTCTTGATTTTCATCATTGTTCTGAATTATTTTTAAATGGTATACATATTTTGCTTGTCATTGGGGTGTAAAGGAAGTCCTCTCATAGGATTCTGGGTCTTTTGGTCTTGATCATAAGTCTGACTTTATTGTGACACTAGTCCTCTCCCAATGAAGCTATTTTGTTTTGACTTGGAGACTTTATTTCTCTTATTGGTATTTCTGCTAATAAAATTTCCCCCACAATATTATTTATTTATGTAATAATCTTTTTTAATATCAAATCATAGATTCATATAAACAAGTGATAAATCACATATTTGCTTATGGATTTCTACTCTGAAAGTTCTTTCTCTAGATGTAGATAGCATTCTTTCTCTTAAGTCCCTTGGTATTGTCCTGGATCATTGGATTGCTTTTAGTAGCAGAGTCCATTATATTAGATTTTAAATTATATTTAATCAAGTCTTTAAAGAGGAATAATGTATATAAAACTAAAAATATCTTCAAAAACTAATCTCTGACTTCTTTCCTTCTTTCCTTGGTTAACTTCAAGTCCCAATGAATATATATATAGTCATTGTCATTGTTGTTGTTATATGTAATGTAATTGTCATTGTAATATAGTCATTGCAATATATAGCATATATTTATATTATATATGTATTTGTTTATATATTACATAAATACCCTATATTTTTTCATTATATATTATGTTTTAATTTATTTATATTTCATATAATATATATATTTTTTATATTTTTTAATTTGTATTACAGAAATTCTCCATAAATCTTAATGAATACTAGTGTCTTTCTTTTGGATATTTTCCCACCAGTTTATTCAGGATATGGATTACTTGTAAAAAGTTGTTTAGATATTGATTGTCCCTTTTTATTGTGAGTTCTCTGAGGGTAGGGGTCATTATTTGTCTTTCTTTGTGTCCTAAGCACTAAGGACTCTGCCTGTAATCTAGTAAGTGCTTTATAAATGTTTACCTGACTGACTAATGACTAATGTTATAGTGATATTTTTTTCTCAATTTTATCTGGAATATATGGCTACTGAGATCTCTTTCAATTTCACTAATCTTGTATTCTGTAATTTTCTCCAGTAGGAACCATGAGAAATGCTAACCGAAATGAGAGTGATGCCATCATCTTTATCCTTTTAGGATTCTCTGATTACCCAGAGCTCCAGATCCCTCTCTTCTTGGTATTCTTGATTATGTATATGATCACTGTAGTGGGAAATCTGGGCATGATTGTGATCATCAGGACCAACCCCAAACTCCACAGTCCTATGTACTTTTTCCTTAGTCACTTATCTTTTTTAGATTTCTGTTACTCTACTGTGGTTACACCCAAATTGTTACAAATCTTAATTGTGGAAGACAGAACCATCTCTTTTGCTCCTTGTATCACACAGTATTCTTTTGCTGCCATCTGTGTGGTGACAGAGGCATTCTTATTGGCAGCAATGGCCTATGACCGCTTTGTGGCCATTTGTAATCCCTTGCTTTATATAGTTGTCATGTCCCAGAAACGTTGTATCCTCATTCTGACAGGGGTATATACATGGGGCCTAATTTCTTCTCTCATATTCATCTACTCTCTCCTTATATTGTCATTTTCTGGGATCAACATCATTAATAACTTTCTCTGTGAATATTCTGCTATCCTTTCTGCCTCTATTTCTGATAAGCATGTTACAGAGCTAATCTTTTTTATCCTTGCTAATTTTAATACATTCTCCACACTCATTGTTGTACTCACATCCTACCTTTTCATTTTCATCACTGTCCTGAAAATGCAGTCAGCTAGTGGGAGATATAAAGCCTTCTCTACTTGTGCCTCCCATCTGACAGGTGTTACCATCTTCTTTGGAACCATCCTCTTCCTCTACTGTTTGCCCAGTTCCAAAAGCTCTTGGCTTCTAGTCAGAGTAAATACAATATTTTATACAGTGGTGATCCCTATGCTGAACCCCCTGATTTACAGTCTGAGAAACAAAGATGTGAAAGAATCTATCAGGAGATTAATGGATATAAAAATCTTTTCTCACTAATAATATTGGTATTAATGATTCATCTCCTAGTTCTTATAATTTTTGACAATTAGTGGAGATATTTACTTAGTAAATTCATTTCTTCACAGTGTCCAACACTTGGGTACTCCAAGTATTCAAGAGATCTATAAGCCTATGAATATGAATAAGGAAGAAGCAAATATATGTAACATAAAAATGTTAAAAAACAAACAAACAAATAAATAGCCGCCTCCAAAAGGAAAAAGTTTATATATGACTTAATAGGATAAATCCAGCCCTATACAAAAGTCAATCTTCAAAAATTTGGTGGTAAAATAAATGTATTCATTTCACAAAACTGAATATTGATTCTCTCTCAGTGACCTTATCAGTTTATTAAAGTATGGGAAAAAAAGAATGAAAAAAACAATGTAGGACCATGAAAGTATTTACTGAAGTGTGGTTATGATCAGTTGGGTTTGAAAACTCAGTGAGAAAATCACTTTCTGTACCTTCCCAAGTATTTGGCCCCATGGACTGCAGTAAAACTGAGTGAGAGAGAGACCTAGAGAACCAACGGAAGAGGTATTACACATTATATTTATGATATTCTCAGTAAAATGGCATGTGTGTGAAACAGAAATCTAAAGGGATCTTGAAATAACAAGCCACTATTCCAAATGGAAGACAAGGGAAACCAATGTTTAAAATAGAACATATTTTATTGAGATAGAGAGAGAGAGGAAATGTTCAGCAATATCTCACATTATGGACCTGAGACAATCTCCCCAAATTTACAATATTTGTGCCCATGCCCCAAGTCATTGACCTGAGGCAAAATACCCCAAGATATATAGGAAAAAAAACCCTTATTTTTAAGAAAATACTATGCTCCATTTAAACAACACATTCACACTTTTCTTCCAATTAACATTTTTAAGAAAATGACCAAGGGTTGGGGACTGATATTTTAATTAAAAAAATAAAGGACAGGAATGTTAAATTGAACAACTTTATAGTGGTTACAAAGAGAGGAGGAGTTTAGGTCTGGATTACCTGGGAGAGACTAATGTTTTACAATGGATATGAGGGGATGACTCCAACTCTGGGCTTGATCACCTGGGAGAGGCTTCTAACATAATGGGGGAAACTAAAAAAAATAGTTCAGTCTAAGACAAGGCCAATATGGAACCTTCCTCAAGGCAGAGGTCAAGAGCCAATTTATTAACATCTTGAAATACAAACTCAAAAGACCCAAAGCCAAAACACTTACCGGCTGTTTCTGTCTCCCTCAGTTCAAATGGGGATTAGGAGGCCTTTGCATTAATGATGAGGGTGGGCCAATCATCAGGGGATAGGGATAATTACATTTACTAATCTCTACTGGGGTCTTAGGGTATTGATCTCAGACATATTAATAACTATTACCTTTATAATGTATTAAAGTTACAAGTCAATATGTTATTCTGAGAATAATTCATTCATTCCACCTCACACACATGCATGTAGGAATTGCTCTCAATGAAAGGAGGCCACCAAATATAGGCCTAGAAAACTTTTTAGCACTTCAAGATCACCATAGATAAATGGGAATGATGTGAAAGTAATTTACCAGAGTAAATTTCTTGTGACTACTATTAAAATACGTCAGTATCAGGTGTTTAATCTGGAAAATCCCTGAGGTAACTCTCAGTAGAGATAGCAATTGCTGTTTTTGGAAAAGTCACCAAAGCTATTCCCATTACAGGGTAAAATGTATTAGTCTGATCAGGATTTAGTTGGTTGTCTGGGTTTATCAATGTAAGCTTATTCCAAAGGATTATTTTTATGTATCAAAATGGGGCTTCAGCAAATTGTACTGATTAGTATAGTCAGTTTTCCATTCACTTTTACAACCATTGAATGTATCAAAATAGTCTTAAGAGTTGACAGAGGATTAAAATCATCAGGATGACTCAGCTAATTATAGACCAACATTTCTCTTATTTATGAACAGTGTGGACACAACCAAAGGTGCCCTTTGTGCTCTGTAGACCTAAAAAAATTACAACTATCAAAGTAGTTATAATAAAGGGGCTGTAATTGGAATAGCTATATTATAAAAGGATAAGATGCAGAGAACCAGAGTACTTGGACTTCCTCTGAACTAAAGAAAAGGTGTTGCTTAAATATATGTGAGGAAAGATGGGTGTAGAGTGTGGGAAACAATAGCAAATCTGCATTAAGTTCACAAAAATTAAGGAAGACACAATAACCAGAGGCTATAGTGATTGGGAAAGATATTGTTTTCTAAAATTAAATCCTGGGAAAAAGGCAGAACCAATTCATAGTTCATTCAATCATTATTTTTCTTTTGAATTCTTTGTTTTAATAGTCTGGGAAAGAATGGGAACCAATCTGAAGATTCCTTGAAGACAAATTTGACAATTCCCTCCTTTAAAATAAGTAATGAAATCTTAGGAAAAAGGGATTCCATTTAATTTAATGAAAAAAAATCACATTTCACTTTGTCTTTTGTCTTTTAAATAAGAGCTTTTGAACTTTTTAATCAATAAACTTCTTTATACTTTGAAAAATCAGGAATGTGAAAGAGATCTTGTTTCTCTGAGCAATAGTTTAAATTATATACTCCTTATTATTATATATTTTAAAATTCGCATACCCCATGAAAGTACCTAATTACTTTCCTGAAACTGGTGGCAATAAGTAATTAAAAGTTTATTGAATAAGGAATAACTAGATTAGATCTATACTTTAGGAAGATAACTTTGTTAGTTGAGAGTAGGCTTGAGTAGAGTTTTTGAGGACTTGAGGGGAGATATTGTAATAATACATGTATCAGATGATGAAGACTTTATGGTTGGATAATGCTTGAAATTCTCAGAAAATGTATTTAATTAATTTTAGGTTAACTTATTAACTGACATCCTAATCTGGTCAGTTCACTCTCCTCTGATACAGAAATATATATATATATATATATATATGTATATATGTATATATATATATGTATATATATATATATAATATGTACTTATACATACTATAGTTAATATATGTATGTACACATACATATTATATATACATATGAATATACTGTCAACTCAGAAAAACACAGAACTACTAAAGTAGTCATGAAATCAAATCTTTAGTCAGGAAAGAAATAGTTCCTTAATATTTGGCCACCAACCTGAGCTAAGAGTTAAATACCACAGAGTCAAAATTCTGAGGCATTGGGGACAGTGTCTCTGATAGAATCACTGTCAAAGATGATTCTTCAATAGAACATAGGAATTTTATATACCTTTTGGGGAATTAAATAAAGCAAACACACTGACAGATTGAAAACTAAAGGTTGGGTTATCAGGGAATGGTCTACCACTATGGACACAAAATGGATGTTTCCTGCACAACTGCTGGTCTTCTTTGGAACAGATCTCTGATACAATGGGGGAAATGTCTAAGAAAAAAAATAGAGTGATATGTTTTGAGCATTTCTATTACTTCCATTCAGAATACTTAACAGATCCTTGGTGATCCCTTATTCAGTCTAAGAAAAAGTCAGTTTTGTACTTCCCTTAAAGGCAAATTCCCAAGGGACAAAGGCAAACTTAAAGTTTCCAAAAATTAGGTTGACAACACATATACATAAATACCTACATACACACACACACACACACACACACACACACACACACACACATACTCACATATGAGTGGGATAGAATGACCACCCACCCAAAAACCTAGAGTCAGAGAGTAGATAGTATAAGAAAGCAGTCTTAATTCATTCTCATGAGGATGGGAAAACATCCTAATGGAAAATGCCAATGCATGGCTGTACATACAAATATTATATAGTTTTCTGACACAAGACTCCCTTTCCCTTCTGTCTGAGGGCCTGTTCTCTGGGGGAAGAACTTACAATATAGCTGTGAAAACCTACCTAATCCCAAACAGCAAGATACATAATGTGAGCTCATCAGGAGCTTCAACCAGGGCTAAGGATTAATTAGCCCTGCCTGGGTTGAGCCTGGGACAGGAGATAAATTACTTAGTTATCCTCTCTCTGATTTCTTGCTTCACTCTTTCTACATTTTGTAAATAAATTGTAAATGAAATCACTTTGCAAGTAACTAAATTCCTGGCAACCACACTCTTAAAATATAAAATTCAACATTTTAAAAATTAACTCCTTTTACCCCTTACAATCCATCTCCTAAAATACCTTGTTTCTGTCAAGTTCTTTGGAGTTATTGGGAAAAAATCCCTACCAAATGAACTAATGGGTAATATAAAGGACTGAAAAAAGTATATATTATATTTCCTTATCCTAATTCTCTGATTCAGGATATTTAGCAAAAATAAAGGGATTTTAAAGGAAGAGTGTTTTCTTTATTGTTTTTTTTTAACTAATGGGATTTTCAGCAGCTGATAATCTGGCCTTCTGCTATTCAGTGATAATTTCCACATTTTTAGCCCTTAACTTGCTTATTTGGAGGTGGAGGCTGGTGCTCTTTTCCCTCTCTCCCTAATTGTTCTCAGATTAAATTTTAGACTCAGATATTTTAAAGACTCACAATTTCCATTTCCAAGTTAGTTATTCCAGGAAAGGAGAAAATTTCTCTAACTTCAACTATTTGTCACCACAAAAATTACATATGAATGTTCCAATCACAACCAACAGAGTATTTGAATGTTGGTTCTAGAAAACAAAAAAGGAGAAAATTCTAAATAGAGGGCAGTTTCCTAGTTCCCACAAATATATGTTTTAGAGATCATTTTGGTCAATATCTTCATTTTTTTTAATGTAAGGAAATATATGGTATACAGGTTAACCAACTCAGTGTAACTGTAGAAATAAGGGTAGTTATTAAGATTATTCTTTATAAATATAATTATTCTTTTCTACTAAAAGATATATATGATCATTTGATTTGGCATCTTGTATGATACTCTTTGTAGCATTCATAACTCATGTATTCATGCACAAAGACCTAGTTCACTCTCTTTTTTAAACCTTTATTTTCTGTCTTAGAACTAATACTACCTATCAGATACAAGGCAGAAGTGTGATAAGAGTTGTGTAACTGGGGTTAAGTGACTTGACCATGATTATAGAGCCAGGAACCATATGGGGCCATGCTTGAATCCAGGACCTCCCATCTCCAAGGCTAGCTCTCATCCACTAAGATACCTAGCTGTTCCAAACTGGTTCATTTTTGAAGGACATATCTCCATTGTGGATGAACCTTCTTGCCCCTAGGAAATATCTCATTTCAGCATTGATTTCCTGAATAAACTCTATAAGACCAGACCCTCTATAGTTCAGTTTTTATGGTAGTAATACACAACAACAGAACTACTTTTCTAAAACTGTCCACGCCCTTTGTATACAACTTATAATCAAGAAATGTGTTATAGTTTCCCTCTCAGAGCAAAGAATTAAAGGATTGTTCCACTTCCCAATGCCATGGTTGTCTTTATCATATGTGGGCACACTGCTATTATAAATACTAAGGTAGTTAATTGTGCCCAATGATATTTTCCATATAATTCCCACCTATTACACCTTATTACAAACTTTCTATGTTATTTTTCCTAATTAATTAAGATCACATTAAAACTATCTTTGGAAGACTACCTTCCACAGTAATTTGAGATAAATCCTCTTTTGAGGTGTCATAGGAGACACACGCTTCCCTCTGCTGCCTTGTTTTGTAATCCAGTGGGAAAAATCAAGTTAAGATACTCTGCATCCTCATTCTCATTCCCAAGGGTCTTAGAGAAAAATGTAAGATTATCAGCATCTCACCCAGGCTTTGACTCTGGTTTATTCCCTCCTTTTTATCTTCTTAAGGATCTGCTGTGAATTAGACAATGTTTAATTTTCTATATCACATTATTAAAGTTATTAAAGTTTAAAATAATCACTCTTTATGTTTTCACTGTTATCCTAACCATACTCTGAAAATTTTATTGTGCTATTGTCCTTCATTCGTGGAAAAAAACTTTTGAACCAGGACCATTACTCCTAACGTTTCAGCCCTGAGAAATAAGGCATACAGAACAAGGTGTCCACATTCTGGTAAGTCAGTGTACTTGGGGGTTCATACCCCTTTCTGTCACTTTTCCAGGGTCTACACACCAGACTTTTCTCAATAATTCAAGTCAATTCAGAATATTTATTACCTGTAATATCCCCATGGCTTAACAGAACTTTTAGGCACAGGATGTGAAGGATAATTGGAAATGATCATTTTTTTTATTTAAATCATCATTGGGGTAAATTTAATGAACGTTTATTGGTTATATGTGAATATATTGAGTGCTAAGGTACAAAGTACTCTCAATTTAACAAGGTGGAAAACTACATCAAAGATCACATTCCATATTATTCAACATAAAATAACATTCTAGTTAGTGTTATAGGTTAGCAATTACATTGAGCTTGTAAAGATTAAATAGTCATTGGAAGACAGGATGTAGAAGCATGATTTTCCAAAGAAGGTGTTTTAAACAGTTGTATGAGGAAGAATCAGATTTTAAAAGTAGATAAGAAAAGTGGACATTGTAGAGTGGAGAGGAAGGCATTGTAACCATAAATGTTGCTTATTTCTTTCTTTATGTTTCCATAATAGACATATATTTTTAATTTATAGGGGGAAAGCTGAGGGAGGGGTCAGGTTATAGAATGATTCTTAAAGGAATTTTCTCCTTTGGATATGAGAAATTATAAAACTTAGTGGGATTTTTCACAAGACCATCAACAAAATGTTGCTTTCTCCTTGCTATTATAATATTTTTGTTGTATTAATAAAAACTAGGAAGGATCATTGACTTTATCACTGTGAGATATCTTAAGACCAAGAATCGAGGATATCAAAGCTAGAAAGAATCTTAGAATTGTATAATTGAAAATCTGTTACCCTAAAATAGAACACAAAATAATGGACTTTGATGGAATATTCAAACAGGAACTTAAAGCACAAATGGACTAATTCATATTGGAAGTAAAAATTACAATTAACTTTAAATTAGAATTTTGCATTTTAGCCATAGAGTGTAACATTTGTAATTGAAGTTAGAAATAATAAATAAGCAGTTAAAGCTTGGAGAGAATCTGAAGTAGAAAATGTTAGAGCAGGCAAGGAACATAGAGAATAGATCAAAGGTTGTTAAAGCAGGAAGGAACCTTAGCAAATGATAAGTGAATGAAAATCTGGAAAGGGTCTTATCTAATAGAATATACAATATTAAAGTTGGAATCGTCCTTATAGATTATATATTTCAATAATATATAGGTTCTATAGGTGTCAGCTAGTCTTACTTTTAGAGTCAGAGGAGGAAAGGTTCCTCTTAATTTATTTCACTGAATTGTGCACTTAACATTAAATTTCTTTGGTTCATAAATTGCTTATTTTCCTGTTTTTCTTTGCATCTTTTCAGTTGTGTTATTCATTATTTTCATTTGCAATGGTCCATTTTCCGTTCCATTGTTTCTGCTATAGATATTTCAAAAAGATAGCCATGAGAGAGAAGTCTGGAGTAGTCCAGTCTATATCAGTCTTACTCTGTTTATCTTAATCTTTGTCTATGTCTTTCATAGTTAGAAATGGTTCCATTTAAAGACATCAGAATCTATTCTTGTCTAGGTTTTTGGCAATAGCTTCTGAATCAGTTTAAGTTCTAATCTATAATGTTTACCAATAAGACTTCACACTACTGTTGAAGCAATCTTACAGTAAAATAAAATAATTTTATTTTCATATGATCTGTATTTATCAATATACTTTACCACCTCATTTTAAGCTTTTATATTAAGAATTTAAAACTATAAGAAAGAAAATAATAATAATTCAGTAGATATCAAAATAGTGTCCTTAGTCTTTGATCATAGAGATTGTGTCCCCCAAAAAGTTGTGTATAGGGGAGGTGTCAAATACAGACTTAGGTTGTATTTGGGGCCTACTGAAATTTTCCCAAAGTTTCTTATTCAACAACATTTGCACAGTGAGAAATTTCTGTTCATATTAGTTTACTTCCTGCTATTTTTTCCAGCCTGAAGATTATTTTACTTAATGTAAACCTCTTGAGATCTCAAGGCAAACAAGATGTTGATTTCATGAGTCATTAGTCTTTTTCAAATGAGACTTATGAGTGGAATATGGATAATATTAGTCTCATTCAAAATACACAGGATAGGTAAATTAAGTTTGGGATGACATTTGAAAGTAAGAATATATACTTGTATGAGGAAAACAAGGGAATATATGGAAACATAATGCAGAATATGAGTGGATATCAGTGTGACAGAAGAATGGATTGATATTGTAATCAAATTTAAATATGATTCCAGATTTAAATATGAAATTAATAATTTGAAGATATCATCAAAGCTATTCACAGTTAAAATAAATTATTAATCTATTTATCAAAAAATCAATTGAACCACTATTTGCCAAAGATAGAGCTATTAAAACTTATTGATATGTCTTAATATTATTTCTCTTTCAAAATTTAGAGAAATAAAAATGGTAAACTATATTCTGAATTTGATTTTTATCCCTTTGAAGTAAATATAGGATGAGGAAAAAGTCAATAAATTTTGGCAATATGATTATGTTATATTAAAAAAGAAAAATCAGACTTTAGAATCTAACAAGAATGTATGATTTGGAAAAAGGTGTTTTCAAACAGCTCACATAAATCAGATGAAACCCAAGTAGTACTCCCAGGAATATACACTTGCAGAGGATGCTGGTCCAGTAAGAATATGAATCTTAAAAAAAATAAAAAATAAATTAATATTTTAAAAAGAACCATGTGGTTACACAAGCAAGATGCTCAAAATGGAGGGTCCCAACACCAACCCATGTTAATAGAAGACTGATGCAAAGGTGTTGAAGGGTCCCTTGAGAAATATCAGAAAAGGTGAAAATCAAGAAAACTTTAAGCTTATATAAAAAGCTGAAGACAGCTTTAATAAATAATTAGAGATATATAGGAAATGCAAAAAAGGCATAGCATTAAGGCTTGACATAGATTGGAATTGTATGTTCCACTTTCATTTTTCTTCCAGATCTTTAAAGCATAAGGGTTTTTGAACAAAATGTGAGAGACCAAATATTTCCAAAAGGGTAACAATAAAAAGAAATACATAATTACATAAGAAGAAAACTTCCATTTGACCTTGATGACTTGTGACTTAGGTAACCTAAATAAACCAGTATGTAGAAGCTGAAAGAAACAGAGGATATGATTGAAAACTGATTGTCCTTAATCTATGAAATATCTGACATAGTAAACGGGTAAATGCAGGATTGGATAAGGGCCTCCACTATAATTTTCACCAAAAGAAAAAGAATGATGACTACAGTATTCAGGCCATTGATTGATATTCAATTCCCAGGAAAAAATATTCTTTTTAAGGGAAATTAACAAACCTCCACAAATTAAAGTCACAATCACACATGTGTAGCATTTCTTCATAGAAAAAAAATGTCATTTTAGGTTTACTTCATTGATTTTGTTTTGTTTTGTTTACTTTGTGAAACAGAGCTCATGAGCTAATGAGAAACAGTACAGTGTAGTGGATCAATGAACTAGGTTTTAGTTCCAATCTAAGAATGTACAGACTGTATAAAAATGGACAAGTCATTCAATTTCTTATCATCTCAATGAGACTTTTCCCAAACTGGACATTCTAAAAGAGTTACTCATTTACATTGTTGAAATAAATTTCTATATCCAGAAAAAGTTTAGGGTGGAGGAGTATGGGTCTAAATTGATAAATGAGAATAACATTTAAAGTTGAGTTATAATTTAACAGAACAAAGATAAAATATTTCCTCATTTGACTATAAATGATCAAGGTATGACTTTAAAAATAATGTCATATAGTGAATATAGAATAGTTTGAATGTAAATGATGAAGGGAAACCACTCATGATTTTCTGTTTCTTTAAAAAAAAATTGGCATGCCCAATTACCGTGTGTGCTTGTGATTGATCTTAAACATATTTAGCATTAACTTGAACACAAAGCAAAGATAGTTTAATTGTCACATTTACAAATGAAATAAAGTGAATAGAATACATGTCTATTAGGTGCTTACTATGTACTAGGGAATACACTAAATGCTTGGAAAATATTATCTCATTTTATCCATAAAGGAATTAAGAGAGAAAACTTTAGATTATTCACATTAGATAGATAGGAGTCAAAAATACTAACAGAAATTAAATATTTAGTCTACAGCTTTTAAGATGGAATGTATAAGAATAAATAAAAAATACTTTCTCTTAAGTTTCTCAAATTATATTGACAAATATTTAAGTACATGCTTATATTAGTTTATCTAAAAAAAGCAAAGAGATTTTAATAGAACTAAAGCTTAATGAAAAAATAAATAAAACCCTTAAATACTGTTATAGAATCTATAATGAGTACTAATTCCAAGGCAGAAGAGTTGTAAGGGCTAGGTATTTGGGGTTAAGTGACTTGCCATTGGCCACACACCTGGGAAATATCTGAGACCAGATTGGAACTCTGGACCTCCTGTATTCAGGTCTGATTTTCCATTCACTAAACTCCCAAGCTGCCCCAATTTTTTTCTTGAAAAGATATTAAAGAGAGAAAAAACTAAAGAAAGAAAAATTTTAAAAAAAGATTTTTTTCTTAAAATAATATTAAAGAACAAAAATTATGATTGATGAAGACATTCACTACATCCTTCTGTAAGGAGGACAAAATATAATATTCAATTTTTGGTTTCACCTTTTACAAAAGGTATCAATGGTCTTTCATATTATGACCTGGATGAGAAGGAATTTCAATTTTGGGCATATTGAAGACCAATTGAAATACCAGGATGTGCTTAGTTTAAAATAGACATCAAGGTTGTACTATGTATTTTCAAAAATTTTGAGGTGCATTAATATGATCAATCAATCAATCAACATTAATTCAACAATTATTATCAGTCAAACACTGTGCTTGATACTAAATAAACAAATACCAAAACAACAATAAAATAAAATAAAATAGTTATTGTCTTCAAAGTGTTTTTCTTATATTAGGGGAGACAACATTCAAATACATCATCATATAAAAATAAATATAGGTTATTGTCAGGTGAGGCATTAAAAGATATTGTTTTAGGCATCAGAATGGTCAATTAAGGAATGCTGAAGTTTTGTGAAAGATAATAATTCATTGCTTAAGAGAAACTATATTTTAGTCATGAAGCAGAACTTAGACAAAGGTTTGAAGAAGAGAGATAGAATTTATGACAAGAATGATACCAAGAGGATAAATTTAATTGAACAATATAATGTATAAAAAGGCCCATTTTTTGTCAGTTAGATGATTTCATAGATAGAAAGCCAGTCCTGGAGATGAGAAGTCTTGGGTTCAAATTTGGTCTCAGAAATTTTCTAGCTTTGTGACAATGGACAAGTCTCTTGACCTTAATTGCCCAATCCTTTCCTTTCTTCTACCTTAAAGCCAGTTTTTAGTATCCTAAAATAGAAAGTAAGGCTTTTTAAAAATAAAATTCTATATAAAATTAGAAATATTTATCATAGTCTGATTAGCAATATCTTTATATAGAGTGGGAAAATATAATAAAATAATTTAAGATTATTTGGTACAGAGGACAAAATGTCAAATGTGTAATTAAGGAAAATCACATGGCAGTTATGGAAAAAAGACTAGTCTCAAAAAGGAATAAAAAGAACTGATGGGTAGAAATTCAAAGAGGAACATATATAGTTAATCCATATTTAGGGTTCATTCCAATTAAGCTATCCAAGTCAAATGGGATCATTCTATAAACACTAAATCCGCTTATGCCCCTTATTGAAAATATTAACAATTTTTGATATCTGACCTCCTTTTCTTGGTTTACTTCTAGTACTAACTAAAAAAAAACAAAACAAAACAAACACAAAACAAACACAAATTTTACAGGAAGTCTCTATAAATCCTACTGAATTTCAGTGTCTTCTTTTAGGATGCTCCCCTCCCCCATTTACTCTGGATATGGCTTATTTGTTAATAAATGTTTGCATATTGATTCTTCCTTTAGATTTTGAGTTCCCTGAGGGATTTGAGTAGCCATATTTCTTTCTTTTTATCATCAGCAATTAGGACTATACATGTGATATTGAAAATGCTTGCTAAATGTTTATTTGACTAATTACAGAAAAAGTGTTATAATGACATTGTTTTTCAATTTGGGTCTGGAATATATATAGCCACTAAAATCTCTTTCAACTCTATTAAACTTGTATTTTCTGGTTTTCTCCAGTAGGAACTATGAGAAAAGCTGACCGAAATGAGAGTGATATGATCATCTTCATCCTTTTAGGATTCTCTGATTACCCAGAGATCCAGATGCCTTTGTTCTTGGTATTTCTGGTGATATATATGATCACTGTAGTGGGAAACTTGGGCATGATTGTGATCATCAGGACCAACCCCAAACTCCACAGTCCTATGTACTTTTTCCTTAGTCACTTATCTTTTTTAGATTTCTGTTATTCTACTGTGGTTACACCCAAATTGTTACAAATCTTAATTGTGGAAGACAGAACCATCTCTTTTGCTCCTTGTATCACACAGTATTCTTTTGCTGTCTTATGTGTGGTGACAGAAGCCTTCTTATTGGCAGCAATGGCCTATGACCGCTTTGTGGCCATTTGTAATCCCTTGCTTTATATAGTTGTCATGTCCCAGAAACGTTGTATCCTCATTCTGACAGGGGTATATACATGGGGCCTAATTTCTTCTCTCATATTCATCTACTTTCTCCTTATATTGTCATTTTCTGGAATCAACATCATTAATAATTTTCTCTGTGAATATTCTGCTATCCTTTCTGCCTCCATTTCTGATAAGCATGTTACAGAACTAATCTTTTTTATCCTTGCTAATTTTAATACATTCTCCACACTCATTGTTGTACTTACATCCTACCTTTTCATTTTCATCACTGTCCTGAAAATGCAGTCAGCTAGTGGGAGATATAAAGCCTTCTCTACTTGTGCCTCCCATCTGACAGGTGTTACCATCTTCTTTGGAACCATCCTCTTCCTCTACTGTTTACCCAGTTCCAAAAGCTCTTGGCTTCTAGTCAGAGTAAATACAATATTTTATACAGTGGTGATCCCTATGCTGAACCCCCTGATATATAGTTTGAGAAACAAAGATGTTAAAGAATGTATCGGGAAACTAATTGATGTACAAATATTTTCTCACTAATAATATTGGTACTAATGATTCATCTATTTGGCAAAGTATTGAAAAGTTAATGAGGACATTTACTTAGTAAATTCATTCCTTCATCGAAGAATTCAATAGTTGCTTCTACACGTATTCATAAGTGATCTTTGAGCCCTTGAATTAATGAAGAATCAATTGTATATAATATGAAGTTGGTCATTATATGAAAAAATAAAAATAAAACAAAAAGTCAATCAAGTAAATAACCACCCTCAAAACAAAACATCATATACATAACTTTATAGGATGAATCCAACCTAAAACCAAGGTCAATTTTCTAAAATTTTGAGGTAAAATAAAATTATTCTCTTCAAAAATATGAATATGTTTTCTTCCAGCAACCCTCTCATTTCACTAAAGTATGAGGAAGAAAGAATAAAAAATGAAGCTTAAGTGATCAGTTGGGTTTGATAGGGAAGTGAAAAAAAAAACACAAGTATATTCCTAGGCATCTGGCCTCATGTATGGGAGTCAAATTGTATAAGAGATGCCTAAATCCATAAGGAGAGACAGAGGCATGTTTTTATTGTATGCATCTCAGTGAAATGTCATGCATGCAGGAACTCCTTTCCTAATGAAAAGAGAGCACTATTTGCAGGGCCAGTTACCTTCTTATTGCTTCAATGACCACCATGCCCAAGAGGACAGAGTATTAGAGTAAATTACTGAATTATACCAGGAGTCTCCTGAGGAAATGGCCATTTTTATTATTTTATTAACAATTATATGGAAATTTTCTGATGCTTCTCCCAGTGGAGATATTGATTGCTTTATCACTAAGGCTCCTTATAGTCCAAGTTCAGTTGAAACAATCAGGTCAGGATTCAGTTGGTGGTCCCAGTTTCTGAAGGTTAGTGTATTCCAAAGTATTATTTTTATGTATCAGAAAATCCTGGAAAAAAAAAAAACAGATTTCAATGCTATGAATTGTTATATTCAGTACTTCTTTCACTTTCATAATCATTGAGTGTGTTGAAAAAGACAAGACTTAGATTTGACTATATATTATAGGAATGAATCAGGATAACTCATATAATTGTAGACCAGGAATGCTTGTATTAACTAATAATGTGGAAACAACAATAAGTGTCCTATATACTCTCTAGAATTGAAATAAATAAAAACTAAAAAGAAGTTATAATAAAGGGCTTTTAATTGGAACAGACACATTATAATATAACAATATAATAATAGATGCAAAAATTAAGAAACAGTATGTGAGAGATTAGGTTTAGATCAACATCTCATACCCTATACCAAGATAAATTCAGAATGGGTAAATGACAAATATAAAGAAGGAAACCATGTGTAAATTAGGTGAACATAGAATAGTTTACCTGTCAGATCTATGGGAAAGTAAAGAATTTAAAACAAGCAAGAGATAGAGAATATTTCAAAATGTAAAATGAATAATTTTGATTACATTAAATTAAAAAGATTTTTGTACAGACAAAACCCATGCAACCAAAATTAGAAGGGAATCAACAAATTGGGGGGAAAATCTTCATAACAGAAACCTCTGATAAAGGTCTAATTATTCATATTTATTTAGTTTTTAAATCCTTACTTTCTGTCTTGGAACCAATTCCAAGATAGAAGAGTGGTAAGGGCAGGGAATGGGGGTCAAGTGACTTTCCCAAGGTCACAAAGCTAGGAAGTGGCTGAGGCCAGATTTGAATCTAGAACCTACCATCTCTAGGCCTGGTTCTCAATTCACTGAGCCACCCAGCTGCCCCTAATTACTCATATTTATAAGGAGTTAAATCTATTGTACAAAATATCAATGATAAATAGGCAAGGGACATGAATAGGTAACAGATAAAGAAATAAAAACTATCAATAAGCACATGAAAAGGCATTCTAAATCTTTTATAATTAGAGAAATGCAAATCAAAACATCTCTGAGATACCATCTCACACCTAGCAGATTGGCTCATATGACAGTAAAGGAAAATAAAAAATGTTGGAGGGGATGTGGCAAAATTGGAACACTAATGCATTGTTGGTGAAGTTGTGAATTGATCTAATCATCTGGAAAGCAATTTGGAATTCTTCCCAAAGGGCTTTAAAAGACTGCCTGCCCTTTGATCAAGTCATACCACTGTTGTGTACCCCAAAGAGACAATAAGGAAAATTTATGTATAAAATATTTATAGTTGCTTTCTTTGTGATGCCAAAAAAAGGGAAAATGAGGGGATGCCCTTTGATTGGGGAATGGCTGAACAAATTATGGTATCTGTTTGTAATTGAATTCTATTGTGCTGCAAGGAAAAATGAACTAGAAGAATTCCATGTGAACTGGAATGACTTCCAGGAATTGATACAGAGCAAAAGGAGCAGAACCAGGAGAAGGTTGTACACAGAGACTAATACACTGTGACACAATTAAACTTAATGGACTTCCCTATTAGTAGCAATTCCATAATCCAGGACAATGCTGAGGGACAAATGAGAAGGAAAAAAAAACACTACCTACATTCAGAGAAAGATCTGTGGGAGTAGATACACAGAAGAAAAACATTCACTTGATCACATGGTTTGATGGGGATATGATTGGGGATGTAGATTCTAAACAATCACTCTATTGCAAATATTAATAAAATGGATATAGGTCTTGATCAATGATTCATGTAAAACCCAGTGGAATTGCTTGTTGGCTATGGGAGTGGGGAGGGAGAAAGGGAAGAAAGGAATATGAATTATGTAACCATGGAAAATATTCTAAATTAATTAAATTAATACATAAATTTTAAAAGATGCATAGAATTATAGTACTTGGACTTTTACTGAACTAAAGAAAAGGGGTTGCTTAAATATATTTTAAAGAAAAATGGATAGGAGTTGAAGTAGCACTTGCAAAGCTTCATTAAGTTTATAGAAGCTGTCAAATTCAGTAGATAGGGATTTGAAGGGTATTTAAGGTTTGATTGTTTTCTTTTTAAGTCCCAGGAAAAAAGAAGCATCAATTCAAGTTAATTTAATCATTTTCTATCTTTTGAGTTCTGTTTTAAAAATCTGGCAGAGTCTGAGAACTCAATCTGAAAAATTTTGGAAGACAAGGTTGTCAGTTGCCTTTTTTAATATGAGTAATAAAATCTTAGAAAATAGTATCTCATTCCATTTGAAGAAAAAAAAACATTGTATTTGTATTTTTCTCTTTAAATAAGAGTTTTCAAAGTTTTATTCTCATGTTCTTTATATTCGTAAAAATTAAGCAGCTCAAAGAGGTCTTATTTCTCTGAGCAATATTATACATACTATTTAGAAATTAAAATAGCTTATAGTTATATTTTTACTTCATTTATCCCATAAAAGTATCCCATTATCTTCCCGAAACTGGTAGAAATAATCATTTAATATTTTATTGAAAAAGAGAATAGCATAATCAGATCTACACTTGAGGAAGATAAGTTTGATAGTTGACAGTGGGATGGATTGAAGTTGTTAGAGAATTTTGGAGGAATAATGTAGAGTATTTTAATAATAGAGGGGTGAGAAAAGAAGACTTTTTCACTCATTAATGACTGAAATTCTTAAGAGGCTGTATTCTTCAATGTTATTCATAATTTTTCCACTTAGAACCAATATTAAAACAACATGACTTTGTCTTTATCGTGAATGAGGCCACAATAGAAAGCCTGTCTATATTTTTGCTTCATACATTAAGTTCAATAATTTTTGTTTGTATTTTAAGGGCAAAGAGTTGAATCTTCCATTTTCTACACTGATGAAAATCAATCTATTTTAATTTTTTACACAAAAAGAGCCATCATATACATCTATGTTATGTATATTGAAAGTAATTAAATTTAGGGGATTTGACTAAATATATGAGAATTCTAAAATAATATGGTGGTAACCCATTTAAAATATTATAGCTCAATTCAAAATGACTTTTAATAGCTTTTATTTACAAAGAGGTGGAAAAAGTGAAAGTAGAGAAATATAAAAAGAGGGTAAAGGGTAGAGAAGATGTCTAACCCATCACATTAAATATTTGTTGCTCTGGTGATTGGCTCATCCCAGCAAAGCTTCTTAACCCTCAACCAGAGTACCTGGTGTTGCGATCACATGCTCTCCTCCAAGAAGGACAGGCGTCTCCATAAACTAATCTCTTCAGAAGCTAGAAAAGGAAGGTCAGCTACTCACTTAAGCAACAGTCAGTCCAAGAGCCAAGGTCCCAAGTTAAAGCTAAGGTCCAAATCCAAAGACACCTCCAAGAGGTAAGTCACCAGCCAAACCTCCAAACCATGGATTCAAGCCAAAGACACAAGCCAAAGATTTTCAGAACTTTTTATAGTCTTTTTTATATGTCACTTCTTGTTCCATTCTCTCTTCACAGGGGCCAATCACAGCTTCCAAATTGCTAGGCACTGCCCAGGGCTAGAAGTGTCTGTGGGATCCACCTCTCATTCTCTGAAGGTGTCTACTCTTATCAAAAGATTCAAAGTTTCTGATTGATTGGGTTAAAAGGGTGGAGCTCTCCAAGTAAGTGACTTGTGGCTAACAAAGGGTTAAGTAAGGATTAAATAGGTGTTTCTTAGATTGATTAACTCAAAATAGTCAAAAAGAAGAAAGAATCCCCTTTAAGAAGAAAGAATCTCCCTTTGGGGAGACTAATCTCCCCAAAGAATGATTTAACATAATAAGCTTATACCTCTAAAGATCTTCTAGCTAAAGGAGAATACCATATTTTACTTTCTAAGAGGAAACTATAATAGTTAGAGATAAGAGGACAATATAAGAAAGAGAGTGAAATCAATGTTTGCTAGGCTTATTGACAAAAAGCCAATTAGGGGCAGTCCCATTTGGCATAAGAGTTTACATTCAGATTAAATGTGTTCAACCCCCTTCAGTTCAATCAGTTATACCCCAAAGTTGATTCCAGATCTTTTGATGCAGTGGAGATTTATTTATGGCACTTTATCCAAACAATTCACTTTCTTTTTTTAAGGAATTAGCAAGCTTCTTTTCCTGAAAATTTTCTCAAAACAATCTAAAACTTGGATTTCATGAGAATTATGCAATAGGACAAATTTTCAGAATTATTCCAATTGAAAAATACATGCTCACATACACATACATATGATGAACTCACTACTCCCCAGGATATCCTAGAACAATCATGATAAGCCTATGTATGGGTACCAAAGATGGTGCACAGAGTACTCTCTGTGGACATGAAGGTGCCTTCCTTTCCCTCCTCAACCCCTTAGAGTTCATTACTAGAGAGGCAGAGGGACTCAGGAAGAGCTGCTTCCTCCTCCACATGCCTGAAGACATTTTTTTCATATTCCTGTCCCTATGCTCAGCAGTCCAATGGTATCACACAAGGGGTAAAGGGGTGGTGCATAGGCAGCAGAGCTGGAGGACAGTGAGATGCTCAGGCCCCTCTCCTTCCCCTCTCTAAACTTGCTAATGATGTTCCTCCATTTAAAGCCCAATGGGAGCAATTCCCTCCTCTATATGGGGTAAGGGGAGGGTGGGGTGCATCTGGCACTTGGAGGGGAGGGGCATGGGGGGGAGCAGCATGGTACTTGGGCAGGGAGGCTCAGGGCCCAGAACTCCATCTCTAAATGTTTAACCATCACTGTAAAATGTCTGATTGAGAAACAGCCACTGAAGAAGGGACCTCAATTCATCTCTTATTATTTCATCACAAGAGGGGTGTGTCCTTTCTGGGACCAGGAAGATACCATTGCATTCTGTCATGTGGCCAGAACAGTATACCCCAATTGAGTTTAACATGGCTGTTTGGTCCACTCTTAATCTTTTAGTTAAGGGGGAATTCAGTATGGCTGGCCAGTTTTACCCTGAATTCTTTTATCTTTCTAAGATCTTAACAAAAGAAAGAAGAATCTGACCAAGTTTCATAGCCTGGGGAAGAAACTAGTTGGAGCTTTAGCATAGAATCAAACTTAACTTGGAGGGAGAGTGGGTTAAAGGGAAAAACATTTCACCAAAAAAAAATCATAATTCAATATTATCTACAGTGATAAACAGAACAGAAGACACCGTGAAACTAAAGGATATAGAGAAAATAAAATGTATAGGATTCAATAATAGATTAAATACAGACGTTGAAAAAGAGTAAGCAATTAAATATGAGGTTTTATTTTTTAATTAGTCCAGGAAATTGGAAGGGTGATGGTCTACTTTGTAGTTGGAAAAGTTAGGAAGAGAGGGAAAACTGGGTTTGGGGGAAAAGATAATAAGTTTAATTTTGTACTGTAACATTTAAAATATTTAAAGTGTCTCCAGACATCAAACAAAACTCTGAGATATTAGACTGGCAGTCTGGAACAAAATTAGAGTTAGATAAATGCATGTAAGAATCATTTTCATAAGTATGATAAATGAATCCATAGTAATCAATGAGATCAACATATAGATATAGAGAAGAGTATAAATATATTTCTGTCCCTGTGGGGTAGATGATGATTTATCAGAGGAATATCTCTGTGGCTTTATGCTTGTTGGGGTATCAAGATTACTTTGATTTTTTTTCCCTAACCTATTTGTTTTTATATAAACACAAGCATTTTGGGGTAGCTAGGTGGCTAAATGAATAAAGAGTCTGGCATAGAGAAAAGAAAATTCCAGGCTTAATTAGGTCTTAGACACTTTCTAGCCATTGGACCCCAGAAAAATCACTTAACCTCAATTGTCTAGATCTTACATTGTGTTGATTAAAATAGGAGTTGGTCCTTAAATTTTAATAAAATTTACTAGGATTATTTGGATAGGAAGAAGAAAGAAAGAAATAGGCAAAGGGCCTTAATCTAACTTTTCCCAGTGACTTCTCCAATAGCTCCTGACAAGGAAATTTGTAGGTAGAGTGCCAGAGACAGAGAGAGAGCAAGAACTTTCTGCTTATCCCTCTTATAACCTCCTGACTTCCTTTCTCCTCTCCTAGCCTCTGAGTCAAGTTGAAACTGACACCAGTTATGCAGATAGTGGACAGGAGATGATGTCACCTGATGGCCCTAGGAAGGGGGATAGGCAAATTTCCTTTGCTCACCATTCTTCTACTTTGGAACCAATATTTAATACTGATTATAAGACAGAAGATTTTTTAAGACAAAAATTTCAATTAAAATTTTCTGACGTTAGTGAAGGAATTGACAATAAAAAATGGTCATTAATGATCAAGTAATGTTAAATTACATTCAATTCACTCTTTTTACTGTATTATGGTGGGGTATAATAGAGAAAATGAATCAATACAACTACCCAAACAAGTAGTAATCATATTTTGAGCCAAATTTTAGTCCAAAGCAACTTGTCATGAGATTTTTTTTAGATACATGGGAAAAAGGTCTCACAGTGAGATTGTATCAAAAGCTAAAGACTGTAATATTTAAATTAGTTTCTCTACTAAAAGTATTATATTTTATGAGGTTTATTAAGATTATTAGAAATCAAGGAAATAAGAAAATGCAAAATAAGAAAAGGACATGCCTAGGGCTGAATAGTCCATTCACAGCCAATTACTCTACATCTTGCATGCCAGGTAGAGAGACATGTGCTTAGAAGCAGAAGAAGAGAGTCTCTGGAGACAGAGAGCCTTTTAAATAAAAATTGTCTTGTCACAATCAGGGGAGGATTCAGGTGAGATTATAGGTCATTCTGGGAAGTACCAAGGACTTCTGGGGATTGAAGTCTGGGGTTCAAATCTCCATTTTTACAACTCTCCATTTAATCGTTATTGAGAAACCAGTTTCCACAAAAGAATCATAAAAACATAATCAACTTAAAGATTACAATAATTTGAGGATAAGAGGAAAAAAGAACAAAACCTATAATTTGGCTTTTGAGTGTACGTTCAAAATAAATGTTCAATCACCCTTCAGTTCAATCAAATGCACCCCAAGGTTCATTCTGCATCTTCCTGTAGTGTAAGGGTTTAGGTATCTTTCGCAAACAGTTCATTCTCTGGATTCAGGAGTTAGCAAGTTTCTTCTCTGAAGATCTTTCCCGAACAAAAATTTAAATCTTGGATTTTATGAAAATAGAGGACTGAAAGACAGTGTGGTTTGTCCTTTATTTTCAAAAAGGGCCAATGAAAACACGGGGTGATGTCTTGACTTGTGAATGAGTTGAAATGATGCAGAGTTGAACAAAGTCATTAGTTTCATCTTCTCTTCCAAAGTCATCAAAGTTCAGTGGCAAGACAGAAATCAAGATGACTGATGATGATCCAGAATGCAATGAATGACCTTAGAGTCTCTGATGGCTGACCATGCTTTAAGTGTTCCACATAGTGGTTTTTAGCTTTATTTCTTATTATTTTAGCAAAATGGTTTATTGGTCTATTCTACAGATGGAAGTCTTTAAATATTTTGAGTAGATACCCCTCCAATTCACAGATAAGCTTGTGGCCCATCATTTATTCTCAACTTTGTTTAGCCCATCTGCCAGTTTAATAGGGTTTGGCCACTGTATATGCTAAAGGTTTTTGAAACCACCAAGTGAAAGTGGAGTAACAGGTACACACCAACGGTTGTGAGTAGCCTTGCAAAGGACTCAGTAAGCTCTCACATCAGTTTTTAGTCCTCCTTGAACACCAATACACCATAAGTGGCTTGCCATCTTTTCTCTCTTAGGCATCAATCTTTCCTTTTCTATATTTGCTCATTTATTTCATGCATCTTACAAAGATTCTTTAGATGTTCTTACTAAAATCTATCACAAAGGAGATCTCGATACAAATTAATAAATCCTTCTAAATATTGTTAAAACTATAAGAAATTTAGTTTAAATTTAGATCTTTCAGCTCTTAACATGTCCTATTAGGAATCATTTGCATTTGACATACAGGATTATCTAATCTATTGCTTTCTCAAAATGTTTCTTTTTAATTCCTTTAGCAGGACCATACTTAGGGATATAACCATATAGATGAAAGCAACAATGCCTTTTGCAAACAAAAAAAAATTCTCTAATCTCAGTTCAATGATTTCACAAATGATTAACTCCCAAGATACTAATTGTATTCCAATTAAAACAAAACTTGTGTGGGGTGCCGATAAACTTAAGTAATTCCCAATTGTATAGAGAATAGTTTATCCCAAATGATTAGCCTTTAGTAAATTATATTTCTTGCTAATCACATTCAAATCTCAAGAACTTCAATTACCATTTCATTCAATTATTTGGGATATGGAATAGCTATATGTTGAATGGAAAACAATTTGCATTATGCTCATACCTACCATTGATCATTTGTGCTGATTTTAGAAATTTGCTATAAAAGGAAGAAAATAGAAAAAAAAAGTGTTATTACACCAACCCTGGTTCTTTTAGGCATAAGCCTTAAAGGTACAGAGTGATAATAGAGTTTAACTGCACATATATATCAGAGTTATTAATCAATCATGCAGTAACCATTACACTTCACAGTCAGACTCAGCAATATTCAGTTGGAAAATGTTTCTATTCAAAAGTCAGAAGAATCCCATTTCAGCTGTGCTGAGATTGTTCTTTCAACTTTTTAAAGAAACTGCACCTGTAATACTTTAGATCACACAGTTTCTGAGCAACATTGTTTTTTCTCTTATGGTGGATTTCCACCTGAATTCATTCCTG
The DNA here is from genome assembly GCF_027887165.1 of Monodelphis domestica. Lineage (NCBI taxonomy): Eukaryota > Metazoa > Chordata > Mammalia > Didelphimorphia > Didelphidae > Monodelphis > Monodelphis domestica. Next base: position 24,661,252 of record NC_077232.1, on the reverse strand, counting down.
AATTCAAACTCAAAATAATATCAGTTGAATTCCTTAATTTTTTACACCAAATGGCAAATCACACCAATCACAGCTGAAAAATATATTTTCTAAATAATCCAATATATGTATCTTGAAATTCCATAATCCAGACCTCCCAGATCTATTTTCTAGGTCATTTGTTTTTTCAATAAGATATTTCATGGATTCCTCTGTATTATTTTTTCATTCCTTTGATTTTCCTTTATTGTTTCTTGATTTCTCATAAAATCATTAGATTCTAGATGGTCAATCCTGATTTTTAAGACATGATTTCCCTTTGGTTCTTATTTTTCAATTGGCCCATTTCATGTGTCAGTTTCATTTCTTCTTTCATCACTTTCCTTTCTTGCATCACTTTCATTTCTCTTCCCCACTGTTTCTCTGCTTCTTTTAATTGTTTTTAGGTATTTTTAAGCTCTTCCAGAATCTGTGTCCAGTCTATATTTTTCTTTTCTACTTTGCATTTATTTCCTTTGCTTTTACTGTCCCCTTTAGTGCCTGTATTTTGCTCTTTGTCACCATAAATATTCTTTAATGATAAATGCTTTTTTGTTGCTTGCTCATTTTCCCTATATAATTATAAGTAGGATCTATTTTCTGCAAAGTTGGGGTACACTCTTAAATGTCACTCCTTCCTTGATGATATTTTTAGCTTATTTTCTGGATTTTTAACAGTTTCAGTTTTTGGAGGCTAAGGTGATAGTCTGAAGATTGAGAGCTTTAGAACCCCTTCCCCTTGCTGATTCAATTAACCCTTGGGATGTTGATGGTTTAAAGACTTTCCTCAAGTTTGGCATAAACTTATGATGTCACTCTGAATTTGATCAGGTCAGGGGCTGATCAAATTCTAGACCCAGGCTTAGGCTCATTTTTTTCATCTCACTGTGTATTTGATCTAACCAGGAGCACTTTTGATTGCCTGGTCCTAGAGCTCTGCCCTTAGTTTGGGGCAACAATATGGGGTGGGGGGGGGAACTGCTGTGAACTCTGTCCTCACCCCAAAGTATGAACTACGTCCTTATCCCAAACCCAGACTGGGATTTCTGGCTTTGCTATGGAACCACAAGGATCTGCCTACTTCAGCCCTATGAATTTTAGATTTACTCTGCCCTGCTTAGTCTTTAGAATTTTATCAGCCAGAAATATATACACTCCAACTTAAAGATTAAATGTGGGGGAGGAAGTTCTATGAACCTCTAGTGCTAACAAATGACAAGTCATAAACAACTGGTTAACTCCCTGGGCCATCCAAAGCCAAGTTTAAGCCACAATTGGTACATGTAAGACACAGGAAGTGACATAAAGAACTGCGTTTATATTTCATTCCACTTCCTGTGAGAAGGACTGGGCCGTAGAAATTGACATTAGAGGAGCACAAGCATGAGACTTCAGACTGTTTCTCTTAGATGATCTCATGGTAGGTGATAAGACTGACTCTCCTTTCTTTGTTTTTTTTTTTTCTGGATGCACCCACCTCTGGAGAGACCCTGTGGCTGAAGCCTCTGAATTCCTGCCTGGTTCAGACCATGCCGGAATAGCTCCCCTTCCCTTTTCCTCTATCTCTCTCCCCTTTCTTAATTTCTTTTTTTTCTATTATAAATAAACCACCATAAATGTGCATTCTGACTTGATTTTCAGTATTTCATTGGGATTTATAATTCAAATCCCTGGTGACCACTAAAAATATATTCAGTCTAACCCTAAATTTTACCATTTACACCCAGACTGCTCTGGGCTTTGACTCCAGACTAGCCTTCGCTACAGGTTTGAACTTTCAAGGGGTGTGGGCAGGATCTCAGAATATGAATGTTGGCTTAGATATAGGTTCTTAAGCTGTGACAGCAGATGTGGGGTACAAGTGTGTAGTTGGTCTTGGCTCACTCTTCCATCCTTGCTATAGTGTCTTGCTGGCTCTGCTCTCATCTCACCCCAGTGTTCCACATATTGTCTGTCATCTATTGGGTTTTTGAAAGTTTTTTTCACCGTGTCTCCTGGTTGATTCTTTCACTCCTATATTCATTTGGTGTAGATATTTCAGTCTTGGTCAGAGAGGATTCTTCTGGTGACATGGAGCAGCTCTGGTCACTCTGCAATCTTGACTCCATCCCTGGAAATACCTTTTATTGTGCTAAATGAAGTTATTGGTTATTGTAACCATGAAAATATGGTTTGCCAAGACTGTGAATTGCCAAAACTGTAAAGATAATTTTTAGTGTCTTGATTTATATTAAAAATAAGTGGTTTCATTGGGAAAATTCCCAAATATGAAAATACCCAAGTAAGCTGGGTTTTATGGAGATTTTAATTAATACAAATGAAGGAATTAAGGAAGAGAGAGAGAGAGAAAAGGAGAGAGAGAGAGAGAGAGAGACAGAGAGAGAGAGAGAGAGAAGAAAAAATAGTAGAAAGACCAATTGGCCTAGGCCTGAGCCTTAAGGGAGACTAGTCAGTCTTTACCACTCACCACCAAGCAAGCTCTAGTGTTCAGAGAGACCTCCAATTCAGCTTCCAAACTGAACTCCCTCAATTTTGAATTCCCCTTCCTTTTAAAGAAATTTTCTCTTGTGTCACCTCCCCTAAATTTTCACATCTCCCAATCACAGTAGAAATTTTTTCCCAGGACTGCCCATTCTTAGTTCTCACCATTCTTTAGTTCTCACCTTTTCTGGGTAGACTAAAACTTCACACCTCTTTTGTTAAGCTTGCCTTTTGAAAGTTGCTTGACCTTTTAGTGATTAATTTAACCTTTATATATACTTAGCACCCTTTTGTATTAGACCTAAAAATAGACCACCTAGCTTAGGGTTTTGGCTTCACTATAATGAGTTAGGGGCTTTTCATTGTTCAATCAGGAATTTGCAACTTTATCTTGCCCTAAGGCACTGTCTAAACAGGGTGGAGTAATTTTCAAAGTTCTCAATACATTCCTGACCAAGTACCTACATTGTAAAAAATGAAGAATAGCTTAATCAAATATTTTGAAGTAGAGTCTGAGAAGTTTTTAAGATTTACATTATTTATATGATTTTTTCTTTGATTCACTCAAGTTTTAGTACTAAGTTATTGAGTTTCTAATCATTTTTTAATATTTGCTTCAAAGGTAATTTATTGAATTAATATATTTCTTTATGTACAATAAAATTGTTGAATATTTTTGTTCTCCCTCATTTGTACTAATATATGGTTAATTTTATAATATATATATATATATAAATTATACATGAAAATAAAAGAATAAATGTACTTCTTTTTATTATCACTCAAAGTATTATAATTAAACCTAATTTTGGTCACATTAAATTGATTTTATTTCCTTTAAAAAAAGAGAAAGAGTGAAACAAATATATCCCTAGGTCTTTCTAACTATCATAGTTTCCTTCTTTAGGTCCTGGATTACCAACTGACCCTGGAACATGGTTGGGGCAGACAAATTAAGGCCAGAAAGAGTGGGCTTGCATTAAGGATGGTAGCTAAGCAAAAAGATACAGAGTTCTAACTTGTCCTGGTTCTTAAAAGGCCAATGATTTAACAACTAGTTGACTTTCTGATTGGAAACTCTTTGTTATATGATGTGACATGCAGATAGATAATCACGCCATGCTATGCCACTTGCTTCATTAAGACTTCAGCTCATAGATTCAGTACATCAGGGTTTTAGTTTATCATGTTGTTTTCCCCTCACAAAATTTGATATTCTTTATTAATGTGCAATTGCCAAATAATGGGTTATGTTTTTGATATTATTTTATATTAACTTCACACAATTTTGTTTTTCAGAGTTCTTTCATATCTAATTAAAAAAAATATTCAAATGAAAATAGATGTGTGCTTGGAGTTAGCTCATCCAAACTGTCCAAACACACAAAATAAAAAATAAAGTACCCCAAAACAAAGGAAAACAGGAAGTACACATCTCAATGAGGTGAATGAGAAGAGTAATCCAGTGAGTGCTGCCTTAGGGGAAGGTTGCTGAGTGTATGCCATGGGTGGAAGTTTCCAGAATTCACACTGGCATAACTTTACTTCTAAGCAGTAGATCTAAGACAGTGAGCTATGTAAGGATAATTTTAGTGTTTTAACTTAAATATAAATGATTTTTTGCCAGGGAATATTCCCAAATAATAAAATACCCAAGTCAATTGGAATTAAGGAGAATTTAATTAATATAGAGAGAAGGAATTAAGGGGAAAAGAGAGAAGAAAAAGAGAGAGAGAGAGAGAGAGAGAGAGAGAGAGAGAGAGAGAGAGAGAGAGAGAGAGAGAGAGTGAATTTAAACTGCTCTGGCTCAGGCTGAGGCAGGAAATAGTTAAAGGCAGGCCTTGGCGAAATTGGCCTCCCCAATTGAAGGGCATCCCCTCATTTCCATTTTTTTGCCACCACAAAGAGCACAGCTATTAATATTCTTGTACATGTCTTTTTCCTTATTATCTCTTTGGGGTCCAAACCCAGCAGTGCTATGCCTAGATCAAAGGGCAGGCAGTCTTTTATCCCCCTTTGGGCAGAGTTCCAAATTGCGCTCCAGAGTGGTTGGATCAATTCACAACTCCACCAGCAATGAATTAATGTCCCTACTTTGCCACATCCCCTCCACCATTCATTACTTTCCTTTTCTGTCATGTTAGCCAATCTGCTAGGTGTGACGTGATACCTCAGAGTTGTTTTGATTTGCATATCTCTGATTATCAGAGATTTAGAGCACTTTTTCCATGTGCTTATTAATAGTTTTGATTTCTTTGGATGAGAACTGCCAGTTCATGTCCTTTGCCCATTTATCAATTGGAGAATGGCTTGATTTTTTGTACAATTGATTTAGCTCTTTATAAATTTGAGTAATTATACCTTCGTCAGAGGTTTTTGTTATGAAGATTGTTTCCCAATTTGTTGCTTCCCTTCTAATTTTGATTACATTGGTTTTGTTTGTACAAAAACTTTTTAATTTGATGTGATCAAAATTGTTTATTTTACATTTTGTCATAGTGTGTTTCTTGATAGACCAGATTTCTAGTGTATATAGACTTTTGTGTTTAACTCCTTATGCCTAAATTTGCTTGGGGGAAATTCTACATGGGTGTTCCTTCCCCATTTTTACTTTCCCCATTGTGACTTCAATATAATTTTAATTGGTATAGAAATTAAAAGGAAATTATGGGGGGATTTTGGAAGCCACAAGTGACACATGAAGGCCAGCAGATGACAATTAAAAAAAATTAGAAATTAAGAAATGCATATATTCATCATATATATAAAATCAATATATTTTATATTTTATATCATAAATATAAAAAATTCACTTTACAACAAACATCCAAAAAAAAAAGCTTGAGACTTCTATTCTGGTATGAAGGTAGGACCAAAAGAATTCACACATTCTATAGATGGGGAATATCATGTTGCTTCTCTAACTCCTGAAATGTGGAAGGGATATTAATATATGTTTTTTCTTGTATTTCTTGATCAAGATCCTGCCTGATACATTTTGTTGATCTTTGTGGGAGAGTTATGTTATGCTTTTTTTCATGCTATTTTGCCATTTTGACTCTGCTTTCCTATCCTTTGGATTTTCAAAACATGGGGAAGTTTTATAGTAGATTTGAATTCTCTTGACATCTTTTGGGTCTGCTTATGGAACTCTATTGCCAAAGAATGGAAGGCAGAGGAAATGACAAATGAGGAATGATTGGGGAATGAACAATCAACTTTCTCTACATATGGTTCACTAGATTATTAACTTATTATGCTTTTGGTCTTCAGAACAAGAAAACAGTGGAAATTGCTTGATTGCAATGTTCAGAAAAAACTTCTTGCCCTTCATTTTTGTAGTCAAGTCATAGAGGTTTCCAAAATATATATTTAATAATTGTTTGCTAATTGATAATGGTAATATGGTCACTATGTTTTCATGTTCCTCTAAAGCAGATGCTGTTGAATTGACATAGGTAAAAGAAAAAAAAATTTAATAGTTAAAATAGTAATTTTTCTTAGGCACCTTTTACTAGTATAATTGAGATAAAAGGAAATGATGAATTATATATTCCTCTTTATTTTCTGGTGGAATAAAGTGAGGTGTAGTGAGTTTAATTATTTATCCAGTCACAGATTTGGGAGAGGTTGGAAAAGAGAAAATAAATTAAACTGAGAATACTGATGAAAAATCTCCTTCTCAGTAAATATGTTCAAAGCTCTATATTCAAATTCAGTAAATGCTGTCACAAATCACTTGTATTTTTTTTTGTTTTTGTTCTTATTTTATTTATTAATGTTAGAATGTTTTTTTTGTTGAGATATCAGAACTTTGCAGGAAAATACCTGATATATAAGAAAAAAGAAACAAAGAAATTTTCAAAAATTAGAAAAGTAAAAAAAAATTAAAAATTGAAAATATATTAGAGATCATGTAGTATAAGCCCTTAATTTTAAAAAGAAAAAAAAAAGGTCAGAAAAGTTAAGTAAATTTCCCAAAGTTCTAATTGAACCAGAATTCAAATTTTCCTTTTCTGAGATCTTCTCCTAGGCTTTTTTTCAAATATTATACTATATATTATTTCTCACTGAGTTGTCTAGAAAATATATGACAAACTCTAAGAGATAAAAATATGGCTATCACTACTGTTATTATATAGTCTATGTTTATGTCACTATTGTTATTTTACTTTAAATTTTGTTTCAGCATTTCATTTGTTGAAAATAGCCTCTTCATGTACCATTTATGCTGTCCAAATATCTATCTACTTGCTTTAATTTTGGCAAAGGGGGTGGTCTCTTGAAGTGAGTTTCTAGATTGATTCTTAAATGGTTTTAATAACCCTAAGGAATGAATCGCGCTCAACATATAGCATAGGTTACTCAGGATAAATAGTTGATGGTACTAATGGGAGAGTTATAAGTTTCAGAAGAGAAGCCCCTTTGATTAGTACTTTTGGATTACCAGGGCTATTGCATAACCAAAGGGTTTTGGTTTTTTATTTTGTTTTTGCCTTGCATATTTTTTATGAAGGATATGGATCCAAAATATTATACTCTAAACCATGTTTGGCCATATGAAGCAGGAAAGGCAAATGATAGTTCTCATCCTCAATGCTGCAGAGAAAGCATTAAGGCAAAATTTTTTTTTTAATCATTACCCTTTACTGTTGCATTATCTGGATTTTTTTCTAATTTTTATATCAGCAAAGTAGGTTTTAGTGATATATAAATTAGATGAATAGAAAATATAATCCTAAATGGACATCTTCTTTGGGACTTCTTGGAAGTTCCCCTTAGAGAATAGGAGAGAATAGATGCTGGATTCCCTCTGATGTTTTCAGCGCCTTGGAGATATGACTGAGAATACATTCTCCACAGACTTATTCACAAGAGTCCTGGAAACAGATGTAATATCACCTGCATCATTCCCAAATAGAGTTCCAGACATAGTATAATGGCTTGTTACTTTTCATCTTCTGACTATTCAGAAGGCATTATGAAATGAAGAGAAAGTTTTTCTCCTTCATCATTCTTTGAGAATTATTATATATATTTTTATGTTCCCTCTCAAAGAATTTCCCTTTTCATTTGAAATTTGTATTTTCCAATTTTCTATTGTGCTTTTTTTTGCTTATTTATTTTATTTTACATTTTTACAAAACATGGAAATACTTTTTTTTCCAGGCTCATTACTCTTAAAATCTCAGTTCTAAGAAATGAATCACATGTAAGCACAGACCTTCTGGTAAGTAGTTAAATATAAATATTTCCTCTCATTCCCATATTAGTACTGATGGAGTAGACAGAAGAATCCTCTGCTACTCTCCCTGCAATTTAAATCACTTCCATGTTAGAAAAAAAGTCTCCTTCCACAGAGAGTAGAGGGAGATTGAGAATGTCCCTCATCTATTTAATCATCTATGTAGTCAAAAAGGATTTCTTCAAAAGCCCCCGCTCATATTAATCACAAAAAATTCAAAAATTAAAGCGTGACAGTGACAATTTCCTATATGTCACAAAGTGATTACTTAATTTCCACTCAAAAAATTGATAGTAAAAAGATAGAAAGTAGGAAAGAGGAAAAAGTAGTGGAATAGATAGTTAAGGATGGGGAAAGAGTAAAGGGAAAATCAGAAAGATAGAGATAATTAAGAGGGGAAAAGACTTGAGAGAAGAGAGTATAAAATAGAAAGAAGAGAGGAAAGAAGAGATATTAGATGTATATTTTTGGATGAATCAATTTCTTTAAGATTAGTATCAGGAAGTAATATTACATAGAGAGGCAATTCTCTGGGAAAGGGAGTTTGATAAAATTCTAGTACAAGCTCATCATTAGTACTGAAATATGTATGTTTAATACCTTGGGTCCATGTCCCATGCCCTCTCTAAGAATTTATGTGTTCCACAATCAGTCTTCCTAATTGCTAAAGTTCCCAGGGAATTAAACGTCCTAAGAGTAAAATCTTTGTTTCATTTTGTGCTTAATAAATAGCATCCATATGTGAATATTTAAATGTATTACCTCTCTAAATAGTATTTATATGTTTAAAAGAAATATTACGACTGGAATAAAGGACCCCATCCTTTGGATTGAGCTTTGATGGTGACAAGTTATGCTGGTTGAGGATGATTGTAGAAAACTATTTTTAGGAAATATATTTTCATCATCTGAAAAATATTATAGCCACTAACTAAATTAAGTGCTTCTGTTGGAGGAATAAAAATGTCATTTCTGGGTAGTTATCCAGGGAAGCTAAAACACATGTAGTAGGGGAGGAGCTATGCTCATTTAGAAAGGTGAATACATAGCTGGATTTGTTGTCCAATTGAGATCATAGGAAAACAACCTTAGTATGTCCAAGCAATATCTGATACTGTTAAGATTTATACTCAATACAGGCTCCTCAGAGCTTTATGACTAAATAAAGGCTCCCCTGACTTATCTCCATCCAGAGTTAGTTTGATGATTTTGGGATAGTAGTTATAAGATTAATTTAAAGGTTTTATAACACATCTTAACTTAACCTTTTATTAGAATTTAGTACTTATCAAATATTATCAAAGTGTAATAACATGTTTTAATATATGCTTAACATTTTGTCTTGTTAATAACTTATGCTAAGTTCAAGGGTGTACAGATTAGGGAAATGTATATGTATAAAATTGCCTAATTCAATTCAAATGAGGATAGGATGACTAAGATGAATATGATAAAGATTTAAAGATTGTCAATTCACTTCATGATAGGTCAATAAAAGAGTAATCATTAATAGAGCATTAATTGCACACTATGCATCGTTATATGATAAGTGAAAAACTGAAAACATCTTCAAAGAGCTTATTTATTTCACAGGTACTGAAATATACATATGTAACTGTAGAAATGTATATCTTAAAATATAATCATAAATATATACACATATATTTAAATACAAGGTACTTTATTAGATCAAGACGTTTATAGCTTTAGGGAAGTCAATCATGAATGCACACAAATAGAATCCTAAAGCTTAAAGGAAATTAAATTCTGAGATATGTATTTGGAGAGAGAGTACATTCTGAAAATGGTCAGAGCTTGGAAAGGATAGGAGAGAAACAAAGAAACAAAAAACCCTGAGTGTTTTTTGAAGAAGAAAAAGGAGGCCAATTCAATTGAACAATGGAATGTTTAATGAGGGATAATGTATGATGATGGAAAGTTAATGAAAGGTTCTGCACGTCTTTAGAGAAAAAAGAGACTTTTGGGATTTTATTGCATAGGAGTGACATGATAATATGCATATTTTCACAAAACTATATGATAACTCAGAAAGATTATTCCCAAAAAGATGCACGACAGGAAAATGTAGGCTTCTTGTCATTTGAAACAAAATTTCTATTTACAACTATTCTAGTAGATTGGGTTCCCTCAATAAATTTCTTCTCATTAAAGGTCATTAATAAAAGATTAGGTTGTCAATTGACAAAGTGTATTAAAGGGGAAATAACTTTTTTTTCTTATAAGTTGCAGTATAAAGTCAAAATAATTTCTTCCAGCTGTGAAATATTTCATTCTATGACGAAAATTCTCTCTAATAGGAACCATGGTGACTGCTGAGCAAAATCAGAGTGATTCAGTCATCTTCATCCTCTTGGGATTCTCTGATTATCCAAAGCTCCAGGTCCCCCTCTTTCTGCTGTTCCTCATCATCTATGTGGTCACTGTGGTGGGAAACTTGGGCATGATTGTGATCATTCGGATCAACCCCAAACTGCATACTCCAATGTACTTTTTCCTCAGTCACCTGTCCTTTGTGGATTTCAGTTACTCCACTATAATTACACCGAAACTCTTAGACATCTTAGTTGTGGAAGACAGAAGCATCTCCTTTGAAGGCTGCATTGCACAGTTTTCTTTTGCTGCTACCTGTTTGGTGATGGAAACCTTCCTGCTGGCAGTGATGGCTTATGACCGCTTTGTGGCCATTTGTAATCCCCTGCTGTATACAGTTGCCATGTCCCAGAAACGTTGTGCTCTGCTGATTTCTGGGACATATACATGGGGTATAATTTCTTCTCTTATTTTCACCTACACTCTCCTTGTCTTGTCATTTTGTGGGACAAATATCATTAATAATTTTCTATGTGAATATTCTGCCATCCTTTCCGCCTCCTTCTCTGATAAGCATGTTACACAAATAATCTTATTTATCCTTGCTAATTTTAATACATTTTTCACTCTAATTATTGTGCTCACATCATATATTTTTATTTTTGTGACTGTTTTGAAAATGCATTCAGCCAGTGGGAGGCATAAAGCTTTTTCCACCTGTGCCTCCCACCTCACAGCTGTAACAATCTTCTATGGGACCATCCTCTTCCTTTATTGTGTGCCCAGCTCCAAAAACTCATGGCTTATAATCAGAATGGGCACTGTTTTTTGTACAGTTGTAATCCCTATGCTTAATCCCCTGATATATAGCCTAAGGAACAAAGATGTTAAAGAAACCATCAAGAAATTATTAGACACAAAAATATTGCATTTCTAAAATGGTTATATTAACAATATGTCTCCTATCTGAATATGCCAAAACATTACATTATTGAATGAATTATCCCACAGTGAGCTCCTACTGGTATACAGGTAGTTACTAAGCAAATATGTATTATGACCCTGAAACTATAAGTAAGTGAAGAAGAAATATTATAATGCAGAAAAAGTAAATGTGTAGGGAAACACACACACACACACACATACATATAAACTAACTCATAGTTGACTCCACAGAATGAAAACAGCCCAAGAACCTTACACCAAATACAAACATTTTCAATTGAGGAGTAAAAGAAATATACTCATTTTTAAAGCCTGTATATCTATTCTCTTTCAACAACCTTTTCATAACTATATATCATGGAGAAGAAAAGAAAGATAAGAGTGAGCTCTCATTGGTGAGGAATTAGATTTGGTAGTTAAGGATGCTGAAAACAAAATTCCTGTGCAGTTATCATTGACACTGTATAGAAGAGGTAACTATTCCCAAATGCTGTATCAAAGAAGTAGGCTGGTATACTCAATTACAAAACCAAGAGAGTAGAGCTTGAAGTAGTGACTGGAACTTGGTAAGGTATTCTTTTTTTGGTTGATAGTGAGGCAAAGTGAAATTCTTTCTCCTCTTCCTTTTGAGATGAGTAAACACATTTTAGAAACTAGACTCTATTTCAGTTAAGGGAGTTATATTCTCTTTGTCTTATTTCCTTTAAATCCTTCCCAACATTTTCCTCCCTTCTAGCACCTTAACCTCTGGTTCATGAACTTGATTTATGTAGACATTGATAACTAAATAGATAGATAACTATTCCAATGTAATTTGTTTTCTTTGTAATACTCAGAATTTTGCTTTATGAATTTAAAAACATTAGTCTGAGGACTCCATATCTTTCATCAAGCTGGTAATCTTGGAGGGGCTGAGTAGGAAATATATCCCTATGTATCCTAATTCTCTAAGGAAGTCTGAACAATAAAATTGATTGTTCCATAAGAATGTTTAAGATGGAAAGAAATTTCATATTCGTGGTGTCAATCCAAACTACTCATTTTATGGGGAAATATGCTGAAGCCCATTTTGCTTCCATGTTTTGTCCAAAGTACAATCAATTAGCAACTAGGGGAAAAATTCAAAGTCCCAGGATCTTGATTATGAAACAATCTTCCCCCCAGTCATTAGAATTGGGGAGGTGTGGGTATGTATTGCAGTATATACTGTCACCTATGCTAACTGTATCAACTTATTTGGTCTATGTATGTATACATGCTTGCAGTCCTCTTATATAATTTTCTCTTCCTTATACTCTGTGATCCAAAGGCATTCTCCTACTTGTTGCTCCTGAAAGAAGATACTCCATGCTCTATTTCTAGCCATATTGACAGACTATCTCTTATACTTATCTATTTCTCCTTTTTCATTTTACCTCCTGGGTGCCCTGTCTTCCTTCAAGTGCTAATTAAAATATCACCTTTGGAAAAATGACTCTCAGTATGTCCTTTCATGCTAACACCTTGCTTATGCTGATTAAGTCCAATTTATATTCTCTATTGCTTATTTATATATAATATGCATGTTTGTTATCCATTCGATCATGAGAACCCAGAGGGCATGGACTGTCTTTTGTCTTTCTTTTTATACCTAGAGCTTAGCATCTTCCTGACACATAGAAGATACTTATTTAATGTGTCTTTACTGACTTATTTGCATGTGTATGTATGTGTTTGTGTGTGTGTGTATTTAATTAGTTACATTATAATGGTTGATAGGAGAAATGAATTTGCCAAGGACATAAAAGCAACAATAATCAAATAATTAAAATGAAGAAAGCAAATATAACTTTGCATTTGTAGTTGGAAGTGACTTAAGAGTTAATCTAGTCCAAACTCTTCATTTTAGTGGTTGTAAAGATGAGTGTGCCAGTCCAATGGACAGAGCATGAGGCTATTATTGTGTAGCTTGAAGGAAGAAAGAAGAGAAAGCACAAATATCTTTCCCCTACCCCTTACTCTTCTCCAATGGGGACTAATTCATGCCAGGAGATGAAGCAGAAAATTAAAGCCAAAAACAATTCTGCTCCCTTAGGTGGGAGGTGATAGGCTAGAATTATATTTATCTGCTTGCTTAAATTTTATTGGTCTAAGGCCATTGTGAAGATTAAATATAATTCTCCCCTGATTATAACAATGAAACTAATTAACTCTCCCTGATTGTGAAGATTAAATTGTAACCCCTGCATATTTTTAGATTTTAATCACCAAAATTGTAAACACCCTATTAAAAGTTGATTAGGAAGATCTGCCTATTTTTAGATTTAATCACCAAAAGTGTACACAATCCATTTCACACATTAAGTGGGAGGTCTGTGACTCACATGTGAAATAATGAGTGACAAATAAAAACCAACTGACTGCCCCTGGGCAGTCCTAAAACCAAAAGTATTTACTGTGAATATGAGATGTAAAAATTAGGGGAAGGGACCCAAAAAGAAAGTGCCTTTAAAAGGGAGTGACAACTGCCTGAGTGCAGTTGGACTTGGAACTCTCACTTGGATTGGAACCTCCTGTGAGAGAGAGTTCTACTGGGAGCTCTAATGAGAGTTTGACTTGGAGTGGAGGCTGATAAAAATTTACTGACTGGACTCACATGTGGTGAGTAAAAAGCTGACTCTTAACTGCTGATTTTTTTTCCGAAGAGACCAGCCTCAAGGAAGACCTATCCTCTTGAGATTCTTCTCCAGGTCCTCGGCTTTGGTGAGGCTGGCTGAAACTAAGTCTCCCTGCCCATAGGGGGCCAAAAGCAAATTACTTACTGCTTAGGCTAGATATCTTACCCTATCCTCTCTGATTTCCTTCTTCATTCTTCTCTATAATTTGTAAATAAATTGTAAAATAAATCCCTTTGGAATTAATTAAATTCCTTGTGACTACTCTTAAATAATCAAGTTCAACTCTTTTAAAAATAGTTTCACCCCCCCACACACATTTTGTTTGGCAGACCATGTTGATTGTGACAAAATACTCTCAATCTTCCTAACTTTTCTTACTTTTCTTTTACTTTTGTGACTATTCCTAAGTCAGCTTTTAATAGCTTATTTTAAATCTACACAAATGAGCTGTGGAAGAAAGTTCAATTTTTTTTCTTTCTCTCTTTTTTTCCCCTTAAAAATAAATATAGTGTAGCTGTTTTAATCTTAGCGGTTAGACGGTGACCCCACCTGGGGAAGATACTATCTTTTAGCTACTGTTGCCTTGTCTCTTAATCAGCTGTGAAGGCAAAAACCTGGGTAAATTAGTCCTCCAACCGACCCACAGAAAATCTACTTTATTTTTTCCAAACCCCATCTCTAGAGTGAAACTTAAGTAAGAAGTAAAACATGGAGACATCAGGCAAAAAGAGTAATGTTAAAGTAACAACAACAACAACAACAACACCTGGTCCTCTTTACCCCAAGAGGCTTTCACAGCCTAAATAAGGTAAAAATAATTTATAAACACCTTTTTGACACGTGGCCAAATCAAGAAAGAAGCCCAGAAGCTGCTCCCTGGAAACACATGATAGAAGCACATGGTTCTGATGTTTTCACACTGAGGGTGAAGTCAGCAGCTTCCCCTTCCCCCTCCTATACTTAGCCTACAACAAAAGGAGTTAATCCTCTTCCACCATCCAACTAAGGAGTTAATCCAATCAAGATGTGATATCCTTAAAGGGAGCACACCTTTACCTTTAATTTTCACAGCCTAACTTTAACCCCCAGCCAGTAGCACCATCTACTGAATAAAACCAAAATTATAAGTAATTTAACAAATAATATAAAATAAATATTAAAATTGGATACTATTCTACATGAAAATTTTCTGGATTTTGCACAATTAGGAACCTTAAAACTTTCAGAATGCCCCCTATTCTTAATGTTCTTAGGTAATTTTATTTTTCTATTCCTAAATATTGTGACAAGAAATGCTACCATATGAAAAATTAAAGCTGAAATGGAGGCAGACACTCAAATACAATTGGGCAATTTCAAATACTTCTTACATGGTCAAATAGCAAATGCTGACCCCATCCAAAACTTGTCTGATTTTTACAAGCCTGATACTGAACCACTGAGATAGGAAAATCCTGAAATAAATATGGAAGACCCCTCTCCTATATTTCAGCTGCAGAACTACCTCTCTTGTGCTCTGCTACTCTTGACTGACCTTACTTCCCCTGATCCTTCTCCAGAAATTCCATCTTCTCCTATTCCTTCCCCCACCCCAAGACCAATTCCAGCCCTTAGGACATCTCCTGCCCCTAACAAAACTGTTACTATCCAAGCTGACTCATCATTATATAATTCAAATAAAGGTCTTTTCTTCTTAAGGGAAGTTCCCAAAATGGGAGGCAATTGGGAAGTGGTGACCCTAAGACACCAAATACCTTTTACTCCATAAGACATAAATTAATTGACATGGAATTTTTCCATATATGAATCAGATCACTTTGTGGTAATGAAAAAAATGGCAGATATATTTTTTCAGTACGATCCATCTTACAAAGAAGTTGAAAATCTATTCCAGGCTTTCCTAATGGAACATGAGAAAAATAAAATAATTTCTCATGTTAATAAAGTCCAAGGGCACAATGCAGCACACTGGCCATCACAGGATCCTGGATGAGACTATAACAAATCTGAAGATTATTTACAATTATATCATTGTAGGGAGGCCATTTTAACTACAATGAGAGAGTGCTCTGAAAACACAGATAAATGGACAGAATTTGAAAAACTTAAGCAAAAAGATGATGAGACACCCTCCAAATTCATGAATAAGCTTATTGAGTTTGGAGGTCAATATCTAGATTTTGATCTTTCTAAGGAAAATTAAATAAGACAAATTGGAAGACCCTTTGTTAATAACTCTTTCAAAGTGATCAGGGATTATTTTAGAACTCCTTGTCCAAGGTGTCCTGAAATGGATCTTGAAAAATTGTGAAAAATTGCTGTATACATTTCAAAAGGAAACAAATAAAAAGAGGTAGAGATAAATGATTTCATGGAAACAGGAAAGAATTGAAATATTTAAGAAATAGGATTGATAAACAGGAAGAAGGGCATGATACACAAGCAATCGTATTTGCCCCTATCCAAGAATCTATCGATCCATTACCTGCCACTTCTGTGAGAAGGGCCACAAAATGATAGACTGTAGAAATTTATTCAAGGCAATCAAAAATAATATGTAGTTTTATAACTACAGAAATAATAATTATAGAAATGGCCATAATAATGATCATAGAAATCACACTTTATGTCTGATTGAAATAACTATAACAATGATTATAGGAATCACAATTTTAGAAATGAAAATACTAGGGGTAGAAATTGGGAAAATAACTCAAACCAACTAACCCCTCAAGAATATAACTTAAATGGAGCTTGTCCAAAATTTACTCAGGGTGCTACTGCCTCTCTACATGGGGCAAAAGGTGATGCCCTTTATATATATATATATATATATTTATTTATTTATTTATTTATTTATTTATATTTATATTTATATTAAACCTTTTCAGTTTTGTCTCTCTTCCACATAGTAGCAAAGAAAAAGGAAGAAGATAGAAGAAATGGATTTTTGAACACAGTACCTCTATGATTGTGAAATATACACATTTTTGACATTCTTGTTTTTCTTCCTACATGTGTCATATAGTATTTGATTTTTTCTCTCATTTTTTTTGCATTTGAAGCACATGCCCCCAGTATTTAGAAGAATTTTTTAGCTTTTTTTTTTCATTTTTGCAGTAGAATAAGCTAGATATTCATTTACCTAGTATATAAATGCATACCCAAAAACTTTAGACTATGGAAAACTGCCATTTATTGATAAATGTTATGGGACTATGGTTAATGATTGTGTCTGATTTTAGGAAATGGGATCAAAAAAGGAAAAAACAGATTTTATCTGTACAGTGCCATAGATACATGGACTTAACCTGAATAGTGTAAAAAATGAGCACACAGGTAGAAAAAGAATCCAATCCAGGTTAGATTGATGAATTTCTTATGTCAATAAAAAAGGACAAAGAACCCCAGTGTGAAATTTGAGGTTTTGGCGCTACACATATTTTATGATGCAGGACTCCTTGTAAAATAATTTCTATGAAAGCACCTAACAATTAGCTATTCTGGCTCCCCTATCCCTGAGAAATGACAAAAGATCAGACCAGGGAATTACACTTCCCTTTTACATAAAAATCTAGTCCTTTTTTCTCTGTTATACTATGGCAATTTTCTGTAGTCCTGACTTATGATGGGTAAATACAATATTACTGCATTTTCTTTCTACAGATTTGTGGGACTGAAATTTATTTTAATTGGACCCAAATACATGGGTCTGTTATGAATTATTCTTCTTTTATTCAGAAATTTTATATACAAAGTTTTTGATATTTTGATTCTGGTTTTGAAATTGTTATTTCTCCCAAAGTTTATTTTTTTCCTACTTATTTTTCTTTTTTATGTTTTTAGTTTTTCTTTGGATAATTGAGTCATAAACCCCATAACACAAACATGTACTTTGAGTTGATCTGGGTGTTGGGGATGAAGAAATGGCATGAGTGCCCCAGCAGGACAACAGGGTCTGCTCCATTCCATCTTTCCACTGAATTTGAGGACATTTTTTGCATGCCTTGTCCCTCTGTCCAGCAGACCAATGTGAACGCTTCCTCCATCAACTATCTGGATTGAGGTGGGAGGCTCCCAGGTGACTTGATGGCACAGTTTAGGCATATGATCTAACTAAGAGTTTCACCGATGCTAGTATAGGGGATGTGTCTTTTCTCCTTCAATCTAACTTTTGATCATTACCACAGGAAGGGAAAGAAGGATCTCAAGCTTTATATACAGGACTTGAACCCTTTTTCACTCTTTATATAGGTAAACATACATACAGATACATACATATATAAGACAAATGCAAAATTAACATCTAAGTAGAAGCTACCATTGATTTTCAAAAAAAAAAGTATCACTGGGAGATTACATAGGGAACACAAGAGGTTCCCTCTAATACTTTATATTGCTTCCCATGGGGGAAATGTTAGTAGTTGGGCCCTAGGGCCCATTTCTCAAGTCTTAGAGACAGATGTTAGGTCCCATACTGAATTCCCAAATTCAGCTTCCTCACATACTATAATGACTTGTTTATTCATTTTAATCTACTCATGGGATAACATGGGGAGAATTTTATTCTCCTTGTCCATAATATGAGGATCACTAGTGTTTTGACCTTATCAGTCTGTATGTAATCACTTATGTCCAAAGTGTGTCAGATACAGTTTTCTGGGGATGTTTTATAATCATGTAAGCACTTTTTTTATGTTTCCTTTATTACTGAATATCTCAACTAAGAAATAACCGTATAGAGACTCGCACATTCTGGTGAGTAGATGTCCTTGGCCATTACCTCACTGCATATATCTTTCTAGGATGCGGGTAGAGACTTCCTTTTGCAATTCAAGTCAAATATAGTCAATTATTTAACAACTATAAATGCCTTCTCTCTGAAAGGACTTCTTGTCAAAGTGTGGAAGATATATTAAAAGGGATATATATCTACATTATTACAGTATTATATACAAGTATTATATATATAATATATAAGTAATTTTTATATATAAGTATATACATATTTATATTTATCTCTTCTCTCTCTCTCAATATATATATATATGTATATATATAAAGAGAAAAAATATATTGTGGAGATTTAGCCAATACAAAGTAAAAGCCTTATAATATATATTGTATTCCTCATCCATAGTGACTTACTTGTGAAAATAATTATATTAAGGAGCAATGGTACCTTTGAAATGTGTCCAAACCTTTTTATTATAATGTATCATACAATAATGTATTATTTCCTATTTCATTTTCATAATTGTCATGTAAAATATTTTTGCAAGACACTTCCATTGGGGTGGCCTTCCTCGTCCTTCTTTGGTTATTCCTTACCTTTCCTCACCCCAGTCTTTATTTGTACTATAAGGTCTTTGAGAATAACCTTGCTTCATCTATTTATATCACCATTACAATTCTTTTTGCTTAAGTCATAGTAGGTCTAATACAGTTTAATTGAGAAAAGGAAAAATGGACCAGGGAAGACTTGGAATTATCTTCAAGAAAAAACCTAATAAAATTTACTGGAGTAAGGCTTATAGAGAAGTCTTCTTATGCCAAATACAGGGTTATTCTTACTATTTTCCACATTGTATTTTCTAATATAGAATTCAACCTTACTACAGAAATGTTATCATGAAAGATTCTTCCTTTGAGTCATTTCTTATTTGCTGGTCATAATTTTTATTTTAAACAGGAAAATAATAATTAGAGAACTATCTCCAGTGCCTAAGGAACAAAGGTGTATTTTAATCAACAAATATTTATTAGATGCTGACTATGTGCCAGTTAACTGTGCTGAGTGCTAGAGATGCAAAAAAGAGACAAAAAACAGCTGCTGTCCTTGAGCAAGTTATAATCTAATGGGGAGACAACAAGAAAACAAATATGCACAAACATATCTGAGATATCTATATATAGATTCAACATATCCATTTATATAGGTTTATTTGTTACAAATATAATGTGTGTTGATAAATCAATTGATATTTAAACATATATATAGATAATTTGTTTATTTGTATTTTTCTATATAGATGTTTTTATTGTTTAGTTATAGTTGACTCTAACCATCACACTGTCCATGAAGTTTCCTTGACAAAGATATTGGAATGGGCTGCAATTTACATCTCTAATGTATTAGGGCAAAAAAAGATTAAGTGACTTGCCCAAGGTCACACAGTTAATGTCTGAGACTTGATTGGAATTCTGAACTTCCTGACTCAGGGTCTACTGTTCTATAAACTGAGTAAGCAAGCTGCCTCCATTAATATAGAGATCAGATCTCCAAATAAAGATAGATCTTTCTACATCTAAAACTATTTATCTATCTCTAAATACATATTTACCTAAATATATGACAATGTATGAGAGAGATATAAACAGATAGAAGGAATTAGAATGAAAATGAATTGGGGAAGCCTTCCTATCAAAGGTTGAAATTTTAATCGGGATCAAAATGGAGCTGGTAAGATAGGTCAGATAAACACATGTGTGTATGCATGCCCAATGTATGTAATATACAATTATATCATATTCTTATATAATACTACTATATATATCAAATATCACATAGATGCATATCTCACATTATATAATGAGTAGAACTAGAAAACCATAATATTTTTTAGTTTTTTTCAAAACCATTTCATGTCCATGCTAGAATTCTTCCTCTTTCTATAGGAATTTAAAATATCTTTTTGGGACCAGGACAGACATATCTAAAATAATTTTATTTTTCTGCCTCCTTCATCCCCTCCCCATTCGAATGTCTAGATTTCCTATATGTTTTGTTTTCCACTAAGAGAACATAAGATCCTTATTAAGACAGCATTTTAAATTAATTTTTCTTGGATTCACATCTCTAGAACTTTGTACAAAGCCTGGCATAGTTAATAAATGCATTTTCATTCATTCAATAGGATCAATTATCTAGAAAAGTGGAAGCAGCTAAGGAGTACAGTAGCTGGAACACTGGATCTGGAGTCAGGAAGACCTGAGTGCAAATACAGTCTCAGATATTTACTCCATGTCTGATACTGCTCGTCACTTAAACTATAATTGCCTCAATTTCCTCATCTGTAAAATGGGAACAGAAACAACACTTCTCTCCCAGTGCTGTTGTGAGAATAAAATGGAAAAATAATTGTAAAGTGCTTAGCACAACACCTGGCACATATTCAACACTATCTAACTATTAGCTATGATGGCAATGATGTAGTAATAAAAAGATGCTAACATGGTTTATAAGCTAAATAAAACAAAGCATAATATCTGAACAATATTATTTTTTGCCACAGGGTTCCTGGACTTCTCTGGGCAACATCATACAAAGGATAGAAGACTTGGGTTTTGATTTTTAAAACATATTTAACAATCAAGAAACATTTGTGCCTACTATGTACCAGGTACTTTTTTAGGTGTTGACAGTACAAGAACTTAGAAAAAAAAAAAAAAACCTTTTTTCAAAGATCTTAAAAGGTAATGGGGGTTATATTACAGGATAATTAAAATCTTCATAACTTTGGGCAAGGCACTAAATCTCTCAGACCCCCCCCCCCCCGGAAACTCTAGGAGACTATATGTTACAAACCAATTGCAGATTAAAAAAAATCCAAAAAACTCAACTCTTCCCTCTTAGTAACAACTTTAAGATAGAAGAAGGGTTTGACAAACAAATAAGTGACTTGTCCTGGGTCCCAAAGCTGGGAACTGTCTGAGGCTAGATTTGAACTCAGATAATCCTGAATCCAGGCCAATCACTCAGTTCACTTTGCAACTTAGATGTACCCTAATTGCTGATCTTCACTGGGGAAGGATGTGGTAATAGACATAATTATTTATATAAATGAAATAACTTGACCTGAAGAGAAAGACCATAAATTTTCAGATGAGAAAATTCTATATTTGCTCCACAGATTTCATAAAATCATTTAATAAATATTTTCTCTTACTCTTGTAGAAAATATAGAGAGGAACGGAATAGACGATATAAAATTTTTGATGTTAATTTAATGACTAAGAGATTTAAAGAATAGTGACTAATGGATACATATTATCTTGAATGGCGATGTGCAGTTGAGTGTCTCAGGGATATAGAATTGTTCCTATAGTAGTTCCCCTTTTCAGTAATGGCTTGGATTAAGACCAAGCTGGCCAGTTTATCAAATCTGCTAATGATACAAAGCTAGGAAGGAATACTAGCACACTAGGGGAGTCAAGATTAACAATATTCAGAAGCAAATTGGATAAGAATAAATTTGTATTCTTGACTATGGGTTCCAAAAATTGATTTCATAAATACAAAAATGATGCCAGATGATGAAAGATCACGTTATCTTGGGGGGGAAAAGACAACAAACAATAGAAATTCAGATCCTAGGTTTCAGAGGACTGGAAGTTCATGTGAATTCTATCACATCACAAAAGCCATGAGCACTAAGATAAATTTGGTTCTATGAAGAGAGGCAGAGTATACTCCTATAAGGGAGTTGGAACAATCATCTACATTGCTTCATTAGCAGGTAAATTACAAGAGAATGATCTTCAATTCTAGATACCACATTTTGGAAGGGACATCAATAAAATTGGGAAAGTCAAGAATAGGATGAATGTTGTGAGGAGGGTCATGTAATCCATGCCAAATGGAAATGTGTTAAAGTTATTGGGATTACTTGTGCTGGAAAATAGGAAATTTAATATGTAGGGGAGAATATTCAGTGTTTTCAAGAATTTCAAGTTGTCAGATGAATCATTCCACTCATTATGCATTTCTGAATCATCTATTCATTGATAGGCATTATGGTAGGTAATAGAGATACAAAGACAAAAATATAACACCAACACCATCAACAGCTATACCAACATCAATGTCTGATCTTTAAGCAGCTTAGCCTATACCAGAGGGGAAACAACACCCACCCACATATGTATAGAAAAGATATGAAAATAGAGACTGGACCTATAATTATATTGATGTATTGAGATTCTAAATGAGATAGAATCCATGTACCAATGAGAATTTATGCCTTCCTAGGAATTTATGGTATTAGACAGTCTTAATATCAGTCTGAATGGCTTAATAAGGGCAACTTAGCAAGTACTAAAACATACCTTTTTGGCTCTGGGGCTAGCCTTTCATTTACTACTACATTGTCTTTAAGTACAAGACTTTTTATTTTTTCTTAGACATTAACTGCTGAAGGGAATCAGAATAAGTTTCATGTACAGTTCTGCTCTTTGAATATATATTATAAGGGACAAGAAGGCAGTTCACTGGAAAGAGTGTCAGGCTTTGAGGTGGGAGGTGTTGGGTTTAAATTAAGCCTCATTCACTTGCTAGTGTGTGATCCTGAGCATGTATCTTAATACCAGTTATATATCCTTTACTATTCTTCTGCCTTGGAACTGATACTTAGTATTGATTCTTAGACAGAATATATGGTTTTAAAAAGACTTTATGTATTCTAAGAGCTGATCACAAGGACTTATGTCTAGACAGGTAGAATAGGCCCTGAGAAACCTTGGACACAAGAAATGGAATTTCATATGTGAAGAACAACAGTAGGGATAGTTGGATTGAACCACAGACTGAAGGAAGGGGGATAATATATACTATAGCTACGCAAGAGGAATCATAATTATATCATATGTTTGATTCTAAAAAGTATGATATGTATTTGATCCTGGAAGTCAAAAGTAATTACTAGAATTTTTAAGTAGGAGAGTCTTGTGATTGTATACAGAAAAAATTCAGTAAAGGATTTGTCAAAGATTAACACTATAAAGTAAAAGGAGGAATAATAACTAAGAAATTGAAAACACAAAAAAAGTTAAATTTGACATAAACATAGACTGCATTGCAATGACAATTATCAAAGTTTTAACATTATCGACTGCTTTGAGAAATAGTGGCCTCAACCTCAGTAAAAGTCTAGAAGAAATTGAAAGACAATCAAGTCTAAACAAAATTTAGAGGGAAGGGTTATTTTTCATGTATGGATTGGCGTTGATAACCTTCCAGATATTTTTGCATTCTGAAATGTAATTCTGTTACTGAAACTTTCTTCAACAGGAACTATGATGTGTGCTGACCAAAATCAGACTTCTGAGATTATGTTCATCCTTTTAGGATTCTCTGATTATCCTGATCTCCAAGTATTCCTCTTCTTTGTGTTCCTGATCATCTATACGGTCACTGTGGTGGGAAATCTTATGATGATTCTGATTATCAGGATCTCTCCAAAACTCCATACCCCTATGTACTTTTTCCTTAGCAACTTGTCCTTTGTGGATTTCTGCTACTCTACTACCATTACACCCAAATTACTAGAAATCTTGGTTGTAGATGACAGAATTATATCTTTCTTGAGCTGCATAACACAATTATTTCTTACTGCTACTTGTGTGGTAACTGAGGCTGTTTTGTTGGCGGTGATGGCCTATGACCGTTTTGTGGCTATTTGTAATCCCTTGCTATATACAGTTGCCATGTCTCAGAAACTCTGTATTCTCCTAGTGGTTATGGCCTATTCATGGGGCATAATTTCTTCAATAACATTCACTTACTCTCTCCTTGTATTATCATTTTGTAGAACTAATATAATTAATAATTTTTTCTGTGAATATTCGGCAATCTTTTCTTCCTCCTTTTCTGATAAACACTTCACTGAAATAATCCTTTTTAGTCTCACAAATTTTAATACATTTTGCACACTCTTGATTATCCTCACCTCATATCTTTTTATCTTAGTCACCATCATGAAGATGCCTTCAACAAGTGGGAGACATAAAGCTTTCTCTACTTGTGCTTCCCATATGACAGCAGTTATCATTTTCTATGGGGCCATTCTTTTCCTCTACTGTGTACCTAGTTCCAAAAGCTCATGGCTCCTAATCAGAGTGAGCACTGTTTTCTATTCAGTAGTGATCCCCATGCTTAACCCACTAATATATAGCTTGAGAAACAAAGATGTGAAAGAAACTGTTAAGAAATTAATGGATTTCAAAATATGTTCAAACTAAAATTCCTTGGATGGATAACAGGTCTACAATCTGAACTGCTGTTGGAAAATTTACAGTCATATTTATTTATTCAATATCTTCTTCACCAACTAAAACGAGTGCTTCAGTATAAACAGCAGAAAAGATCCTGCATTGAACTGCAAATATCCATATATAACTTGCTCTACTTTTTTTAAAGTTTATAATAAAATCATATGCTTTTCAATATTGTTCTGCTCACCTGTGATGCTATCTGGTAATTTTTATGTTGCTTTCTGGTCACGAAATATGTTTCAATGGAATGATATTGCTATTAATAATAGTATTTGCAAGGGAAGAGTGCATAATGAACCAAAAAAAAGTAATTTGGTGTTATACTTAAATTCTGAAGACATTCCTAGATTGCAACATCCTTTCCTCCTATTGGTTCAATATTTAGCTAACACCAAGATCTGGAAAATAGATATGGTTTTATGAATAAATGAAAAAATATATGATAAGTAAAAAAAATTAAGAAACATCTTGCAATGTACTACAAAGAAGAGACCTCATCTCAGAACTTCATGCCAAAATTCAATGTCTTAAATTTGCGGGTAGGATAAATTTGCTGACCCTCAAATGTTGGATATCAATTTTCTTCCACTAGTCTTCCTGTTTTCCTGTGAAATGAGGGATATAAGAAACAAAAAGAAAAGGTATGTTATCTGGATGAAGTGATGGGAATGTAAGGGGTGCTAGAATCCCACTTTATGATTTCTTAATATGGAAATCTTAGAAAAATCAAGGGTTGCTGAGGTGAAGAATAACACCAAGGGCTGATGAAATACATGGAGAATTCATTGTGCATTGTTAAATTGTGTTTAGCACAGTAACTGGTACATGGTATGGACTCAGGGAGGGGTAGAAAATTTTTTGTTATTGTTTATTGTTTCTTGTACTCTGATATGGAAAAACATAATTCCTTCTCCCGAGAAAACTGAGGCTGGTGAATTAGTTGCTGTCAGGAGTTATGACACAGAATGCCAAAATGAGTCAGTTATACCCAATAAATCTTACATCAATATTGTGGGGTCAATTGGAAAAAGGACATATAGATCAGGCTCAGTAGTAGGATTGGCTTACTGGCTGGTAAAATTCCAATCTAAATGGGAAAGAGACACATAGTCTTACAAATAAAATATTATTTTGAGTTTGAGTATTAATTGTCAGTGTAGAAATAAATAAAATACAAAAGTAGAAATTGTTCCTGTATGTCTATTCTGATATTTTCTGTGAAGTGCAGATCCCCCCCCATTAGTCAGTGAAAAGTCCTTTACTTTTCACTGAATGGACTATACAATTTAGAGCTGATTTCATGTTGAATCTGATAACATGATTACCATGGGAGTGGTAATCAGAATAGATATAGGACAGTAATTAACAAATTAATTCCATGTTCCAATGAGGAGAAATGTCTGGTCATTTCTATCAGCACTTACCTAAAGCCAAGTCCTGGAAGTCAGAAAAATTCTTCTGTAAAGTTCTAGAGTGAGAGATCCATGGAGGTTTTAATCAAAATAGGCAGATGACAACCATAAATCTTATTTTTCCTCAATATCTGTGCACACTTATTGAGCACCTAATATTCATAGGACAGTGTACTAGTCTCCAAGTGTACTAGATCGTATAAGACATGATCATTGCCCTTTAAAGGGCTAACCACTCATGTAGAAAGATAGCAGCTGTATGCTAAAAGGTCCATACCAATGCCTTTTAGGGTGCTACATGTTCATTATGTATCCAATATGAATTACAATTAGGAATTCAGAAACTGAAAGGAGGAAAACAAGTCATTATTAGTGGAGCTGTCAAGAAAGTCTCAACTTTTTTTTTGCTTCATTAACATTTTTATTTTAATAATAAATTTCCACATAATGTTTCCAGTCATATGATCCATATAGTTAATCCCCCTATTCAGTTATAAAATGTTAGTGTTATTTTGAGGGAATTCCTTTTCTCTAACCTCCATTTTCTTAGACCTCTACCTCTACAAGGCAAAAACAAAGGACTTCATGATGATTCTGATAACATTTCGACATGACAATCAAGGGTATGTATGATTAGATAAAGTACACAACCCCTGAGCTGATCAAGATCAGAGGGAGATCAAAAGCTTACACCTAAGACTGAGGCAAGTATTTAAATTACCAGCATCTCCAGGGTCAATTGAATCAGCAGTGAGAGGGAGCTATCAGAACTCAAAGTCCTAGGTTCATCACATCAACCCCTAAGGCTACCAATAATTAGATAGGAAAATGAGCAAAAATCAAAATAAAGCACATAACTGTAAAGAATTTTTATGGAGAAAAAGAACAAGGTAAAAACAAAGAAGGGGACAGTGAAAGCAAAGGAAACACAAGCAAAGTCCAAATGAAAAATATAGTTTGGACAATGATTCTAGAAGAATTTCAAAAAGGCTTCCAAAGCCAATTAAGAGAGACAGAGAAAAAGTGGGAAAGAGAAATTAAAGTAATGCAAAATGAAATGCACTAATTGAAAAAGGGAAAGCAAAAACTGGCAAAAAAAATCAGGCCTTAAAAATCAGAATTGACCATCTAGCAAGTAAAAATTTCATAATGTATCAAGAAATAATAAAGCATCATCAAAGGAATGAAAGAGGAAAATGAAAAACTGAAGAAAAAACAATTGACCTAGAAAATAGATATAGGAGAGACAATTCAAGAAATATTAGACTGCCTGAAAACCATGATGAAAAAAAAAGTTGGATATAATTATTACAAGCATTTATCTATGGAAACTGACAGAGATCATTGAACAAGAAAATAACATTGAAATTTAAAGAATTCACAGATCACCTCCTGAAAGAAATCTTCAAATGAAAACTTCAAGGAATATAATAGCTATTTTCAAGAGCCCCCAAACCAAGAGAAATACTTCAAGCAGTCAGAAAGAAACCATTCTCATAAAATGGAGCTACAATTACACTCACACAGGACCTGGCAGCTTCTACATTAAAGGAACAATAGGCATGGGATATGATAATTAGGAAGGCAAAACATTTGGGTTTACAACACAGAGTAACCTATCCAGCAAAATTGTGGATATTCTTTCAGAGGAAAATATGGATATTCAATAAGAAAGAAGATTTACAAGCATTCCTGAGGAATAAACCAGACCTAAACAAAAAAAAATGAAGTCCAAGAATGAAAAACAAGAGAAGTTCAAAAAGGTTAATAAGAAAGAGAAAATTTAAGGGACTCATTAAGGTCAAAATGTTTATATGTCTACATGGAAAGAGGATTTTGGTAATTCTCAAAAATTACTCTTAATAGTAGGTAATATAGAAGGAATTTACTCAGAAAGATGGTAAAGAAATAAGCTGATTATGATGATATGATGTATTTTATTATATATGATGATATGATGTATATGCAAATGGGATGATATGGAATATTGTGTATGTAGGATATGATATGTATGGGTATGAAAGATATGTTAAAAATCAATCAAGGGCTGAAAGAGTGGTTTGCACTGAGAGAAAAAGAAAGGGAAAGATAGAATGGGGTAAATTATATAACATAAAGAGGCATGAAAAACCATTATAGAAAGGGGAGGATAAAGTGGTGACAGGCAATGCTTAAATTTTACTCTAAATATAAAGGACTCAGAGAGGGTAAAACAAGTATACTCAGTGGGGTATAGAATTCCATCTTACCTATTCAGCTGGATATAGAATTCTATATACCACAGAGAAGTAGAAAGGGAATAAGACAAAGGAAGAGGGAGGTAATTGGAGGGAAGGGAAAGTGGTTGTGTGTGGCAAAAAGCAAAACACTGGTGAGGGGGAACAGAAAGAAAGGGAATAGAATAGTATTTAAAGGAAATAATATTATGGAGAACAATACATAGTTAGTAATTATAATACTGAATGTAAATGGGAAAAATTCACCGATTAAAAAGAAATGGAAAACACAATGGATTAAAAACCAGAATCTTACCATATGTTGTTTACAAGAAACATATTTGTGTCAAGGTGACACATACAGATTCAAGGTAAAAAACTGGAGCAGAATTTATTATGCATCATCTAAAGTAAAAAAAAAATGGAGTAATAATCATGATACCAGACAAAGCAAAAGTAGAAATTGATCTACTCAAAAAATATAAGGAATGAAATCAAGTTGTTAAAGGGTACTATAAACAATGAAATTATATCATTACTAAACATTTATGTACCAAATGGCATAACATCTAGGTTTTTTTAAACCCTTACCTTCCATCTTGCAATCAATATTGTGTATTGGTTCCTAGGCAGAAGAATGGTATGGGCTAGATGATGGGGTTTAAGTGACTTGCCCAGGGTCACACAGCTGAAAAGTTTCAGTGGCCAGATTTGAACCTTTGACCTCCCATCTCTAGTCCTGGCTCTCAAACCACTGAGCTACCCAGCTGCCCCCAATATTTAGATTTTTAAAGGAAAAATTAAAGTATCTCAAAAAGGAAATATATTTATTAAGAACATATTAGTGGGGAATCTCAGTCTTTCCCTTTCAAAACTATATAAATCTAACCAAAAACTAAATAATAAGTAAAGGAAGTGAATGAAATTTTAGGAAAAGTTAAATTTAATATCTATCTGGGGAAAGTGGAATAGGAATAAAAAGGAATATAACTTATTTTCTAGGGCACATGGTACATATACAAACAGTGACTATGTACTGGGGCACAAAAACATCACAATCAAATGCAGAAAAGCAGGAATAATAAATGCAACTTTTTTCAGATCATAATGCATTAAAACTATGATCAATAAGGGTTTACAGAGATGCAAATTAAAAATTAATTTGAAACTAAGTTACCTAATTCTTCAAAACTTGTAGGTGATAGAAAAAAATCACAGAAACCATCACTGATTTTCTTGAAGAGAATGACAATGAGGAGAAAATATATCAAAAATCATGGGATCCAGACAAAGTAGTACAGAGGGATAATTTATATCCCTGAGTTCTTATATGAACAAATTAGAGAAAAAGCAGATCAATTAATTGGACATGCAACTAAAATAACTATAAAAAGAACAAATTAAAAATCCACAGTTAAAGACTACATATGAAATCCTAAAAATCAAGGATAAATGAACAAAATTGAAATTAAAAGAATTATTGGAATAATAAATAAGACTCGGAGCTGGTTCTATGAAAAAACAACACCATTTAAATAGAGTTATGTTTAATTTGCTTAAAAAAGAGAAGGAACAGAATGAGATTACCAGTAAAAAATAGACAACAGTGATTTCATCTTTAATGAAGATGAAATTAAAGAAATTATTATGTATATCACCCCAATTATGATACTATATCTGACAATCTAGATGAAATGGATGAGTATTTACAAAAATATATAAACTGCCTAAATTAACACAAGAGGAAATAGAATACTTAGATAATCCCACCTCACAAAAAAAAAATAAATTGAACAAGCCTTCAAAGAACTCCCCAAGAAAAAATCGCCAAGGCCAGATACATTCACAAGATGGAATCAAACACTAAAAGAACAATTGATCTCAATAATATACAAACCACTAGACAAAATAATCAAAGAAGGAGTTCTATGAAATTATTTTAATGACATAACTATGGTACTGATGCAAATAACTGATACATAAACCAGAAAGTTAAAAAAAAACATTATAAACCAAATAAAATCATGAAACAATCTTCTTAATGAACAAAGAATCAAAAATATTAAATAAAATATTATCAAAAAGAATACAGCAATATGTCATAAGGATTATTCACTATGATCAGGTGGTATTTATACCAGGAATGCATGATTTGTTTAATATTAGGGAAAAAAACTTCAGCATAATTGATCATATCAATAATCAAACTAACAGAAATCACATGACTTTCTCAATATATGAAGAAAAATCCTTTGACAAAATACAATATCCATTCATATTGAAAACAGAAGAAAGAATAAGAATAAAAAAGCCTTTACTCAAAAATAAAACATTTATTTAAAACCATCAGCAAATATCATCTGCAATGGGAATGTTAGAAGTCTTCCCAATGAAATCAGGAGTGAATGAAAGATATTCATAATCAGTGCTATCACTTAATATTGTACTGGAAATGTTAGCTGTAGCAAATTGAGAAGAAAAAAGAAATTGAAATAATTATAGTAGGCAATGAGTGAGGAAACTAAACTATCACTCTTTGAGGATTAAATGAGCAGAAACAATAACTTAAGCAAAATTACAGGATACAAAGAGAAACTCCATTTAAAATCATTCTAGACAATATGGAATATTTGGGATTTACCTGCCAAGACAAACACAGTAATTATATGAACAAAATTACAAAATACTTTTCACAAAAATAAAACTAGATCTAAACAATTGGAAAATAATTATTTGCTTATGGTTAAGCTGAACTAATATAACAAAAATGACAATTCTATCTAAATTAATTTACATATTCAGTGCCATACTATATCAAATTTCCAAAAATTTTAAAGATCTAGATAAATAATAACAAAATTCATCTGGCAGAACAAATGGTCAAGAATGTCAAGGGAATTAATGAAAAAAATGTGATGAATAGTGGCCTAGCAGTACCAGATCTTACACTATACCATAATGCAATTATCAAAACAATCTGGTACTGACTAAGAAATAGAAGGGTGAATCAATGGAATAGAATAGGGGTAAATGACCTCAGGAATCTAGTGTTTGAGAAACCCAAAGATCACAGCTATTGAGATAAGAACTCACTATTTAACACAATCTGTTGGGAGAATTGGAAAGCAGTATGGGAAAAATATGTTTAGATCAATATTTCACATTCTATACCAAGTTAGGGTCAAAATGGGTATATTATTCAAACATAAATAGTGAATTTATAATTAAATTAAAGGATAGAATAGTTTATCTGTCAGATCTATGGAGAAGGGAATATTTAACTTATGACCAAACAAGAAATAGAGAATATTATAAGATGTAAAATGAATAATTTTGATCATATTAAATTAAAAAGTTTTTGTAAAAACAAAACCAATGCAACCAAAATTGGAAGGGAAGCAGCAAACTGGGAAAAAATTTTTATAACAAATTTCTCTGATGAAGGTGTAATTTCTCAATTATTTAGAGAAATAAGTCAAATTCATCAGAATACAAGTCATTCCCCAAGTGAGAAATAGTCAAAAGATATGAATAGGTGGTTTTCCAATGAAGAAATCAAAGCTATCAATAATCATATGAAAAAAGTTATAAATCCATATTAATTAGACAAGTGCAAATTAAAACAATTTTTAGGTGCTGCCTTACACCTATCAGATTGGCACATATGACAGTAAAGTAATAAATGTTAAGGGGATGTGGCAAAATTGGTACACTGATGCTTTGCTGGTGGAATTGTAAATTGATTCAATCAATCTGGAAGGCAATTTGGAAATATATCCAAAAGACTTTAAAAGAATGCATGCCTTTTAATCCAGCAATACCCATACTAGGTCTGTATCCAAAAGAGATTAAAAAATATGGGAAAGGACCTGTTTGTACAAACTGATGTATAGCTATGCTTTTTGTGGTGCCAAAGAATTAGAAACTAAAGGGATGTCCCTCAAATGGGGAATGGCTACTGTGAAAATGAGATTAACTATCTACTTGCATACTTTTAAATTTTATCAACCAAAGCAAATATACCCATACTTTACACTAAAGTAGGGGAAATCCACTAACCACCCACTAAAATGGTTTATACCTCCAGAAACTACTGACTCTCCCCCTGGGTAGTACTAAGCAAATTTAAGGACTGCAATTGATCCCCTAAAGTGGAGGAAGGAACAGAAAGTGACACAAAAAGGGACTTTAAAAGTGGCTGAAATTTCCTATCACAAAGTCTTCAAGCTCTTTTGAAGCTCTGGAGGCTGGTGGAGGACCTTCTTCAGCATGGACCTGGGATTATAGCACTTGGCAAGAATGCTCTTGGATCTTCCCCTTTGGACTAAAATATGGTTGAGTGAAAAGCTGACCCCTTTCCTAGCTTCTGGAGAGATTAGCTTCTGAAGGAGGCCACATGATTATTTACCACTGGGCCCTGCATATAAATGGCCCTCGGGCTGAGGGTACTCTGGTGGAAGGTTAATGAGCCAGGCCACAGCAAATATCTAGTGTGATAAGATAGACAGCTTACTCTACCCTCTTTCACATCTTTCTACTTTACTTTTCCCCTCTATTTTATAAATAAAACTGCCAAATAAAAAGTCATTTTCACTTGAGTTATAATATAGATGGCCACATTCTCTTATATTTAGCCAACCATATTAATTTTTCCCCTACACTACACAAATTTTGGTATATGATAGTGATGGAATACTTGTGTGCTATAAGGAATGATAAACTGCTTTATTTCTATAAGAACTGGAAAGACTTACATGAACAAATGCAGAGGGAAATAAGCAGAACCAGAACATTAATTGCAAGATTGTGGAATGATCAAATGTAATAGGCTTTTCTACTAACAAGAAATAACAATGATCCTGAATAATTCTGAGGGACTTATGAGAAAGAATGCTATCCACATCAAGAGAAAGAACTGTGGGAGTAAAATGCATAGGAAAACATATGATTTAACACTAGTTTATTTGAGTATAGGATTTGGGGGTTTGATTTTAAAATATGACTTACAAAAAATGAATAATATGGAAATGGGTTTTGAGTGATAATACATGTAAAACCCAGTGCATTGGCTAGTCAACTACAGGAAGGGAAAGGGAAGAGGGGAGGGAGACAACATGAATCATGTAACCTTGGAAAACATGTGTAAATTTCTTATTGAAATAGAATAAAGATAAAAAGCTTTAAAATAAATAAATACATTGACAGTATCTTTGCCAAGAAAATCCCAAATGGGGTCATGAAGTTTTGAACATGACTGAATTATACCAATAACAAGAGAAATGGAATGTAATCATCTGAGTTCAAATATCCACTGAGATATTAAGGAAATCCCATTCTCAAAAACTGACACTAGAGACTCAGGATTCCTTTTAATGACTTGTTTTGTAGACCTTGGGGAAAATCTAAGAGGAGAGTCTCTGGGGCCTTTTCTTCTAGAATCCTCAGGCAGACTTTAGATACCGTGCATCATTCACTGGCTCATATCCTAGACACAATATAATGGCTTGTTTAATACTCTCTTTTCTTTTTGTATTACACTAAGAAATAAAGAACATTTCATTCTGAAAAAGTAAGTGAAAATTACCAGAATTTGGAGGTTATCAGAGTGTGTATTGCCACTGTTAGCCTTCAGGTAATCTAATATTCTTTCTCAGGAGTTTTACAGTTATGCAAACAGTATTTTATCAGACCCATCATTAAGAACAATTCAAATCTAAGTAAAAAGACCTGCTGAGCCATCGTCTTTTGGTGAGTATGTGTACTTGGGTATTGATTTATGAGTGCCTGGGACTTGACACAAGATATTCACTGAGCAATTCAAATCAATTAACTCATTATTTGTAAATTACAAGTAAGTCACCAAAAGGTAAAAGAAAGAATTTGGAGTTAAGATTTGGACAAAGGGTCAGAAAAATTGAAATTCAAAGTGGAAGGATAACATTTGAGGTGGAAAGAATTAATTGCAAACCCTACCACTTTCTTACCATGAATTGGTTTTAGTTAAGGAGGGAGTAAGAGAAATGGGAATCCTAATTTTTGTGGATAATAGAGAATAGGAAGCTTAATCAGGAAAGATTTTCTGAAGCTTATCCACAAGTGTTATGTTTAATTCCTGTTGGTGCTGTTTGCATTATATCTGTAAAGACTAGCAATTGATATTAAAATCTCATGCACTGAGTAGTATAGCTAGAAGGGTTTGTTGAGGAAATCCATAACCTAGTGGTACTGCAGTGCTCCAATAGATTAATTTCTTCCACTTTCGTCTCTGTGACTATGGGTCAATAGATGAAGAGGTAAGGCTAGAAGATCAAGAGATCAAATGTGCAAAAGACTGAGGATACAAAAATAAGCAAAAGATAGTATCTGCCCTCAAAGCATGTACATTCTAATGGGGGTGGGGAATAAATATATGCTGTAGGTGTGTGTGCTCTCCTCTTCCTATATCTCTTCAGAGAACTGAAACTAGGATAGATTATCATACTTTACAATGATCACAAAATTCTTAATTGTCAGAGACAGAATTAGAACTTGCGTCTCATCAACTCTAAGTCCAGTACTCTATTCACTTGCTTTTAGTATTGCTCTGTACCATCTGATGCATATATCTGTCTCTGTCTCTCTTGTTGTTTCTCTGTCTCTCCCTCCTTGTCTCTCTCTCAGTCTCTGTACTTCTGTCTTCTCTGTCTTTGTTTAATATCTCTCCCCATCTTTTTCTCCCTCATTACACTAAAGATGATACCCAAACTGTCCCTTTACTTCCCTCTATTGCTATTATATACAAAAGCTTCTCCCCTCAGAGAGAGAATATTTTCTCTCCTACAGGTAGAACTGTTTCCCCATTTGCACTGCATTCAATTGGGAGAAAAACAAACTTTATTCTAGGTGATCAATCAGGAATGACACAAGAAAATGGCTGTAAGAAAGGGTCTGTGAGGAAAGAGGTGAAGGTGTCCCTAACTGGCTATATCTTCCACCCCCCCTCAAGTTGGGGAACCCAGACCTGGGCAGCTTTAGGGCCCCTGAGAGAGTCAGGTTTGAATGGCACTGATCTTGGTCACAACTGAACACAGTGCAGACACAGGGCACTAGGAGCTGTGAAGTGATGTTGTCAGCTGCTTTGTTTCTTCTCAGGTTGGTCACTTGCAGTTATGGATCAGTAGGGGATGGTGTTCAGGCACCAAGAGAAAGATTTGGATCTTTTCCTCAGGATCTAGTCTGAACAAGACCTTCTCCTTTGGCTCTCTCAAGGCTGAGAGAGCTAACTGCCTCTCACTCAGAACCTTTTGGCTTCTTAAGATTCCAGACCTCCCAGGGCCCCTCCCCCATGGAGGAGAGAAGATTCAGCAGCCCCTCAGCCTGTCACTCTTCCTTGAGTTCAAACCTCTGTCACATGACCAAAAAAGAGAATGGATTAGCCTTAAGGCACAGGGGGAAAATGATTTAAAAATATGACTGAGAATTGATGGACTGACAGCAATGGCAGATATGTGACACTGATTTAAAAGAAATAGGCAAGTTAAATAGGGAGTGACATTCATGGAATTGCATATTAAGAAGTCATACAACTATGATTATATTAAAAAAATGTTTAGAATTTGGACAAGGACTATTATGGACTGCATAGGTGTAAGGTAAGTAATTTCAGAAGAAGAGCTATCATTAAAATACACCAGGGCTGGAGCTGAACAGCTGCCTCTCTCTTCAGCTTCTCTATTGCTCTTTATGTTGGAAGTGTTGGGCAATATTTCTTAATCTCTGGTGCCATTAGTAAACTTTCATGTGGTAAACAGTGGATGCTTTAGTGGAAAACTTAGTGATTGTCTGGCACAGTATGATGCTGAGAGGGCTCTTTTGTGGAAATGGGGCAAGCCTGGGGAGCTTTATAGGGGTATTCATGGTGCTTTCCTACCGCCTGACTGTCCTAGATAAAACTTGTTATATGGTTCAGTCCCTTTGTTTAGTTTTCTTCGTGGCCATCCAGACAAAGCTTTCGCAATAAAATTACGCCAAGCTATTGTCTATAGACACTACTGATGCCAGTGATTCTGAGGAAGAAGCTAAATGGGACTGTCTCATAAAACCCATAAGTAATGAACATTTGACAGTAATGGAGGAAAGCAAATATTAAGCCTAATTGAAGTGCCCTGCCTCGGAAACAATTTGGTTTGCTGATGTTCAAACTGAACTATGGCAAGCAAAATGAGAGGGGCATGTCTTGCCTTTCAAGCAGCTCTGTGAGAGCTGAAAAGAAATTTGGTTTAGGGGGTTGATGTGGTCATTTATCTTCTATTGTATAATTCCATCAAAACAAATTTAAAACAAAAAAAAAAATTGAAAAATTAGGTAGTGCTTCTGAAATTCATCATGACTGATACAGAAGCATGGAATATGAATATTTGAATTCCATTATTAAAATGTATTGAAACTCTGCTGACCACCCCACTCCCACCCAAAAAATAAATAGAGGGTATATTATTTGCTTTACTGACCTTGACTACAATGACCTGCCTCCCAAATATGAGGAATTAAGGAGTAATTTTATTCTGGATCTGAGTCTCATCATTGGCATGAATTCTTTTTTGCAGTGGTTTTAATGGGAATCTATGAAAAATGTCTGTTCCATTGTTGAGAATTTAATAGAGAAGAGAAAGATATGCATATATTGATATACATCCTAGTTTTTAGAACAACAGATTGCAAAGGTGTTAAAGGTATAGAGTGAAAATGATCTGAAAAAGTCATCCTAAGAAGATGAGAAATATTGTAAGAATGAATTTCCAAAGGGACAAAGACAAATAATTGTCATGGCAAAAGAAAAGTAGATTCATTTAATAGAAAAAAATGTATATTCAAGAAAAATCATTAAAAGATTAAGTAAGTTTAAATATATGAAAGATGTACAGAATATGAGGGCAATATTGGTATAGAAAATATAAATATGGTCCTGTTAAACTGACAAAATTACATTATGAGGCAAGATTGGTCAGGATCAGAAAGAGTTTCTTATGGAACATTGCCTCTGAACTGTGTCTTCATGGAAAAGTGTGACTCTATGTAGCAGAAGATAAAAGGAACATATTCCAGGAATGGAGAATGCACAGCACAAAGGTAGAGAAGGATGCTAGAAAGTCATGAATGAGGTAGAGAGAAAAGGACCAATTTGGTTGTAGGACAGAGTAAGAAAGGAGATGAGATATCAACTGAAGATGGAAAGACTGATTTGGTTGAGGTTGTATTGGGCTTCAAAATATAAACTGAATATAACATATTGCATAATAACAATGAATTTGGAATGGAATGATGAGAGACTTAAGACAGGAAAACTAAATAGGAATCTATTCAAGAAGGGATGAAAATAACTAAAGTGCTAGCTATGTGGGCGGAGAGGCATTCTGAGATGATAAAGAAATAGAAATTTCTAAATTTGACAATATATGGAAAATAAAGATTCTAGGATAATTACATATTTATGAACCTGGGAGACGGGCAGGATAGTGATGTCTGTGGTAAAATATGAGAAATTTGGAAGAGATTTTAGAGATATAGTTATGAGTTTATGGATGTTATATATATGCATGTATATGGTGTACAGATAGCTATATGAGTGTCTATTGTCCTTTTGTCTTCATGTATATTCATATATGTTTATATATGCTCATTTATATATATATGTGTGTGTTTTTATGTTGAAATTATAGGTACATACAAAGCTAACTATAGAATCGGTCAACAATATAAAGTAATATATGTACATATACACACAATAGATATATACCTGCATAGTTATGCAGATATATATTTGCTTATATACTTCTTTCTAATGCCAAACAATAGAATTTACCTTTGATCCTAGATTCAAGAGGATATTGAGTGTTTCTGAACAACATGAATTACATTATTAGACCTACACTTCCAGAAACTCACATTGGTGGTTTTGCAAACGAAGCATTGGAGTGAGACCAAGCTTATGTTAAGGAGATCAAATAAGAAGGTGATGCAGTAATGTTGGTGTCATATGATGATTTAATACACATGTAAATTATGCATATATGTATGTATATATATATGTGTGTATATAAATACACATATATATATATATACATACAAAAATGATGGATAAATGAATAGGGAGGATAATTAGAAGAAATTTTATGGAGATAGATATAACAGGCAACTATAGGTCCTTATTACTAAGTTTTAAAGAAGAAAGAGAGGTGATTATTGAGTTATTTGAGTGATCTTTGAAATATTTAATAGACTAGAGGACACATTGCAGAAAAAGAAAGGTAAATGTCACATTTATTTTAAAAAGAGCAGAAATTATTAGCATAGATATCAGGGACATTGTGTAAAATTCCCAATAAGAGGAAAAAAACCAAACATATTTTTAAAACTATTGTTAGAGGGGGCATCTGTGTAGCTCAGTGGATTGAGAGTCAGGCCTAGAGATACGTGTCCTGGGTTCAAATCTGGTCTCAGACACTTCTAGCTGTGTGTGACCCTGGGCAAGTCACTTAACCCCTATTGCCTAACCCTTATGACTTTTCTGCTTTGGAACCAATACAGAGTATTGATCCAAGATGGAAGGTAAGGGTTAAAAAAAAATCCAAAAGACTATGGTTTGAAAACATGAATAAGGAAATGGTAATAACAGAGAATAAAGCATAGTTTAATTTTTATGGGGCTGAAATTCTTAATTTCTTTTTGACAGAATTTCTAAATTGGTGAAAATCAGCATAGTTTAATGAATAAAAGTTCTGGGTTTAATTTTGGCTACTATCATATATACCTGTTGTACATCCATGGGCAAAACAATAAATTACATAAGAGTCCATCAAACTCAACAAGATTTTAGGTAACATAACAGTCAATGCTCTGTTCTCCTAAAGAAGTTTCCACATAAAGGATTCCCTACACAAATGAAATCATACTTCCTGAAGAGAGTTGGGATGAACAATTAATTAGTTGGAAGGAAAATACTATAGATATGAATTATGCAGATTTTACATAGACTTATCTAATGTGATTTCTGTAGGAAATTGGGAGATGTTAGGTGAATGATAGTAAAATTTGATGAATTCAAATCTACTTGAATGTTATACACAACTAATAGTTGGTTGTTTAAGAATTTCCTTTTTTTTTTTTTTGAGAAAATCTGAATCATGGCTTTGGACAAGTTGCATAGGATTTTTATTCCCATGTGATATTGATCACTTAAAGACTGACTTGGATTAAAATGTAGGTCATGAGCTTCTCAAATTTTCAGCAGATGCAAATCATAATTTTGGATATTGGATGTGAGAATAAGGAATCAAAAAAAAATATCAGGTCAGAGCACTGGTCCAAAACATGTAGCATAGAATGTTTAAAAGAATAATATAAATTCTTTTTCTATGAGCCCACTAAACAACTTCACACACAGAAGAGGAATTGATGTTTAAGTATTGGTTTACTTGAAGACAGATGAACTTATTTAATACAAATTATGAATATTCTTTGGAAATCAAGAAATCTTAGATGAACATAGAGTCAATTAAGAAAGCCCATTATCCTTCTACAAGGAGAAGATTGATATATTGTATTTTCTTTGATAGTACCCCAATTATTATTATCCTCAATTCTTGGTGCTTTTATGATCAATGGTTCTACTATATACTAAATAAGAACCAGTTAGGGCATCTTTGGTGAACCTTTTAGAGTCTGAGTGCCCAGAGAGCACATTCAAGCTGTTTGTAAGCCCCTGCCATCCCCCCATTACCCAAGAGAGCAGCGGGAGGGAGTGCTTGCTTTAGGTGGTTAGAAAGGGGGGTAGGACATTTAAAAATATCTTTGAGAGCTAGGAAGAGGGAGAAAGGAACAACTACCCAAGTGTTCTTGCCAATACTTTTTCAGAGCTGAGTTAGGGCATGCTTATCTAGAAAAATAGAAAAATTAACAAGTAGAGAATGCATGACAGCTATATTTCTGTATTTGAAGGACTGTCTAGGAAATCATTCAGTCAATCTAAGAACATCAGTTTAATGCTCCCTATTTGCCTGGGACTCCTCTCAGTGTTACTTAATCAAGGACAAAAGTATCAAATGATCCTTTTCAAGAGTAACTTACCTTTTTTTTTTTTGAGAAGACAACAGGAGCATTCCTGAGAAAAAGATGTTTAAAAAAACAAAATAAGTCAAAGCTAATGTGCTGGGGAAAACATAAAGATGAAATGAGTGGTAAGGGAAGAACTAAGATAGAATTACAAAAATAAATACAGGGATTCTAATAGACTAGAGGAGATTGTACATTCCAACTGAGAGGGGTATTGGCATATGCAACAACATATGAGCTAGAGGAAGTGGTAGGTGTCAGAAATGGTAACATTTCTATTAGCAACAGAGTGCAAGAGGAGGTATCATATACATTAAGGCTGGAAAAGTACATAAGAGTAAAGTTACTGAAAGATGTTTATTGTAAACCATTATGTCTATGTTGGATGCTCAAGTCAAAAAATGACATTTTTAAAGTTTGTGGATAAAGGTGACATGGTCTAAGCCATGTTTTAGACCAATCAATATGGTACCTGTGTGAGTTGGATTAGACTAGAACAGAATAAACAGATATTGCAAAGAGATTAACTTAGGCTTGGGGGAAATTTAGATTTCAATCCCTTTAGAGCTATTAATTTTGAATAACTTTTGTTTTATTATTATTATTATTATTATTATTATTATTATTATTTTCCTAGTTGTTTTATTTCCATTGAAGATTTTAAAGCAGCAACTGTGACAAATCATAATGTCAATTAGGGGAGGATTATACTTGATTACTCTGTTAAAATATAAGACCATGGAAATTATTTTTTTTCTATTTCTAATAGGCCATAATCTTATGACTTTGAAAATCCTCTCCAGAAGGAAACATGGTGAGTGCTAACCGAAACCAGAGTGCTACAGTCATGTTCATCCTCTTAGGATTCTCTGATTTCCCAGATCTCCAAGTGCTCCTCTTCATGGTGTTCCTGGCCATTTATGTGGTGACTATTGTGGGAAACTTGGGCATGATTGTGATCATTAGATACAACCCCAAACTCCATACCCCTATGTATTTTTTCCTCAGTCACTTATCCTTTGTGGATTTCTCTTACTCCACTATAATCACACCCAAACTGTTAGAAATCTTAGT
The DNA here is from genome assembly GCF_027887165.1 of Monodelphis domestica. Lineage (NCBI taxonomy): Eukaryota > Metazoa > Chordata > Mammalia > Didelphimorphia > Didelphidae > Monodelphis > Monodelphis domestica. The sequence continues at coordinate 24,619,731 of NC_077232.1, read as the reverse complement.
TGTGGAAGACAGGACTATCTCATTTGTGGGCTGCATCATGCAATTTTCTTTTGCCGTCACCTGTGTGGTGACAGAGATGTTCATGTTGGCAGTAATGGCCTACGACCGATTTGTAGCCATTTGTAATCCCTTACTTTATACGGTCAGCATGTCCCAGAAACTTTGTGCGATTCTAGTCACTATATCATATTTATGGGGCCTAATTTCTTGTGGAGTATTCACCTACTCTCTTCTTATCTTATCATTTTGTGGAATAAACACCATTAATAATTTTCTGTGTGAGTATTCTGCCATCCTTTCTGCTTCCTTCTCTGATAAGCACTTAACTGAAGTAATTTTATTTAGCCTTTCAAATTTTAATACCCTTTGCACACTTGGCATAATACTTACCTCCTATATATTTATTTTTATAACTGTCATGAAGATGCCTTCAACCAGTGGGAGACGTAAAGCTTTCTCAACCTGTGCGTCTCACCTGACTGCTGTTACTATATTCTTTGGGACTATCCTCTGCCTTTATTGTGTACCCAGTTCCAAAAGTTCGTGGCTCATGATCAGAGTGAGCACTGCCTTTTACACTGTAGTGATTCCCATGTTGAACCCTTTAATATACAGCCTTAGGAACAAAGATGTTAAAGAAACTTTTAGGAAATTAATGGACATCAAGGTTTTTTCTCACTAAAATTATTTTGTTTGTGATATTTCTATTTGTTAAAGAACTTATTATGATGTTTAATTAATAATTCATTCCTACACTGTAATATCCATTTTGTCTGGGAGTCTCTAACCCATCTGCAGTTCAGCCATGAATATGTAAGTAAAGATGGAACGTGTAATGTGAGGAAAAATAAAATACAAGGGGGAAAAAAGTGCAGTAGCCCCAATCATAAGCAATAACATTAGCATCAGCTTTTTACAAATTATTTCAAAAGCGAGAGAGAGCTGACTTCAAGACCTTCCAAAAAAGAGAAGCATCTTAATTTGGGAGGTAAAATAAAACTATAGCTTTAAGAAATTGGATATCATCCCCCCCCCCCCGGCCCACCAAAGTATCTTCTCATCTCTACATTTCATGCAAAAGAAATAAAATAAAAACAGGGTGATGTGAAAGGACAAAAATGAAGAAAATAGGCTTGGTAAGTCTGACTGAAACAAAGATCCTGAAAACACTGGAGAGAATGATAATAATGATGGGGATGAAAGTGATGAGAAAATCAAGCCCTAATTTGTAGTATTTGATCATTTTTGTGTTATGTATGCACACTGAAGACTTAACAATAAGCTTTTATGAGCCAGTAAAAGATTTCTCCATATGACAACTTCAACATGTGGTGATACATATGGTTGTGTATGTATACATATGTGTATGTGCATGTGTGTGAATTAGTGTTTGTGTGCGGGTTTAAACAAATGCCTCCCCAAATCATGCAAGACTTAAAGATTCTTTATATATATATTCTTCATATATATACATATATATACATATATATGTTTGATACTTCTAATTTTGTTTGTGTGTTTGTCTGTGGGTTCATGTATGTTACTTGGATCCAACATCATTGGTTAGACATATACATTATAATGGTAAGCTTCTCTTTCAAAATGTCTTTGCACTAAAAAGTTGTAATGCCTTAAAGGGCATCTAGGTAGTGCAGTAGATAGAATACAGGGCCTGGAGTCCAGTCTTCCTGAGTTCAAATCTGGCTTTCAACACTAGATTGTGACACTGAAAAGTCACATAAACCCATTTTCCTCAGTTTTCTCATTTCTAATATGAGCTGAAAAAGGAAGTGAAAAATCACTCCAGTATTTTTGCCAAGAAAATGCCAAATGGTGTCAATCAGATTTGGAGACAACTGAAAAAGACTGAACAATTACTTTGAGAAGAGAAAATCCCTAGACATTTTCAATATTAGGATATAAGAGATAATCTATATTAAATATAAAACAAGAGTTTGAAATATCACATCTGTTTTGATTGTAAAACCAAATTATATTGACACAACATTGACAGAGAAATTTAGCAACTTTTTTTTGTGCAAAATGTATCAGTATATCATGCAAATTTATCAAAGCAACAGGAAAGAATAGATAAATGATCTATATGATTAGCAATTCTTGAAAGAAGGAAAAATGTTAATTGTGAACTTAATATCTGTTCAAACTTGTTAAGAATTACAAATTCAACTCCAAAAAATTTTGAGATGCCACATCACATAAAGATAATTAAAAAGAACAAATTAATAGCTGAAAAAACTGAATATTTTACATAGACCTATATTGTTGCTTGAGTTCTGTCATAACCATGATGGTAATATGTAATTTCAATAATAGTATTTAAAGATACCTTGTTTCTACAACTAGTACCAAAAATTAATGAATAAGGAAAAAAGATCAATCACTTTTAAATGAATAAAGTATTTATTTATCTTTAAATTAATAAAATTTCTAAAAATTAAAATGCAAATAGTAAAAGCTTATAAATATATAAACTTTAAAAATTATTTCTATTTGTGTTGTTAATTATCTTGAAAGTAACAATGTTTATATTAAGGAAAAGCATCTAAATGAAATAGAAAAGAAAAAGGAATTATTGAAATGTGCTAATGTATGTGAGGGGCAAGAGTTGATTTTAAGTTGACCTTGTAGAGAGAGAATATGGATAAAATTAGAAATATATAGAATTTGCATTTGAATTTGGGAATGGAGAGTTTCTTTCTCCACAATATTATCCAAACATATAACATTGTTTTTCCTAAGAAGCACATATAATCATGTTAATCCTTTAATCATTAAATTTTTGTGGTTCCCTATTTTTTCTGGTATCAAACATGAACTTCTATATTTAAAAAAAATCTCCTGATAAACTGATGCCAAACTACATCTCCACTCTTAGTATGCATTGTTATTCTTTACAACTCCATTTGGTCAAATTGGCCTTCTTATTGTTTCTCAAATTGAATATCCAATCTTCTAATTTCATATCTTTGCACTGGCCATCTTGATCAAATAGGTTTCCCCAAGAATTGTCATGTTTGTCTTTGTATTTCCAGTTCCTATCACAGTACTATTCTATAGTAGATTTTCAATAAATAATTGTTGGTTGATGAAATGATTGATTGTCCTTGCATGTCAATATGTACAACTCACCATCCATCACTGAAAATATTTCAGGAAAAAAATTACTATCAACTGTTTACTGGCCAGAACTAAAATACAGAGAATTTGTGAAATTCATCAACTTAAGAATTTTGAGTTTGAATTGAGAATTTACTATTTTATATATTTTTCTGAAAGATGTCTTTTGGTATTGATGGAAAAAGAGAAATTTTATAGTACTATCACAGAGACAAAGGTATATCAAAGTCTCTTCTTGGTGATTTCCAGAAGACCCCATGGACTCTTTTTTTTTCTTTTGGTTTCAAGGTTCACATTTATATCTCAAAACTTTTTCTCCTTCCACTGTTGTAAGGAATTTTACTAGGAACAGGAAATCCTGCAAACCTGGAAGTCATACAAGGCAAACCAGGAAGTCCTAGAGAGCAAGAGGGATTATAGAACTTTGGGGAAGAGAGACTGTTGCTTGATTCCCTATTCTGTGGGCCTTTTTTGAGATTCTACCTATCTCTGTGGCTGCAGCTGAGGAGTGGATGTTCAACAGAGCTTCTGGTGACTTCCTACTGAGACTGTTCCATGACTCAAAGAAGGACTCCAGTTGTGTGAAATCTACTTTGGCCTTGTTCTTGCTCCTATCACACTCTCCCTAATCTTAATTAATAATTTAAGAAGTTAGTTTAGAATAGTTATAGGAAGTTATAAGGGTTTAAATCTCTGTTTGGTGGTAAAAGTTAGTTATTTCCTGATTCCCTTTCCCTTCTCCCTTTAGTTTAATAAACCTGTTATTTTGTTATATATTTATAGTTTGGAACCCTTATTTAATCCACCTATTTCGCCACCCAGATGATTAGTCAGAGCACAATCTTTGACATATCCATAGTGATATATTTCCTTATCAATATAATATTACTTCCTAGTAATACTGTACTTAACTATACTTTGTTTTATATTATCATATCATTTGTAATTCATCTCTATCTCCATGCCATGCCAATGCTTGGAAACTGCTATCCTACTCCCACATTTATGAATGTATCTCTAAGAATGGCAATTCAGTACTATTATTCCCTTGAAGAACATGTCAATAATTTATTCTATGATACATGATATTTTTAGAGAGGACTCTGGTAGGCTGCTACCATTTTATTTTGGGTCTGATGCTACATGAATGAGAAAGCCATAGGTCATGAAAAGTTAAAAGTAAGTTTTACTTAGCACCCATACAGAAATGATACTCAAAAATGATATGATAGTACTTTGGTGCTTTGGACATGAACCTCCTTTTCTCTTGATGGCAATGAGGATATGCATCAAAGTATGTTCTGTTGACTCAGTGGATATTGGAATATCCATCATATCTAAAAAGATACAAGAATGGGCCTTTTATGGCCTTAGCTAAATAGAAAACAAGGTCTATATGGACAGATGAAAACAAATACTATTTAAATCCAAGAAAGTAGAGGCTGTGAATCTTTCCCCTGTCTAGAATAATATCATTCTATTTTGATGCCTTTTGTGAAAACAAAAACAAAATACATACAATAAAAATTTAACCTATCCCTTGTTGAGAAGGCATAGGAACCTAAAAATCACCACTCCTTTTCCTTTTGCTGATCTAAACTCTCCTTCTTAGCTACTTACTCCACAATTGTTATTGTCTTCTTCTTTGTTAATATGATGTTTTTGAGAGTAGGGACTGACTCCATTTTTTGCATTTGTATCTCTCCCACTTAGTACATGTTTGAAAAAAAAAGGTTCAATATGTTGTTTCAGTCATTTATTCTAATTGCCAGATTTTTGAAGCAAGAGATATTCATTTTATTTTTTTTGTCTTCCCAGCTTTAAGCACAATGAAGAACACTCTGCAATCACTAACGTATGTCTGTTTATCGAATTGACTCATTTTCCAACAACTATATCTACATCTGTCCAAGTAGTATCCCACCACCAAAGAATGAACACGTCATAAAGTCATTCTTCAAGTTCTTCAATATATCCACAAACATGGGGCAAGGGTCATCTTTTCCTTGCTTTTTCTGAGGTCTACCTGCTTCTACCATTTCTGTTTTCAGTTTTAAAACAACTCAGGCACATTACATTTAATTTCCTTCTACATGTCATTCATATTCTTTAATGAACTCTTTCTCAAGATCACTTTTCTTATTCTATCTAACAGGAGCAATGGGGACTTCCGGCAGAATCATGGTTCTGTGATCTCATCAGGTTTCATCAATATAATCAGCATCTCTATGCAGATGATTTCCATATCTATACAACTCTGCTGAGTTACCATCATTCATCCCTACTATTAAGCATCTAAAACTAGATGTGCTGTTGATGCTTAAAGTCAATGTAGCCAAAATAGAATTCATTACCTTTTCTTCAAAGTCCTGCCTCTCCACTTCTGAATTCCTTTTAATTGTCAAGGTCTCCACCATTCTCCTGGGGAACTAATCTTCAAAAATAAGTGATATCATCAGTATTTCATTTTCATCTACCTTTATAACATTCTCTCCACTCACATAGTTATCATCCTCATCACCTCTTGTCTGGACTTCTTACTCTAGCTGGCTAGATATATCTGCCTGGTTTTGTTTGTTTGTTTATTTTCCTGAAATGTAGCTATGACCATGTCACATCCGCCCCTGCCTCCCCATCTTTCAGGAACAGTGAGCTATAGTGGTTCTCTATTATTGTTAGAATCACCTGCTTGGCAATTAAAGCTCTTTATAATCTATCTTTTTTCTATTTTTTCATTATTTTTATCCTTTAATTCCCTTAAACATATACACTCTAGGATCCAGCTATACTGGTCTTTTATTGGTACTTGAACACTATACTCTATCTGTGGTTTTTATACAAGTTGCCCCCATCCTCTTATAGGATTCATTGCCTCCTCATTTTTGTTTGTAATCTCTCTCTCAATACTAAACTCAAATCTTACCTTCTATAGGAGCCCTTTCCCAGCCTTCCAGCTGTTTATGATTTTTCTCAAATTATCTTTCATCTACTACATGTATAATTTATATTTACCTAATTTCTTATACATGATATTCATCATTAGGAAGATTTCCCTCATAACTACAGCTAGCATTAATATAGCACCTTAAGCTCTCCAAAGAGTTTTAAAAATATTATTTCATTTTGATCTCACAATAATCCTGGGAGATAGGTTATATTATCAACTCTATTTTATAGATGAAGAAATTGAAGTAGATAAAGGCTAAGTGACACACAGGAACTCACAAGTAAGACTTGCTATGAATAAAAATTAATCTTGGAGGTCTCTTACTAAATTTATAAGTATTTATTAGTAAAGAGAAAAGAAGCTAGAAATATGTTTTCCAGCCTTTCTAACTTAAAGTAAATCCCTAGCAGAGTTACTTCATCTCCATCAGTTCCTAGATTCTCCAAGGGCCCTGGTCCATTTCATAAGTGGAGGCCAGGAAGCCAAGCTAACCACATGGTTGGGCCAGACAAATTATGACCAGTCAAATTGTGGCTAGAGTTCAGAAAGGGTCAGGAGCACCAAAGACCAAGTTCCTAGATTCCCAACCCTTGTGGTCCCACTTGCCAGAGATGTCATATAGATAAGTTGGGATGGCTCAGAGGGCTCCTTTCAGAAGCACAAAAGAATGTCAGAGAGAGAGGATTTCATGAGCTGGCTTTTCAAGTTCAGTCTAAACACCCCAAGCCTGGGATCTTTCATTTGGCCTAAGGTTTCACCTAAGTCCTTATATGTCACATCCCCTGACTTCTGCTGTTCAGGAATCTCATCTGCCATGGTGGGAAATTAAGACACATGAGTCTGTGACTCTTGTGCCTTCAGACTTCTGGGATCTGATGGTGTCCTAGATTCTTAATTCACACAGACTAGAGGAGAACTCATTTCTTCCTGGCTCCAGGTCTAGGGCTCTGACCACTCTGTCATATAGTTCCCTCTAATAACAAATTTAAAAGTAAAATAAAAGACCCTTAGGGTCTTTCTTTATATATACAACTGGAAAAAAATGACTATCACATAAGAATTATTAAAGAGAAGTATTTCTTTTCACTTACTGATCACTAACATTCAGCCATGTAAAATCATCTAACTATGTGGAGTCCAAATTCCCTTCTCCTGGATGTTACTGGACATATATGTGATTAGTGACATGAAAAATCTGGAGATTATTATGTTCACTATTTTCAGCCTCAAACTTTAAACTTCCATGTACTATTTACTTTTTCCAATTTTCCAATGAGAATTTTTTTTCAGGAATTGTCAACTGGAATTTTTCTCCAAAGAATGTTAGAAATTTAATTTTACAATACAGAACTATCTCTTTCATAGGCTGCCATTTCTTTGGTGTCTATTACTGTCATATTAGGGTGATGGCTTTTGACTACTTTGTGATAATTTATAATCTTCCACTTTCCACATTTACTATAGCTGAGCTACTACTATTGCACCTTTTCGGTCAGTGTAGCATATTGATAAGATATCGTTTTGGGTTTCATTTTCATTTATTCTCACTTATATTGTTCTTTTAGGGACCAATATTGACTTGAATGATGATTTTAATTATAATAACTCTTTGTTTCATCTTCCTGGCAACTATTCACTTTGGTATTAGAAAAACTAGATTTTTAGACAACTGCATAGAAGAAATGAAAATAAACATCTAAATGTGATTTCTAATATTTCTTCAGAGACATCCCATTTTAACAAATTTAAGCAGGAGACATCAGCTTCTCCTTAATGTGTTATTTTGTTGCCCATAGAGAAAAGCTCAGAAGTCATTCTCTGGGGTCTGATTCTCAAGAGTCCTAGATACATACATAAGTTTCCCAGCATTGTTCACAGACTGAATTACCAGAAACTGTATATTGTCTTATTTCTTCCCTTTTTGGACTACACAGAACAATAGTATGAAATGGAGAAAACATTATGTTCTCAACTTTGTTTATGAACATTTCTCTTGTTTGATATCATCAGACTATGGTTATGTCCACTCCAAGCCTAAAGCTATGGTTATACTCTTTTCTTGAGTATTATATGATCATAGAAACATTTTTCCCTCCCACTCGGTTTATGGCTTATAACAACTCATAACTAAGAAAAAATTCTGAAATATTCACCTCCTGGTAAGTAGATTTACTTTTATGTTTTTCTCAATGGTGCCACAGACAGAATAAAATTCCCTCTGAAACTCATGTCTATTTAGCAATTATTATCTGTAAAGATTCTACAGATCAATCAAGAAAGAACATCGAGGCAAAGAGGGTGAGTGGAGTCTGAAATGGATCATACCTCCTATGTCAGTATCATGATCAGTGAAAATTTATGACATTTCTATTAAGTATAAATAGCTATAAAAACAACACAAAGAAGCACTAAAACCCTCATGACAGATTTCATTTGGGGAAATGGAGCATTATATTAATCATAATAATTATAAAATGAATATAAATATATGTAATACAATTATAAAACGATATATCAGCAAGTATCAACTAAGGGTCCAGTGAGTACAATATAATTGTAAGCAGTTGTATAGAAACTTAGTAAATTGCCTTATCGCTGGGATGAAAGGTTTATGAACAAAGGTTGCCAGCGAGTAAGCAAAAGAAGTATAGGTAAGGAAGGAGAATACCCCATGACAGCAGAATGACGAACAAATAAGGTTATATTTGAATCTCTCTAATAGATTCACATCTGCCTTTAAGTTTTTGGAATATAGGTTTTGATTTTTTTTCTCCCTTCTGCTAAAACCAGAGACAATAAAGTTTATTAGATTTGTCTAAAGTGCCTTTAAGTGTTGTGTCTTCACCCCTTCCACTCACAAAAAGCATTGCATGACATCATACACCATATTGAATTAAGGGGTCTAACAAAATAGAGCACAGACCATCAGTGTATTAAGCAGGTTTTGACAATAGAACAGCAAAAAAAGGTCCATTAGAAAGTGAAATTTTAATTTTGAGAACTTTGACCTCAGGATGTCACACAGTAACATACTTTATAATTTTGAATGTAAAGTTTAGGCTTGATTATACCATAATCTGCTATCATTCCGTGTCTTTAGAATCAAATGAAAATATTCCTCTCCTCTCTTTTCCTGTGTTCTCCCCTTCTCTCCCCTTCTCCTCACTCCCCTATTTCTCCTTTAGTCTCTCTTTTTTTAGTTTTTTAAAACCTTACCTTCCATCTTAGAGTCAATACTCTCATTTGGCTCCAAGGCAGAAGAGTGGTAAGGGCTAGAAAATGGGGGTCAAGTGACTTGCCCAGGGTCACACAGCTGGGAAATATCTGAGGCTAGATTTGAACACAGGACCTCCCATCTCTAGGCCTTACTCTCAATCCACTGAGCTACCCAGCTGCCCCCCTTCAGTCTCTTTTAGAGTGACTAGAAAACATATTTCGATTACTTAATAAAAGTTGAATTGAAAATCAAAGTTGAATAACAATGTATGCTTTAAAATAATGTCAAACAAATTGGCTAAGTTTAACCACAAAGTAACCTGATGAATCAAGAACTAATCTTGAGTTGTCAAATTCCAAATGCATTTTAAAAATGGATTTTTAATCTCTAAAATGATCTCCTACAAATCATGACACATTACTGAAATTTAACCATTAAAAATTAATTCCTTTGGATTCTTTTTTCCTGGTAATGTCTTTCTATAAATGCATTTATAACATTTCATTTATCAATACAATTGCAGTTGTGTTCCACTTTGATGGTCATCAGAGAGAGAAAAGGAGGCAGTACATGGAATTAAAAAGATTTGTAGTTGACTATTGAATTAATTCTGAGTCCCAAATTTATTTGTAACAAAGACAAATTTTTTTGTGTTACAATAAAAATGTGTGAAATTTCACAATTTTCCTAAAAACTGCCCCATTACACAGAAATTTGTGTCTTTTGATGTCATATTATTTCCTGTCATTTGTCTTTCTGGCCACAGTGGAAGTATTTCATTCAGTATAGTAGCATTCTCTTCATTCTCCTAATCTCTTTTGAATTCAAACTAGGTTAGGCATAAACATTTTCCATCTTCAGTGTTTCCTATACCCAACAGAAGGAGAAGGGTAAGTAAGGAAGAATCAGTTAAATTGGTTGGGATAGAGTTGGGGAGGCAACTGAAATAATTAGTTACCAAGCTTAATGAGAGGATTTCTTTCCAGAGCTGTGTTTAAATAGTGTGAGAATTATAACCTCAAAATTATCAAGGTTGAAGAGAAGATTTTCGAGAAATTCAACTTTCCTTGGGCATTATTGATCCTTTGCTCCAACCTTTAAAGCTCTTGGGCTCTGCTCTCTCACAGAAGAATAGACATGGCATTTGGGGAATTATTCCTCTGGTCTCTACCCACCATGACTGAGCCATCTTTCTCCAATAGTCCATTAGTCTTTCTCCATTCTAATTTGTCAATTAGAATAATTTCCTGGATCACCAAGGAACTGGAATTCCAATGTAAACCACTAAATATGGCCATTTTGGTGAACCCTCTAATGGTGAAGATGCAGAGATATTATGAAGTTGTGCCAGACCATTACCATGGGAACACTCATAACTCCCAAACCCCCTTCTTCCAAACCCTGGAAAAAACTGTTTGGCTCCTCAGTAAAGGATAGCAGTGACCCAAATCTTCCATGATCTCCCCATCCAGGAACCCCAAATAAATGTTGATCTCACAATATTTTAACCATCTTTATTTTGTAAAACTACAACTTTGAAGATCTTGTCATTTGCCATAAATGATAAAGTTTCCTTTTTTCACTTAAAAAAAAGGAGCAAAAGGAAAAAGGAGAGAAAAGAGGGAAACAGGACAGTTTTTATTTGATTTGAGAGGAAAAAGGGAGACACTGGTAAAGAATTAGCAGAAAGATTACATGATCAAACCTATGTTTTCACACATTCACAAATCCTCTTGTAGCTAGTGAAGTGTGATTAGTTCCAGAATGGAAGGCAAAAAGAAATGGGCAAAATTACAAGTAAAAAAACTTAGAATATACACAAATACATAAAATTTTAGAAGTATTAATTTGCATCTTGAAGAGAAAAAATAATTAAAAAGATGCAAATATGTTATATAGGGGAAAATATTCACAATAGACTAAATTATAAGCCCTTTTTTTCTTTTTAGACATAATTCCTAAGTTGATGACACAGGCTTTTATAGTGGTTAAAAGACTAGTTTGAAGTTTAGTCTGTGAAACTGATAAACTTTATGACTATAAACAAGTCATTAATTTCATATTGTCTCAAACAACCCCAAATTTTCATTTATATATTAGAAGACAGATATGAATTGATGAGTGAAATTTCCTTGCTCAGGATTCCCAGTTCTTCATAAAGATGAAATCACTGGTTTCAAAAAAAGGCAAAAAAATTTGTACAACAAAATTAATAAAGATGATTCTATTAATTTGTTTGTTTTATGTAGGAATGATGGAAAATGTAAGACAATAGCAAGATTTGATATATTCAAATTTGTTTTAATATAAAACTCTGAAAATGCATTAATGGTTTTGTTTCATCTGAAAAGGAAGTATAGTGAAGGACCCCAGGTATATAATTTTGGGCCTATGGATGAAGAAAATAATGTTAAACTTTCAGATGGCATAATTTTCAGAGTGAGAGATATCTGGATGATTGAATAAAGGTAAAAATAAATCTCTTGACCAAGTAGAACACAGGCTCAATATTTGGAGGATGGAACTAGAGAAGGACAATAATTTCTTGCCCATTAGTTTCATAAAGGAGCACATAGATAGGTATCTACAAGTTTGTTTTTAAATATAATATGTATCTTTTATTGAACCAAAGCTTAATTTGGAAATCAAAAGAATTTGGTGACATTGAGATAGTTTAAAAGAGGAGTAGCATCCCTCTTATTGAATGTGAGAGCCCTTCTTTCTTCTCTGGTCATATATCTGGAGAGAGAGAGAGAGAGAGAGAGAGAGAGAGAGAGAGAGAGAGAGAGAGAGAGAGAGAGAGAGAGAGAGAGAGAGATGGAGAGAGAGTATAATCTTCATTTTTAGTACATACTTATGAGGACATAAATAAAGGGAATGAGTTGGAGAAAGTGAAGAACAGGATGATCTACATGAAGAAAAATCTCTAAATCATGTCAAAAGACGATTGATAAAAGATTTGGGTCCATCCATGCTAGAGAAAAGACTTAAGGTCATTGATAACTGCCTTATTATATATAAAAGGTTACCAAGTTAATCAATCAAACAATCAACAAGCAATTAGTATTTATCTACTAGGTAGCTGGCTCTTAGTTCAGTATTGGGTTTAGAAAAATTCTTTAAAAATCCAATAATTCATATCTTCCAGACTTACGTTCTCTCTTAAAAGATATCATTTAGACATTTAAGCATATGCAATTTAAATACTAGATTTATGCAAGAAAAGTTTTTGGAGAGAAGGTGTCATTTGCAGAGACCTTTAAAGGAAAGAAGAGTTCTTAAGACATGAACTTCAAAAGTGAATGCATTACATCAGTGAGGGACATGCTACATGAAGGTTCTATGATGGACAATGAGATTTTAAGTGTAAGTGATGGCATTAAGGCCAATTTGTCTTGGACATAATGTTCATGGAGGGATATAGTATATAGTAAATCTAGGAAGTAGGTTCAAGTTGGAATCTACAAGTATTTCATTTTCAAATAGAAGTGTTTCTTTTTGATCCCAGAGAAAAAAGAGAAGCACTTGTGTTATTGAGTAGGATGTAGCATGGTAAGTAAGATTGTGTTTGAGGCAAATCCTCTGGCAGCTAGTGAAGTGTGATTAGTTCCAGAATGGAAGGCAAAAAGAAATGGGCAAAAGTACAAGTAGGAAAACTTAGAATTGATTTATATTTGAAAGTCAACTTATAAGTTAATTGGAGCTATCCAAGTTAAATGCATTTATTGGTTTTGTCCTCATTGAAGGTCTTCAACCAAAAGGCTAGGAAATAAATTGTTTGTTTTCTGATAGAGAAATATATATTTTTAGGTTAAGATTGTAGATAGCCATGGAGATAATCCAACTCTGAAATGCTGTAATTTTCTTTAACAGGAACCATGGTGAGTCCAGACAGGAACCAAAGTGGTGCAGTCATATTCATCCTCTTAGGATTCTCTGATTACCCAGATCTCAAAGTCCCTCTCTTTCTTCTGTTTCTGATGATCTACGTAGTCACAGTTTTGGGAAATTTGGGTATGATTGTGATCATCAGGATCAACCCGAAACTCCATACCCCTATGTACTTTTTCCTCAGTCACTTGTTTTTTGTGGATTTCTGCTACTCCACTGGAGTTACACCCAAGCTTTTAGAAAACCTAGTGGTGGAAGACAGAAAGATTTCTTTTGGAAACTGCATCACACAGTACTTTTTTACTGCTACCAGTGTGTTGACAGAAGCTTTCTTGTTGGCAGTAATGGCCTATGACCGTTTTATGGCAATTTGTAATCCTCTTTTATACATGGTTAACATGTCCCAGAAACGATGTACACTTCTGGTGACTGGCGCATATACATGGGGAATTGCTTCTTCCCTCATATTTACCTACTCACTCATTATACTGTCTTTTTGTGGAACCAACATAATTAATAATTTTCTCTGTGAGTATTCTGTCATCCTTTCTGCCTCCTGTTCAGATAGACACATTAGTGAAATGATACTTTTCATCCTTGCTAATTTTAATGTCTTGAGCACCCTCTTAACCATTCTTACGTCATATATATTGATTTTTGTCACCATCATAAAGATGCATTCAGCTAGTGGAAGGTATAAGGCTTTCTCAACTTGTGCCTCCCATCTGACTGCTATCTCCATCTTCTATGGGACCCTTCTCTTTCTTTATTGTGTCCCCAATTCTAAAAGTTCATGGCTCATAATCAAAGTGACTTCTGTTTTTTATACAGTGGTCATTCCCATGCTGAATCCTCTAATATACAGTCTGAGGAATAATGACGTGAAAGAAGCTGTCAGGAAAATTATGGACAGCAAAATATTCTCTTCCTAAAATTATTTGGTATCTTCATGATTCTGAGATTAATTTCTGGATCACTAGAAAAAGTTTGAAAACCTCTAAAACGTAGACGAGTGACTATTTTGAAATGGAAGGAGTTTATTTACTAGGGGAACTCTACAGACATATGAAATTCTAGATCTCACAAAGAGAGACAGGGATAGAAAGAGGTAGAGAGATAGATAGACTCTGTCATTGAGATACACACAAAGAGATACAGAGAGCAACAGGACACACTCTCTTTATCTTTCTCTCCATCTATATTTAACAAAATTATTTTATGCTCCTCTACTAGTAGCACAATCTCTTTGAGATTTTCTCTCTCTCTCCTCTCTCTGGATGTGTGTGTGTGTGTGTGTGTGTGTGTGTGTGTGTGTACAGAAAAGGCTTGGAGTGAGGAAGACTCATCATCCTGAGTTTCGATCTCACCTCAAACACTTATCTGTGTGACACTGGACAAGTTACTTATGCTTAGTTATTGCTTATCTATCTTACTTATCTATCTATAAAGTGATCCCATGGAGGAAACAGCAAATCCTTTCAGCATCTCTGCCAATAAAACCCAAAAGGGGTCACAAGTAGTCAGATCCGACTGAAATGACTACACAACAACCTATATAAATAAAACACACACGTGTGAATATATACATACATGTATATGTGTACATATACAAATATGTGTATATACACAGGTATACATTTAACATACATACACATTTACATTTCTCCCTGATAAATATGAGCTCCTTGAGCATAGTGACCATATTTTTGCCTCTATTTGTATCAAACTTGGCACATAATAAGAGCTTAATAAATACCTCTGGACTGATAGAAACTGAATAATTGGATAGAAACTGAATAAATATCATATTTTATACACTTTTTTCAACTCAAACTATTTCACTGACAATATTTTCCATTTAAATTTGTAAGACTACTTACTTTTCCCCTAAACCATCTGAGTTACTTAAAAATAATGGGATGTTGTATTCTTGACCTTTTATGAAAATATTATGTAGAGAATTACATATTTCAGATTTTTAGAAACAGCATGAATTTCAGTGTCTGAAAGGCATTTGTCTTTATTAGCTTTGGCAAAGATGTGGCACGAGTGCCGATCTGTTACTTGGGGAACTGCTCAGTTTCCCCTCTTCCCAGTGCCTGAGGTCATTTTTTGCAAGCCCCACCCTTTGTCTGCCCAAATCAAGTGCTTTCTCCCTCAGCTCTCTCAGGTAATTGGGGGCTCACAGTCAGCTTGAACTTTTCCCTCTGGGCACTTGTCCTTATTAAAGCTTTGCCAAAGCTGATATGGTCCAGAATATTTCTGGAAAAGAAAGCTGTTAAATAAATATCAAAGGACAAGATGAATCAAGGGTTGTGTTAAAAGTGACAGAATTCTGCACATCCATTCAAGAATATGGACCATGATAAAGCCCTGAAGATTATCCATTTTATGTCTCTGTTTCTTAATCTGGAAGAGGAGGAGGAGGGCTTGAGTGAAAAATAATCCTGCCTTTGACGGTAGGAGCTCATTTAATAGTTCTGTATCTATAGGTGAATTATTATCTTTCTAGAACCTCCAATTTCTCCATATGGAATCCTGGGGATTTCTTGCAGTATTCTTTTGACTAAAATTGATTATAAAACTTAAAACACCAAAGCAAAGATAACTTGTCTTCTAATCATGTCTCTTACAGATAGTGTGCTTCTTGTAGAAAAGAACCAAAATCTTTTCTAAACTTGGAATTTCTCTCAATGCTCAGTTAAGTAAACAATCATTTTACTTCTTAAACACAAATTGCTTAACAAATGTGTGCTTAAGAAGTAATTATTTTTTATAATTGAATTAAACTTAGTCTTGGTTGTCAACATGCACTTGCTCATCATGTAGCAATGAAGGAGAGTAGAAGACTTACTTTCTCACATCTCTGGATGATTTGGGGTTAATCCTACTCCTTCAAAGATTTTTACTAGGGAACTATTGTTCAAATTTTAAATTTCTATAGAAATGAAATCAATCATTACAATTATTATTATGTGTTATTATTTGGTTTGTCTTTTGCTGTCTCTAAAATCTACTGTTTTAATTTCATTCAAACCCATGCCAGTATCAATTAAGATTTAGTAAATAAGACAACCTAAATGGAATTTGGGAATAAAGTGAGAGAGAGAGAGAGAGAGAGAGATCTCCAGCTTCCTCTGACCCAGGTAGGAATTAGTCAGGGAAAGGAGTCTCAATACTATGGGCCTTTTCTGGAGGCCAAGGAAAGGAAGTCAGCCTTTAAACTCACCACATGCCAGTTCAATCAGCATATTCTTTATCAGCTTCAACTCTAGCAAGTTTCACTCCAAGTGTGTCTCTTTCGAACTCCCAGAGGACCCAACCAACAACAACTCCCAGAAAATCAACCACAACAATAACCAACCTCCTTCAGGCCCTTGTCTCTTTCTTTTAAAGAACTTTTTTTCTTGTATCACTTTCCCTAATTCCATGTCTACTAATCACAGCTGACGCAGTGCTTTTGGACTACCCAGAAGATAGTTAGTCAATTCTAACTTGTTACAACTATCACACACATGGGTTACAGATCTCCCACTTCATGATTAAGTACTGTGTTTACATTTTGGGTAAATCAAAAAATAGACAGGGGATTACAATTTAATCATCACAATCAAGGAAGAGCTAAGTACCTTCATTGTTACAATCAAAGGAGAGATAAATCCAATCTTCACATACTATTTAAATAACTAGTGGCTGGTTGCCATAGTCCAAAGCTTTTTGGGTACAAATTTATATGCTGGAGAAATGGATATATTCACTTATTGTATTGCAAAAAACAAATAGTTAAAAAAATCTAAATTCTGGTGACGTGCTTCAAATTCAAAAATTGAGAGGAAAAAAATCAAATACTATATTGCACAAGTAGGAAGAAAAACAAATATATTAAAATATGTATATTTCATAATCACAGAGGTAAGTATAGAGATTAATTTCCAAAAAATAAGATTCATTTCCTCTTTAACTTGCCATGATCTGCAGTGTGAGTGCAAATGAGGTCGATAAAGAAATGGAGGTATAAAAGCAATAATACATTCAAGAAAATACAAAAAAAAATACAAAAGTCACAAAATGTTACAAAAGGCACATCAAGTCAATATAGTTCACTAATAAAGGTTTTCTTCTTTGAGGTAGTGTATTGTTCTTCTACAAGGGCAATTTGTTCAAATACAAGGATCAACCAAATAAAGTACAACAAAATAGTACAGATCCAGCAGTAGGGAAGTCTTATCAAAATCAATAGTCAAATAATATCAGCATAGGCAATTATTCATTATCAACAGAAGGTACCTGTTTTATATGGCTCCAATGAATCCATGAGTCTCTCTGCCCAATTTTAATGGCTGTGGGTGTAGTCAGTAGAATCTGGAATGTTCCATCATAAGCAGGGTCAGTTCACCCAGTATATTTGAAAGTTTTCATGTACACTGTATCACCTGGTTTTAAAATCATTAAATGAGAAAGCTATAGGGTCTGCCTGAAATCCAGGATAATGGAGTTCTTGCAGTTTCATTTGTAGTTGTCTTATATTTGTGGAAATGTTTGTATCCTCTCCTAACAATGATGTATAGGCAGGAGTAAATGGTTGTGCCTGAATAGATTGATGTTCAAATAGTATCTCAAATGGTGAGATGTGTAAATCACCTCTTGGTCTGCTTCTGAGATAAAATAGGGCCAGAGGTAGAATTTCGGGCAATTTTAAATAAGTCTCCATGTACAGTTTACCAATCATAGTTTTAAGTTCTTTATTCATTTTTTCAGCTTGGTCAGAGCTCTGGGCATGATATGGTGTATGAAATTTACGCTTTATCTCCATTCATGAATAAATTTGTGATGAGAATGAATCAGTAAAATGAATTCCTCTATCCAAATCAATACTTGCTCACAGCCCAAAATGAGGAATAATTTCTTTCAAAAGGATTTTGGTAACAAAAGCCAATATGGCCTATACAATAGGAAATTCTTCAGGCCACCTGGCCATCTTATCAACTATGATGAGACAAAATTTATACAGTCTAGCTTTTGGCATGGAGATAAAATCAATTTGTAAATGCTCCAATGGTGTGTAAGTGAGAGTACATCTACCAAAGGCTTTTCCATAAAAGCATGTTGATTAAAGGCCTGGCAGGTAGGACAAGGAGTACATACTTTGGAGGCAATTGTAGTTATTCCAGGTGCTAGCCATACTCTATTAACAGAGTCTACAATATCCTGAGGGCGAACATGAACATGTTTATGGGTAGAGTGACAAATTTGATTATAGAAAGCTCTAGCGATCAGGGGTTTGCTGTCTCATGATACCAATACTCCATTAATCTATTTTGCTTTACATTTTTCCTTCCATTTTTCCACTTCCTTTTCATTATGGGAAATTGATACATTTTAGTCATCATTGCTTGTTAATTTTAAAATTAATTCAGACTTTTCTATGGCCACTAGCTTTGAAGCAGTATCTGATTGGTCATTTCCCATAGAGATAAGTTTAGTGGGAAGTGTGTATACCTGCCTCAGTCTCCCCATCTCCCCTAAATTTTAATCTTTACAATGCAAAACAGTGAACAATAGTTATGGCTTTGGGGAGCTGGAGGGCAGAAAGAAGTTTAGTAATAAAGTATGAGTTGGCAATACATTTTCTAACTGATGTTGAGAATCCCTTCTAAAGCCATATCATGCCAATGGTGTGACATATTCTGAATGCATAATGGGAGTCTGGGTAAATCATGGCCTTCATCCTTTGCAATAATAAAATATATTTCAAAGCTGTGAGTTCTACACCTGTTCTACTTACATTTGAGGGTAAAGAAACTTATAAAAGAGTATTAAATTCGGTAACTATCACATCTCCTGTATAACTCATGCCATCCCTCCTAAACAAAGAACCATCTGTAAATAATATTAAATCTGAATTATCTAAAGGGATGTCTAGAAAATCATTATGAGTTTATCAGCAACAGACACTAAAGATGTACTATTGTATAAAGATTCTCCGGAACACTGAGAGCCATCAAGCATTCTTTCTAAAGGTCCAGGCTTGGTCCATCTAGATGCGATGATCCAGTTGAATAATGGAGATGAGAGACACTGTGTGCTCAGGCCCACATGCCTAGGAGTCACACAGTGTTCTGCCATAGCACAGAGGTTTCTTATTTGTTTGTTTGTTTTTTTTTATATAGGTTTGTGATTACATCCTTCTTAGGCACACAATCAATTTTCTACATATGTGTTTCCATAGTACTTAACAACATAAGTGTAGCCTAAGAAGAGAGTCAGTGAAATATCATTGCTATAGATGAATGACATAAACAGGGTGATCAAGAGGTTAGTTCTCCCTGAACTAGGAGAATCATTCTTACTTTTGATCAGCTTTCACACTCAATCACAATTACTTAGAAGATGGGTAACAAAACATGGAGGAGCTAGGTACAAGTTTAGAGGGCAATTTAATGAGACCTGATTTGGGGTTTTCCTCAATTTCCAGGTCACATTTTTCTTGTGTTTCACTTAGGCATTTGGAGATATTGCTCTGGATATTTTAACATAACCAACCAATGAAGTGTCTCCCTTTGACCTGGGCTTGAAGGTGATTGATTTTCTTGGCTTGTTTGGCTAATTCGATGTTCTTGGCTTGTCTGTCTTGTAATGAGAGTGAATATAACTTTGTGGAGAGGGAAAGGAGGGGGCTAATGGGTAGTGATCCTTAGGTTTTAATTCTGTGAATGTAATCTTTTAGGGTAATAATTTAGGGGGATTAAGGTGGGATATATATTTATTCTATACATCTTTGTTCTTATATCCTTTTTTTATATTGGAGAGAGAACAATAGTCATCCATTATTAAGGGAAGTTAAACAGAGAGAAGTAACAGAGGGGGATCAGTGGGGGCCTCATTTTCTGGGGGCTGCCTTGCCATTCCCATCTCCTAAAATGTGACCTTGTCAACCAGTGGGGTTATGATGGCCTCCAGCACATTGTATTTTTTTGGATTGATTCCTCCTTTGCCATTGGATCATGGAAGGAGTGCTTGAATCTGTTCAATTGAATTTGCATATCGTCTTGCATTTCACCTTTAATTTTTCCATATGGTAGCTTTTTTTGTCTTAACATTTAGAATCAGGGAAAAAAATTCCTAGCAATATGACGAGAAAAAGGTAATTTGAAACTTTAAAGGTTGCCTGTTGGGCGAAATCCAGAAGGATTTCTTGCAGAGTAGCATTCGTGCTATTCTGGTTTGTAAGTAGGTTAGATTAAAGGAAAAGGGATGAGAAAATAATTTTAAATGTATTTTTATATTTATATTTTTTTATTATTAGGGGTGGGGGTAGGGTTAGAAGTAGCATTATTTTATCTCATTTTATTTCATGTTATATGATTTTATTGGATTTTATTTACAAAAAATAAAACAAAACGTTATTTTTCTGTATTTTTGTTGAACTCCTGTCATTGCAACTGAGCAGAATAAAAATGAGTGCTCAATACTGGCTGCTAGTGGCCAGGAGTCAGCACTACAACAAAGAGGGTTAAGGGGTCTGGTTTGGGTATGGGTTAGGGTGTGGTTAGAGTGCCAGAAACCAAAATGGAGGATTTCGGTGCAAAAATAAGGTGGGTTTTGGGTTTGCTTTTGTCCCTAAAGCAAATTTGCTCCAGAGGAGTGTCAGGAGCAAGGTAGATAAGACCAAAACAGAAGAGGTAGGGTGTAGTGGGGGGAGAACCAGAATCCCCTCTGCCAAAACAGTGGAGGTTGGCAGGTCCCCTTCATACCTCTCTTCCCCTGTGCTGGGTGTGGACTAGGGAGGGAGTTTAAAACTTATCAGCAGGCACTGAGGCTGGAGCAGGATCTGCAGGATTGGCAGAAGAGGCAATAGCAGAAGCTGCAGCTGCAGCAGAAGCCCTGTGGGGGTGGGCAGGCTTTACCATAAGCAATGGCTTAGGGCTGCAGCAACTGCAGCCAAGGCTATGCAGGGAGGGGCAGCCTGCATATGCTAGCAGTGGCTTGAGGCAGAGGGGGTAGCAGGAGCCAGGGTGGCCATGGCTGCTCAAGAAGAAGAACCATCCCTCTGAGTAACTGAGAAAGCTCAGTAAACTTTCCTGAGGGGTTGAGTAACAGAAACTTTGAGAATCCATACCCTGAAGTGGTCTGCCAAATATGGAAGTTACAATAGAATATCCAAATACCCCATGTATTATTATAATAAGATTTGTTAATAATAATACCTTGAAGTAAAGGGAAATAAAAGCTAGAGCAAAGAGGGAATTAACACAGTAGCCCTCAAGGGAAAAAGAGAGAGAGGGCAGATATAATATCTAACTATATACAAAATGTGAGCAGGTCATGTGGTGGAGAGTCGAAAGGAATTCTGGTCAATGTAGTACAGTACTAAAAATACCAAAGGAGTTAAAAGGTGAACATGTGCCCTCAGAGAAAGACACACACTGTATATACAGTATATACTTATACTTATAGTACAGACAGATGCTATAGTGGATAGAGCCCTGGATCTGGAGTCAGGAAAACCTGAGTTCAAATATAGCCTGGGATACTTTCTAGCTGTGTGACCCTGGGCAAGTTTCTTAAATATGTTAACGTCAGTTTCTCCTATGTAAAATAGACTAGAGAAGGAAATGGCAAACCATACCAGCATCTTTGCCAAGAAAACCCCAAATCGTGTCACAGAGTCAGATATTACTTAAAAATAACTGAATAACAATAAATGCAAGCACATGTATATATGCATTTGCATATATGTATATTTTTTCTTCATATAGATACAGATATTGCAAGTTGAAGATAATTAAAAAATAGGACTAACATTAAGGGGGACTTAGGTGAAGCTTTTATGGAAAATAGGATTTTACTTGGGACTTGAAATAAACCAGGGAATCAATGTCAAAATAAAGGAAGAAGTAATTCCATATTTTATTTTATTATGTGAATATTTCTTTTCAAAATTTATTTATTTAATTAATTATTTTTAAAGCTTTTTCCATGGTAACATGATTCATGTTCTTTCTCTTCTCCTCCTCCCTCCCACTCCTGGAGGCAACAAACAATTCCACTAGGTTGTACATGTATCATTGTTCAAAACCTATTAACATATTATTACTATTTGTAATAGAGTGATCATTTAATGACAACATCCCCAATCATATCCCCATCTAATCATGTGATCATATGTATTTCTTCTGTGTTTCCGCTCCCACAGTTCTTTCTCTGGATGTGGATGGTGTTCTTTTTCATAAGTCCCTCAGAATTGTCCTGGATCATTGCATTGCTGTTAGTAGAGAAATTCATTACATTTGATTTTATCACAGAGTATCTGTCTCTGTGTACAATGTTCTTCTGGTTCTACTCCTTACACTCTGCATCACTTCCTAGAGGTCTTTCCAGTTCACATGGAATTCTTCCACTTTATTATTCCTTTGAGCACAATAATATTCCATCACCAACATATACCACCATTTGTTCAGCCATTCCCCATTTGGAGGGCATCCCCTCATTTTCCAATTTTTTTTTGCCACCACAAAGAGCACTGTTATGAATATTCTTGTACATGTATTTTTCCTTATTATCTCTTTGGGGGACAAATCCAGCAGTTCTATGACTGGATAAAAGGGCAGATAGTCATTTAAAGCCCTTTGGGCATAATTCCAAATTGCCTTCTAGAATGGTTGGATCAATTCCCAACTCTACCAGCAATGCATTAGTGTCCCAATTTTGCCACATCCCCTCCAGCATTAATTCTATATTTTAAACTTGGTCTGTGACCCTTTTTAGGCATTGCTGTGTAAAGTATTCTTATGCTAGACAGTCACCCTCTACTACCATTGTGAGTCAATTATTGAGTTAGGTGATTATAATGCCTTTAATTGGAACTGTGTAATATTGTTTCATCTTGGGATATTTCATTAATAATGGTGAAAGGGATTTTAGTTAGTATCAAATAAATGAATGGAAAATAAACTTTTTACAGTAGCTATCCCCATGTGATTTCAAAGAAATATGATTCCCTAAAGGCAGAATTTCCTATGATTACTTACTCAGGGCTTGGGCATTTGTCTCTGGTACCTCTTTCACATTAGATGTGGACATAGAAGTAAAACTGACAGCATCCATCCCCACTCAGGTTACTGGTATAGTAGGAAGATGTGTCTCTCTCCCTGAGTTTTGTTGTGAAATAGAATGACATTTAGTGTTTTGCTTCAATCATTACGAAAAAAAAAGTGTGTTTTATAATTCTATTTTAGTTGATTATATATTCCCAGTGTTGTTTTAATTCTGAGTCTAATTAAATTTGGTAGATGGTAGGTCTTCTACTAATTGACATTGTTTGCTATCATATCCAAGTCCTATATTCATTGCTTCATAGACCATGCGAGCAATCATCTAAGATTGCCATATTCTGTTGATGAATAGATGTGCCTAGAAAAATCCCTTCTATTTCCTTTCCAGAAACAAGAATTGGTGCCAGAAAATTTATGCAAATTTCTGATCTAAAGGGATCTGCCAGCCCAAAAAGGTAAGTGTTCCTCTCAACTCATTATATTTTTTTCTATCGTCATTGCACATTTACTAAACATTTATTATTTTGAGAACACTGTGCTAATCCCCAGGAACACTATGAATCATCAGTATCTAGATTAAGGATTTCAGCGTCCACATAGGAAGAGAGAACAGATCAACAAAAATACAAATGCAAATGTCAGAGATCATATGATAAATGCACATTAATTCTTATAAATAATTACATAGTTGATTTTAAGAGAAAGTACAGTCATTAAGGATAGCTACTGACGGAAAATTTGTGAAAGAGTCAGGTGAGAGGCGGGGAAAGACCTAGGTTTTTTATTTATTCCTAGCACTCTCTAATTTGGATTATATCTATTCCTGCATATGTCAAAAAAGAAAATTAAAAACAAAACAAGTAGACAATAGGCTTCTTCTGAGAAGTGACTGTTATTTTTATCTCCTGGACATTGTTGTTGTCCGGCACCATAGAAAGAGGAAGAATTTTGGATGTTTGTTAATTTTTTAGAATGATGAAAAATAGACTAAGAGTTGGGAAGGATTAAAAGAGAAGATCACAGTGGAGCATAATTGATTTTATTTTTGGAGTGTGATTGACTAATTTAAAAAAAATCTTCCTCCACCATGTCTTTAAACAGTAGATAGTGAGTTTTCAGATTCATATGTCTTTGAGGAATGAATTCAGAACTGACAAATTAAAAAAAAACTGGTCAAAGGAAGCTTTTTTATTTCTTCATCTATAGTTTAGGACAATATAGAAAATGATGAAGATATAGAAATATAGAAAAATATAGAAAAAAAAAACTTATGAAAATCAGGAACACAAATTCTGAAGTGTATATGAAGAGTTTCACTTGGGCCCTGTCCTGTGTTCAGAAATCACCTAACAGTTCACCAAGAAGAAAAACAAAACAACAACTATATATATATATTTAAAATTTGTAGGAGGAAGAGAAATAAAAACTATAAATACTAACATGTGGGATGATTTTGGAAACCAGGTTAAATTATTAGAGATATACAAGTAGAAGACTGAGTATTGAATATCTAGAATTTGGGTAGGGAAAAACTGAAAAGTAATAAAGATTAAATGGTAAGATTATTTTGTTTTATTACTGTCTGAAAACAGATGCTAGGGATACATGTATGCATACATGTATATATACACAGAGAGAGTGTGTGCTAGAGAGACAGAGGGACACAGAGAAAAAGAAAATCCAAATATACAATAAATACTTAGATTTCCTCCACTCAGGATTTTCAACATTTAGACAGTAACCCCATTTGCCTCCAATATTTGTTTGGAATCTCATTTCCTATCTTATTTTGGTATGACTAGCATAGTCAGCACCCTGATTAATCCTATCATTCATCCATAATTTTACTACCTACTCAATACCCCACTTTAACATCATTTTTTCTTCCCTTCCCTTCCCTTCCCTTCCCTTCCCTTCCCTTCCCTTCTTCCCTTCCCTTCCCTTCCCTTCCCTTCCCTTCCCTTCCCTTCCCTTCCCTTCCCTTCCCTTCCTTTCCTTCCCTTCCCTTCCCTTCCTTTCCCTTCCCTTCCCTTCCCTTCCCTTCCCTTCCCTTCCTTTCCTTCCCTTCCCTTCCCTTCCCTTCCCTTCCCTTCCCTTCCCTTCCCTTCCCTTCCCTTCCCTTCCCTTCCCTACCCTTTCCTTCCCTTCCCTTCTCCCCTTTCATAATGCCATCTAATTCATGAATCCATCTTCATTTCACCTTTCTTCATCTATCCTTGATGAATTTCTTACCAACCCTATACTGAATTTTTTGACACAAACTACATTTATATGTAAATTATCATCAGTAAATGACTAGGCCTCTAACTTCATCGGTATGAATAGCTTTCTTTGTAAAATCAACTATTTTAAAGTAAATTGACATTTGCTTGTAATTTGAAGCATTACTGAGTCCTTTGAGCCATTGAGAAATTAAGTGATGAATCCAATCCAGGGTCACAAGTGAGTTTGTGTCACAGATAGGACAAGAATCCATGGCTTCCTGGCTCCAATTTTACATTTTTCCCCACTGTGAAACATTGCTTTTTATAGAGGAAATATTTAATTGATAAAAATTTACTTTAATTATCATTTATTCAAACCCACCTTTTTCCTATTACTTATGTCTCTTTCATTATCCTATTCTGTTTTTCAGGGCTTATTTTTGAATTGCCTTCACCTGTTGCTATGGTGACTCCTGATAGAAATCAGAGTTCTCTAGTCATATTTGTTCTTTGGGGATTTTCTGACTACCCAGAATTTAAGATCTTTTTCTTTCTGGTTTTCCTGGCCATCTATGTGATCACTGTTATGGGTAATCTTGGAATGCTTATAATCATTATTATGAACCCCAAATTACATACACCGATGTATTTTTTCCTTAAACACTTGTCCTTTGTGGATTTCTGCTACTCCACTTCAGTTACACCAAAGCTGTTAGAAAACTTATTTGCTGAAGATAGGACAATATCTATCACTGCTTGCATGACACAATTTTTCTTTACTGCTAACTGTGCATTGACTGACACATTTATTTTGGCAGTAATGGCATATGACCGCTTCGTAGCCATTTGTAATCCTCTTTTATATATGACGATCATGTCACAGAAACGTGGTTCCTTGCTGATGGCTGCAGCATACTCCTGGGGCATATTTTTCTCTTTACTCTTCACCTACTCTCTTCTTGTTTTATCTTTTTGTGGGACTAACATCATCAATAATTTTCTGTGTGAATATTCTGTCATAATCTCTGTGTCATGTTCTGATAGGCACTTTAGTGAGGTGATGCTTTTTATAGTTAGTAATGTTAGTATGTTGAGCACTCTAATAATCATATTCACTTCTTATATTTTTATTTTTGTAACTGTTATGAAGATGAAGTCAGCCAGGGGGAGGCAGAAGGCTTTTTCCACTTGTGCCTCTCACCTGACAGCTGTTGGCATCTTTTATGGAGCTGTCCTTTTCCTCTACTGTATACCCAATAATAAAAAATCATCGGTTACAGTCAAATTAGGTTCTGTATTCTATACAGTAATCATTCCCATGCTGAACCCCCTAATATATAGTGCAAGGAACAGTGATGTTAAGGAAAAAATTAAGAAGTTAATGAACTTAAAATGATTTCTCATTAAATTAATGTCATCATCTTCAACTTCATCATCACCGCCACTATTGATAAAAACAACAACCACACAGTGATAATGGCTTCTTCTGTAGCTGAAAATATTTTTCTAAAATGAACAAAGACTGTATTCAGAAATTCTTATATATATATATATATATATATATATATATATATATATATATATATATATCCATCTGGTACTTAGACTTTTTGCTTCTTCCAGTTCATTCCACTGTTGTGAATCCATGCCTATGTAAAAGAAGAATGTGAAAACTCAAATAAAAAAGTAGCTACCCAAACTCTTTTATTAGTTACTATATAGGGTGGAATAGCACTAACCAATCATAATAGGCCCTATTTCTTTAAAATAACATGCAAAATACAATAATGTCATTAATTTGCTATTCTTGAATAGCTATTTTTCCCTTGTTCTCTTTAGATCTTCTAAACCTATATGTGGTAATTGGTGAATGTCTTGGAGTGAAGAGAGGTTCTGGTAGGAAATAAACTATGGGGAAGTGACCACTCATCATCAGGGAGGAGAATGGAGATCTCTAAACCCTTAGATATAACATCTGATTGATATAATTCAGTGTACTTCCAAACTACTTTACAGAAATAGAATATTCTTTGAAAATATCGATCAAGTCCCTCTTCCTGAAATGTACTACTCCCTCACCTCTGACTTTTAGAACATCTATCTTCCTTTGAAAAGAAGCACCACTTTCTAAAAATGAAACATTTTCTTATTCCTTACCCCAAATACTGTGTATTTATTACACATATATGTGTGTAGTGTTTAAATATACCCCTGAATATATGCACATGTAATTACATACACATGGAAATCCATTCACATACATGGATATACATATATATGTTGGAAAATGTTATTGTTTATATTTTATAGGAACTGATTGATTTTGCTAGTGATGGCTGGAAAGCATTATATAAGATTAAATTATCTTCAATCTACTAATTTTATTCTGTAAGGAAGATTTATCAGGCAGTAATTATTGAATAAATTCTTTTTACTTAAGAATCTATTATTTTCAAAATCTCATGTTAATACCTATAGCATCAGTATGTCCAGAAAGATTCAAAATATGGTGATAAATAGCTTTGGTGGCTCATTCATGTTTGACTCTTTATAACCTCATGGACCACATCATCCATGGAATTTTCTTGGCAAAGATACTGGAGTGCTTTGACACTTCTTTCTCCAGTGGAACCAGTGAAACCTTTTGTTATGTAGTCAGAAGTTAAGTGACTTGCCCAGGGTCAAACAACTAGGAAGTATCTGAGGCTGAATTTGAATTAAGGTCTTTTTAATTCTAGCGTTCCAGGGCTTGATGGATTCATAAGCAAATTCTACCAAACACTACAGAACAATTAATTTCAATACTACATAAAACATTCAGAAAGGTATTGAGGAAAATTCCTTTTATGACACAAATACAATACTGATCTCTGAACCAAGAAGAACAAAAATTATATGCAGTGAACCTTTCATGACCTCATAGAAATAGAGTTCCTCTTCCCAGGTGTTTGTGACTACTATTCCTGCAGAGTACACCAAAACATAAAATCTCAGATCAAGACTGCATAAACAGTTCCAAAAAATCCTGAGAACGAGTTAACTCCCCTGTTCACATTCTGAGGAGGATTGGGGAGGACAGATTGTTTCTCTCTAGAAGAGCTTTAAATCTTGTGTGCTGCTTACAATAAACGCTCATTATCCCTCTTTGATAATGTTCCAGTCTTTCTTTCTTGTGACTCCATAGCTATTCTCCAGAAGCTCTATGCTGTCCCCAGACAGTTCTAAACTGTCCCCTACTGCGACTCTGTAGAAGTCCCCGGCAATTATAGACCATCATCATTAATGAATATTGATTTTTAAACACAATACTATCAGGAAGATTACATCAGTATATATCAAGGATCATATACCATTATGAGGTAGGTTTTAAACCAGGGATGGTTCAATATTAGAAAAACTATCAATACAATTGAGCAAAAGAATTAAGAAAACAAAACCAAACCAGAGAAACCAAATTATTATTTTAATAGATTCAGAAAAAAATATTTTGACAAAATACAAAATCCATACTAATTAACAAATGGCAGAGAACAATGGAATGAATGGGATATTACTCAAAATTGTAAATGATTTCTACCTAAAATGATCAGAAAATATTATTTGTAAAGGGAATGAGCTAGAAACCTTTCCAATAACATCAGAAGTGAAACAAGGATGCCCATTTTCAACAATAGTATTCAATATGGTACTAAATATATTAGCTATAGTAAGATAATAAGAAGAAATTGAAGGAATTAGAATAGAGAATGAGGAAATGTAGCTCTCATTCTTTGCAGATGATATGATAGCATGACTATAAAATCCATCATAAAAGTAATCGAAACAATGAACAACTTTAGCTAAGTTGCAGGATACAAAATAGACCCATAAAACTCACCAGCATTCCCCTATACTAGCAATAAAGTTCAACAGCAAGATATAGGAAATCACATTTAAAATAATTCTAGATGACATAAATTTACCTGGGGGATCTATCTGCCAAAACAAACACAGGGAATATTTGATCACAACTACAAAAATATTCTTCACAAAAATAAAGTCAGACCTGAACAGTTGGATTGGGGCGGAGGGTGGAGGGATTTTTTCTTATGGTTAGTATGAGCCAATGCAAGTAAAATTATAATTTGTCCTAAGTTAATTACTTATTAGGTGCCATTCCAATCAATCTACCCAAAAATTAACTCAGAGCTAGAAAAAATATAAATTTCATTTGGAAGAACAAAAACCAAAATAACAAGGGAATTAATGAAAAAAAAAATGAAGGAAATTAGCTTAGCTATTCCAGATCTCAAACCATATTATAAAGTTGCAACTATCAAACCAATACAGTACTGGTACTGGCTAAGAAATATAGTGGAGGACCAATGTAGTATAATTGGTACTCAACAGGCAATGGTAGATGACTATAGTAACCTAATGTTTGACAGATCCAAAAATCCAAACTTCACTATTTGACAAAAACTGCTCACAAAAATGTAAAACACAAAAATATAAAACTTCACTATTTGACAAAAACTGCTCACAAAAATGTAAAACATAGTAGAAATTGGGCATAAGCCACCACCTCACACCATGTACCATGGTAAAGTCAAAATGGATAAGATATAGAAATAAAAGATATCATAAACTAAGTAGGGGAACACAATGGTTTACCTCTCAGACTTATGGATAAGGGAAGAATTTAGGTAAAAATAAGACAGAATAATATGAGATATAAAATAGTTAACTTTGACCTCATTAAATTCAGAACTTTCTGCACAAACAAAAGCAATAAAACCAAGATAAAAAGGCAAACAATGAACTGGAAAGAAACCTTTACATATCCAAAATTCTAAGAAAATTTTCATTTCTAAAATATATAGTTAAATTAAATCTATAAGAAAATATCATTTCTCAGTAATTCTCATTTGAAGAAATAAAAAGTATCCTTGTCATATGAAGAAATGTTACAAATCTTTATTTATTAGAGAAATGCAAATTAAAACAACTGAGTTATCAATTCACATTCATTCCACTGACTAATATGACAAAAAGGGAAAATGATAAATTCTGGAGGGGATATACAAAAGTTGAGATTAAAACAGTCTTGGTGGAGATGTGAACTGATAAAACCAATCTGGAGAGAGAGAGAGAGAGAATCTAGAACAATATTCATAGGGACATAAAATTGTGCATAGCCTTTGACCTACCAATATCACCACTCGGTCTGTGTTCCAAAGAGATTAAATATAGGAGGAGGAAAGACTATTTGTATAAAAATATTTATAACAGCTTTTTGTAGTGTCAAAGAACTAGAAACTGAAGTGATGTTCATCAACAGGGGAATGGTTAAATAAGTCGTGGTACATGTTTCTAATGAGATACTAATCCTATGATAACACTATCACTGAATTGCAGAAAGACCCCCAGCCAAAACCTCCAGAGAATACCATTCCTCCTCTACAGTCTCATTTTTTATAATCATCCTCTTTCTCCATGTCACTTCCTTTCTCTTTGCACTGGTCTATCACATCTCAGGAACAATCAAAGTCTCTCTGATCTGAACCCATAACCCTTAGGTCTGGGTCATGCTCCTAGGGCTGGCTCGGATGAGCAGATAGTTTAGGACCCTGGGAGGAAGGGGTTCCCTTTACACACCAGAAATATTATGCCATAGTAAATAACAAACAAGATGATCACAAAATAACTTGAAAGAGTTACATGATGTGATGTAAAATGGAGTGACCAGAACAGGGAGAACATTGTACACAGTAACACGAATAATGTATGATAATCGACTTTGAATGACTTAACTACTATCAATAGTGTAAGCAACCAGATCAACTCTAAGAGACTTAACAGAAC
The DNA here is from genome assembly GCF_027887165.1 of Monodelphis domestica. Lineage (NCBI taxonomy): Eukaryota > Metazoa > Chordata > Mammalia > Didelphimorphia > Didelphidae > Monodelphis > Monodelphis domestica. The sequence goes on along the minus strand of NC_077232.1, from coordinate 24,588,435 downwards.
GATATCTCTCTATATACCTAAGTATAGAGGCAAAGCAAGAACAGATAGAGTAAGAATGTAAATTGAAACATGCCATTCTTTTTCTTGTCTCTGATTTTTTTCTTTACTGCAAGCAATATGTGTTTTCTTTCACAACATGGTGAACATAGAAATATGTATTATGTGCATTTACATATATATGTATGAATATATATGTATATATATATGTATATATATTTTTATATAACTTATGTCATATTACTTGCCTGCTTGAGGAGGGGAGGAGTGGAAGAGGGAGGGAATATGGATTGCAAAATAATAGAAAATGAATATTAAGAAATCATATTGACAAGAAATCTGGAAAAAATAAAATTGATATTATTTAGAAAGAAGGAGGTTACATCACACCTGGAAGTCTATCTACCCTGCATATGTTGTCAAAGTACATTTGCTTCTTTTCTTTTCCATTAAATTCTGAGTTCCTTTATGTATCCACAGTATAAAGCATATTGCTTGGAACATTATAAGTATCTATTAAATATTTGTGTCTTATCTAGCTGATAAGCAATATCTCCAACTTCATGAACTTGTTTATTGAATGTTAGAGTTGTGGTAAAAGAGGCAGAATATGTTTTTAAATTGTACATTTTTCTTTGAGTCTTTCTTAAAATAATAATTTATAATTTTCAATAATTTTCACATTATTGTATTTTTCTGAGTTTAGGTCAATTTTATCTTCAAAATAAAAGCTTTTATGGTCAAATTGATTTTTTAAAAATATTTGCTTATTTTTCCAGTCATTTTTTACTTTAAACTTTATTTTAAATTGGGCTTTGCTCTTCTAGGACTGAGGAGTCATTTTCCCAAGGTTCAGACCCCTTTGAACTGTTGTTTTCAGATTCAGTTCTGGGAATATGAAAGATTTTGTTGCTTTCAAGGAGGTGTGTTTCAGATAGATTTATGATTTTTGCTCTTCTGGTCCTCTCTCTCATCTCCAGGAAAGGTCTCACATCACCTGAAGCCACAAGTGCTAGAATTCCTCTTTCCTTTTGTACTATGACCAGGGCCTTTGCTCCATTGTGAGCAATACCCAGAACTCCTCTCTTCCCTGGAAACGATACTGTAATAGGGAGAGGACTTTTGAAAAAGACTGTGTAAAAGACTGCCAATCAGCACCAGATGTAACTAATTCCAGCAATAGACTCCCTGTAATATTTTTAATGACAATTTATTTTACCCCCTTATTATCTCTTAATTCAGTTCTCAAAGCTCTGCTGCATCCCTCCATTTCCATTTGGCCCCTCCACATTTTCAGAACAAAATATATTAAAAAAATTTGAGAGTTCCTAGATGTGGTTGAGATATCCTACATGATAGAGAAATCATGTAGAATTCAGAGAAAAGATTCATTCTTTTAGGCTTTTTCAGCTTCCTTTCATGCATTGGCTTCACTCGTTAGAATATAAGTTCTTTGAAGGCAGGAACTGTCTTTCTTTGTTTATATATGTAATTTTGCTGCTTAAAACAGTGTCTGGAACATAGTAAGTACTTAATAAATGCTTTTTTCCTATTAAACACCATATTCCAGGGATACTGATCTCTAGGTTTAGTCTCCAACATTTAGATGACTGATAAATGTCAGAGTTATTTATTTATTTAAAACTACTTGCCATTATTTTTGTTATTATGTTAAAATGTAAGTTCTTTAAAAATATAGATTGATTTATCTTTGTTTTGTTTCTTCAGAACCTAGATGTGTTTTATAAATCCTTGTAGATTTGATAAATATTAGCTTATTATGGCTAAACTTTCTATGCAACCTATTTTAATTCAAATCATATTCTTGTATGGTGGACATCTGGCACAGATGCAATACTTTTTGATAAGAAAGCAATTGCATCACACCTGAATATCCCTACTATAGAGACATGTTGTACATGTACTTTAACCTTTGTGGTTTCTTCCATTTAATTCTGAGTTCTTTTGTATATTCCATGTAAATTGTGGGGCGTGGAACATTATAATTGTACATTAAATGTTTTTCCAACTAGGTAACTAACTAGAAATATCTCCAACTTCCTTATTTACTGAATGTAGGCAGGATGTTAAACAAGGTATATATATATATATATATATATATATATATATATATATATATATATATATATATATATCACCTTAAATTCCATTTTAGAATTAATATTGTGCATCAATTCCAAGACAGAAGAACAGAAGACTGGTAAAAACCTAGATAATATGACTTGCCCAGGGTCACATAGCTGGAAAGTGTCTGTGGCAATATTTGAACATAGAATCTCCAATCTAACATCTTGCCTATCAATCCACTGAGCTGTCCTATCATAAAATATTTATGTTCTATGACTATCATCTGCTTTGTATATCTGGGAAATAATGTATCCATGTAGAAACAATGTCTAGCAATGGAGATGATATTATGAGTTCAGTGGTGTTAGTGTGCAGGAATCATAACAGCAGAATCCCCAGAGAAGATCTTCTTGCCCAAGGATTCCTGAGCTTTGATAACCACGTGGACTTTTTATATTTGTAATTATTATTTTATATCTTATTATATTTGATTGCTTTTGCCAAAAGTTAGTGTAAGGAAGAAATTCTATATCTTCAAGTCTACTTTTTACAATATCTTACTTGTTATACGCTAGGTGCAGTAAAGAAATATTGATTAAGTCCTCTGAAGAAATTCTTAATAAGGTGATGCTGATGAAGGCTCACCTTCAAGTTCTCTGAGGTTAATTTATTAAATTACATGATAATCAGCATCTAATTATACATTGTATAATCTTACAGAAAATCTGTGTCAATATTTGGGACGATGGAAAAGAATTCCAAATGCAAGATCATTATGACTTCAGAAAATTCTATTCTCTTCTCTGACAGTAACATAGCAAGACCTTTTTTTTTTTGTTGTTGTTGTTGAATCACTTCTTTTAAGTCCATCTATGTGAGGTCAGTAGAGAGCCTCTAGGGCCTGAATCTCAAAGGTCTTGCAGAAAAATATAAATTCTGCAGCATGAGTCATTTAATAATCAGGTTCAAGATGGAGTTGGAAGACATGTCTTTGACTCTAAGCTTTGCTTTAAAATGGAGAGAACTACATCCTCCTTCTATAGTCAGTGAAAAAGACATTTTCTCTTAATGTATAGTACTGGGTTAATTCTGAGTTTGATCATTATGGATAAAATAAGAAGGGATCTAATAATTAAATTAGTATTTCACTAGATATGCCATCTGCGCTATTCATCTAGGAAATGAGACATCCAGAAGAATTTATGTTCTGGTGAGTAGATAAGTCTGGTAATTTCCTTCCCCACACATTTTTTCTTGTCTATTGACTGGAAATCAGAATATTCCTCTCATAGAAAAATCAGACAATAACTGTCCCCAAAGTAGGGGGGGGCAGAGAAAGGTTTATCTCAGATCACTTTCATCATCATCATCATCATCATCCTTATTATTCACTTTTGTAAATGATTGTTGTGCATAGAATGTAATATCCATGGGTGTTAAGAGGTACCCAATAGGCTTTTAGTAAGTGTTGGAAAAGTTAACAGGTATATACAAAGACCACTACTGATATATTGAAGTTCAACTGGCAGTTATGTTCAAGGTATGGAAATTGAAAGGAATTGAGAATGGGTATAGGTTGGGAAGAGTAGGATTGTCAGCAAAATGTTAATCTAGTAAAAAACAGAGCAAATATACTATTGGAACCTAATTTATTGGGTTACTATTTTGAAAATTATAATTATTTTAGAGTTCTTTTTTTCAGAGAATATTAGATTAACAATACAATCATAAAACCTAAAGAAACCCAAGCAATCATCTTAAATATAAGACAGTAAGGCAAACTTTAATTGATAAATGTACATTATTGCAATATAACACTATGACACCTTAAGAATGGACAAGTATGTCATATTTAATAAATGATAAAATAAGACTTAGGAAGGGGAGAATTATGACTATCTTGAATATAATAGGCTAGACCTAGGAAGAATGGGATAGACATAAACAGGAATATTTAAGTTTTATATCAGTCAGATGTTCTAAACATTTAAAGTGAAATAGAATGAATTGGTTTGGTGAACTGAAGTTTTCAAGAACATTTCTCTTCCTCTTTCTCCTACTCCTTAAAATTAATTTTTACCGATTTTGTATATCTTGTTTCAACCTCTTGAAAGTATAGAGTTATAAAACACCTTCCCTGATATTAAGTCTCATGATCCATGTTAGGGAAGTGAGCGTTTGCCCACGAAGAGCAACACAAGTACTCAAAATACAGTTAAGAGTCTAATATATGTAACAAAAGTTTACTGACAGTTTTGAGAGAAGAGGGTAGTCAGTGGACACAGATGGATCAAGGAAGAGTTGGAAAATGAGGAAAGATTTGCACAATGCTTTTGGAAAATTTAAGATTTCTATAATTCAAAAAGCAGAAGGAGGTAACTGATGAAAAGAATATGGTGAAATCAAAGTTGTGGAGCCAGAAACATACAATGTGTTGATGGTATAAACAGTAGACAATCTGGGTTGAAACTAATGCTACTGGTAAAGATATAATTGAGATAGAAATTGTTTACTTTCAATTAATTAACCTGTTACCTTGAAATTTGCAGATCTCTTTCTCTCTTCCATACCCACATTAAAGATGTGATTATTAAAAAAGATATATGTAAATATAATATTATGTCTTGCTTCTTTCTATTTATCATTTGTTTCTCTGATGGTTGGGATGAATAATTCATTTTCCAAACAATCTGTTTCTTTATATTATGATCTCTTGGTTTTGCTTATTTCATTCTTCATGATTTCATGTAGGTCTTTACATGTTAAAAAATTAACTTGTTCACCATTTCTTATGGTGTGGTAGTATTCCATTACAATCATATGCCACAAAATCAAAATCTTTGAATTTTTTATAAAAAGTAAAATCTTAAACAAAATTCTTGGATTTTTTCAAAAATTCAATTCAAAAAATTCATACTTGGAAAATTTCTTAGATTTTAAATTAAAATACAATCCCCCCTGAAGTAAGTATTTAAAAAAAATATCAAGTTTAGCTCAGAATGCAATGTTCAGTTATGGGGGTGTATGTGTCAATTATCAAAAGAATAGAAAAATAATCAAAAACATAAGAAAAATTCAAAATAGACCTTGTATAGGTCCAGTTTAAAGTAATTTCTATCCCACAAGTATGTAGGACAGAATGCAGTAATATTTCACTTAGCCATTTGTAGCCAAGACAGTTTTAAAAGGGCACAGGTACAGATAAGCTGAGATAGTTAGCAGAGGCCTTTGGTCAGGAGATCACACAAATATTTTATAAAATACGGAAATGGCAGCTCTTTAGAATTTAAGAAATTTAGAAATCATGAAATAAAATTTATGACTGTTGGACATGGCATTAGAGCAGAATGATGATAATTAACAAAAAATTATCCTCTGGGAATAAGTTTTGGTTCATAGAAGAAAAGAATGCATAACTGGAAAAATCTGGAATTTGTACTTAATGACAGATCAGGGGATAAAAAAGATATAGAAAGGATGGAAGCTAATGTGGGAACAGACGGAAGTAGTAGAGAATAGAGTGGATGATCAAATAGTTCTAATCCTAGATGAAAAGCAACATTGTAATAAAACATATGTCAGGATATACCACTAAAATGGAATTTTAAGTATTTGGAAAGCATATTTTCTTATAGCTATTGTGGAATAGTCTTCCATTTCTGTAACAAGGGAAATCCAAATTGAAATTCTATCTCTCTTCCCTGACCTATTCCCTATTCTACATAACCCCGGCATGACTAACAACTTTCAGTGAACTGTGCCTCCTCAAATGAACATTCATTCTTTCTGTTACTCTCTCTGTATCAATCTGTTTCTCTCTGTGTATCTATCTCTCTGTCTCTCTTCTTCTCTGTGACCCTCTCTCTGTCTCTCTTTCTCTTTTGTCCACCTTTTGCTATTGTAGAAAGACATCTCATTTAATGTCATTTTTACTTGTGATATCTCTTCTTCCAAGAAAAGAATACAAAAGTGGTTTAGTTGTTATGTTATATTTTTTCAAATTTTTGAAGGTTGTTACTTGAAAAAGAGCTTAGACTTATTTTTTTTAGACATACCCAAAATGATGCAATTAATGTCAAAAGACAAGGGGTGATGAGACACCTTTTCCAATAAATTTAGATGTTTGAAGAATAGAAATTTGCTGCCTTAGGAGTTAGTAGATTTCCCTTTACTTGAAGGAACTGATTTAGCTATTTTCTAGAATGAACATTACTTAAACTATGGGTTTTTACTAGAATTTATTAATTTATGGACATCTTTCTGTTCAGATCATTCTCTATGTTATTCTTTCTTTTGTATCTTCTTTCATACTCCATGACTTCCTCTCAACCTAAATATAAAGGATTTGAGAGTAAGTACTAACTTTTAGGGGACAGCTGGGTGGCTCAGGGGGTTGAAAGCCTGGCCTAGAGACAGGAGGTCCTAGGTTCATATGTGACTTCAGACACTTCCTAGTTGTGTGACCCTGGGCAAGTCACTTAACCCCCATTGCCTAGCCCATTCCACTCTTATGCCTTGGAACCAATACATAGTATTGACTCAAAGACAGAATGTAAGATTTAATTTTTTTTTCAAAATACCAAGTTTCAAACTAATCCAACTGTTATTTTCATAATGATTGTAATCATTATCTACCAATTCATATTCTCCTTATCCTGTGTTGCTCAATTTCATTCATGTTTTCCTTCTCATGATGCTTTTTTCTAATTCTCTCCAACAGGGATCATGGTGAACACTGACCAGAATCAGAGTACTACTATCATGTTCATCCTCTTAGGATTCTCTGATTATCCAGAGCTCCAGGTTCCCCTCTTTCTATTGTTCTTCACCATCTATTCAATCACTGTAGTAGGGAATGTGGGCATGATTGTGATCATCAGGACAAATCCTAAACTCCATACACCCATGTATTTTTTCCTTGGTCACCTGTCCTTTGTGGACTTCTGTTACTCCACTATAGTTACACCAAAACTATTAGAAAACTTAGTTGTAGAAGATAGAACTATCTCCATCAAGGGCTGCATCTCACAGTTTACCATTGGTGTCATCTTTGTAGTGACAGAGATGGTCATGTTGGCCGTGATGGCCTACGACCGCTTTGTTGCTATATGCTATCCTTTCCTCTACTCAGTTTTCATGTCCCCAAAATTCTGTGCCCTACTAGTGACTATAGCATACACATGGGGCACCATTTCCTCTATTATGCTCACCTACTCACTTCTTATATTGTCATTTTGTGAAACCAAAATCATTAATAATTTTGCATGTGAATATTCTGTCATCCTCTCTGCTTCCTGCTCTGATAAACACTTCAGTGAGGTAATACTTTTTATATTTGCAAATCTCAGTGCATTTTGTACCCTCATCATTATCCTTATATCTTATCTTTTCATTTTTGTCACTATCCTCAAAATTCATTCAGCCAGTGGGAGGTGTAAAGCTTTCTCCACTTGTGCCTCCCACTTGACAGCTGTTTCCATCTTTTATGGCACCATCCTCTTCCTCTATTGTATTCCCCATTCCAAGAATTCATGGCTTGTTGTCAAAGTGGGATCTGTTTTTTATACTGTGGTGATTCCTATGCTGAATCCCATAATATACAGCTTAAGGAACAATGATGTAAAGGAAACCTTCAGGAAATTAAAAGATCTAAGAATAATTTCTCAATGAGAACATTTCTATACAGGATATAACTACTACACAAACTATTCTGATGGAAATCTATGGTGACAATTAATTTTTGGAATTTCTACAACCATAATAAAGGTAGTTATGAAGATTCTTATATAAGCAAAGATGATGTTTGAAAAAAAAGGCATTAAAAAGGTACTCCATGGTGTAGCATCAGTCTCAGAACCTTTAATTATTTCACAATTTATTCTAAAAATAAATCTGCTGATTCCATATGTTTGAATATTTGTTTTCTTATTTCCACTATTTCATAGAGAAGAAAGGAACCAAAATGTAAAGGGTGAACTGGTGGAGTGAATAGATGATTTCTGGAGTCCTTCCAGTAATGTTTGTTACCTTCATAAATGACAATGTTGAGTGCTGGGGGAAAAAAATGATAGTCACCTAATGCTGGAACAACTAGATGAGCAAATTAAAATGTTCTAAACCAAGTTTAATACTACAAAGGACATACTACAAGAACATATTGATCTTGTCACACAGTAAGGACTTAATAAGTCTTATTGATTAATTAATTTGTACTGTAGAAACAAACAAAAACGGGGTTTTAGCTTATCTCTCTTTCTACAGGAACAACTCTGTCTTAGAAATTGACTTCTAATTCTATTTTTTAACTCTTACCTTTCACTTTAGAATCAATACTAAGTATTGTTTCCAAGACAAAGGAGTGGCAAGGGCTAGACAATGAGGGCCATGTGACTTTCCCAATATCAAGCAAGTAAGAAATATCTGAAGCCAGATTCTAACTTTGGCCATCCAGTCTCTTGGCCTGACTTTCTATCTACTGAAATAATTCTCTGTCCCAGACTTCCAATTTTTTTAAAGAGCCTTTATTTTTTTTTTTTTTGCTTAAATTCCTTTGATATCTAAATAGCAGTCTCTGACAGCAAAATTTTGAAATATTACTGAAATACCTATCATAAGATCTACAAAGTGAATGAAGATAGAATCAAGCCATTGATTTGTATAAACTATAAAAATCTTAAAAATTATCTCTGCCTCCTGTTTCTTTCTCTGTTATCTTTTCTTTCTGAAAGGAGTATACCTGACTTTCTACATCTGTTTATCCATATTCTACTGGATTGTTAATAAGAGAAATTTGGTTGAGAGGGGACACTGACTTTATTATGTCCAAAGTACAGACATTTATTTTCTTAATTGTAATCACACAAAACTAAATTCTAATATATCCAGATCTTCATTAATTGTCATGAGAAGTAAGTTGTAGAGAAATAATACAGGCAGAAAATATTACTAGCTCAGATGTTCTAGCATCCAATTAAACTAGTAAATAAAAGCCAGTAGTAGACATTAAAGACTGAGTAGTGAATCTTTATTAAACACACACATACTCTATGAAATTTCAAATTATATCTCTAATAATAAAAATATTTTATGAGGTTTATTAAATAATTAGAAATCAAGGAATAAAAAAGGATATGAAATAAAAACTATGTGCCCATGGCTGATTAGTCATTTTTTAAAAATTTCCTCACCTTACCACCATCACCACTGATTCTACATCATGCCCAAAGAGGAGAAGGAGCCTCAATTCCCACTCCCTTCATCCTCTCTCTACAGGAAGTATGTAATAACAGGAAGTCAGTGGGCTCTGGGGATATGTAGTTCTTTTTTAGGGTAACAGATTTTCAATTATAACCCCCCCACACACACACACACACATACACGAACCAAAACCACCTTTTTCTTTTCTTGACTCATTTGGGAAATCTTAGTTTCTAGATCCTAGAAATATTGGATCGAATGAGCACATAAGATTTTCTTATTTTTTTTAAACCCTCACCTTCCGTCTTGGAATCAATACTTTGTATTGGTTCCAAGGCAGAAGAGTGATAAGGGCTAGGCAATGGGGGTTAAGTGACTTGCCCAGGGTAACACAGCTGGGAAGTGTCTGAGCCTAGATTTGAACCTAGGATCTCTTGTCCTAGGCCTAACCCTCAATCCACTGAGCTACTCAGCTGCCCTCCATATAAGGTTTTCTAAAGTCTTCTTAAAAGGAACATTCTGGGATTTCTTGTCACACAATACAAATATGGCCTCCTAATATATGAATTATTAAATCAACAAACTTTTATTAAATGCATACTACAAATATTGAATGTCAGAAAGTTTTCCATCTAAAAAGCTAACATAGATATATATGTATAAGTGCTTCATTTATGTGTATGATACATATTTTATGGTGTCTGCTGATTCTTTCCATCATATTTAAGGATCATTGTAAGTTTACTACTTTACAAAGGAAATAAACCTTCTATAAAAATTTGAGTTACTAACTGCAATTTTTACTAATATTGTTGATTGAGTTTTTGTTTAATTCCTGGCAATATGTCTTATGTAATTCATTTCGATCTCATTTATGCTGTGCCACAGTTATGAAGCTAGAAATTGACATAGGAAGAAGATTTTTTAATGAAAAGGCAATATGGTTTCCAGGAAAGAAATACAGGGAAGAAATAGGAAGCATAGCTGAAAAAAAAAAAAAAAGATTGTCTTTTGAATTCAGATATGCCAATTTAGAGAAAGTAGCAGAATCTTCTGATAAAAACCTCCAACTCTTGAATATTCTAGTTCCAGCATTAACAAATGAAGATTTGAGATGTCAAATGAGGATATTAAAAAAACTTAACAATCTTTATTACACTATATGAATGCTAGGTATGCAAATGATGATGATGATGCTATGGAGATTATCTACAAGGTCACAGGACACAGAACATTCCTCCCATCCCCTAGTATGATGTGTAATTAATCCTGTGTTTATATGTGGAGAGGCTGATACGGGCCAGTTCCTATCCTAACCCTGATGAATCATATCATTCAATTAAATTCTAATTTTAATTAAAATGTTTTATTATTCAATTAACTTAGTGGTGCTTTTCATTTGCATTTTCAAAAGAAGTTTTTTTTTCCAGCTACAAGTTAGTATCATGAAAAAGTTGCTATTTGTACTATCTTCTGTGATCTAAAAAATGCATTCTGCAAAAGGGACCCTGGAGATTCTGAGTTTCCTCTAATGATGTACAGTGTTGTTGTTCACAGAGGAGAGGTCAGTTGAGATTGTCTAGATACTAAGTCCCAAAGGTTGTGGGGGAAGATATATGTTCCATAGCATTTTCCTCAGGCTAAAATTCCTGACACAATAACAATAACATTTCTCCCAACTTCTTTCCACCCAATGAAAAAGCCAGAAATGGTTGTCTCAGCAGGCAGAGTTGGAGAAAAAAAAATATTGTTATGGTTTATATTAGTGTAGTTTACTCTCATTGTTAGTCTATCTAGCACTAACTGAGAATAGTTAATAACAAAGGAAGCAGAAATTTTGGAATTATAGTATCATAGAATGATAAAACTGAAAGGACTTTTTGCTTTTATGATGTCCAAAATCCTCATTTGATGGTTAAGCTCATTGAAGAATTAAAAATAATTATGGACATATTACTAATAAGTAGTTGATCTGGAATCCAAATGTATGTCTTCTGGCTCCCAGGCTACTTCTCTTTCCTCTGTACTGTATCACCTTCTACTTTGGTCTCAGGTTCATTAATAACAATACAACAGGTCTAAGGATAATCAATTCAAGAAGTCATCTTTGTGGTGAGTGGATGTATTTTGATTTGAACTTCTTTCCCATGTCAGTGCTACAGACTGGAAGACAAGGATCTCCCTCTGATCCACCTTCATCCTCCCACTCCCATCTTCTAAAGCAGCGGTTCTCAACTTCTCAATTTGTAGCAATGACAATACATAATGCATATCAGGTATTTATATTCTAAATCATAACTGTAGCAAAATTACAGTTTGGAAGTAGCCACCAAAATAATTTTTTGGTTTGGGGTCACTGTAACATGAGCAACTGTATTGCGGGGTCATGGCATTAGAAAGGTTGAGAACCACTACTCTAAAGCTTCTTTATTTTAAGACATAAAGCAGACAGAAGACAAAATTGCCAAGACACTTTCCTCCTCCCCTTCCTTCCTTCCTTCCTTCCTTCCTTCCTTCCTTCCTTCCTTCCTTCCTTCCTTCCTTTACTCCTTCCCTCCTTCCTTCCTTCCTTCCTTCCTTCCTTCCTTCCTTCCTTCCTTCCTTCCTTCCTTCCTTCCTTCCTTCCTTCCTTCCTTCCTTCCTTCCTTCCTTCCTTCCTTCCTTCCTTCCTTCCTTCCTTCCTTCCTTCTTTCTCTCTTTGTCTTCATGTAGCCTTCTAAAAATCTCCTTTTGCCTCATTATACTATTCTTCCTTTTGTATTAGTCATTTTGTAATCACCTTGGAAGAAAAAGCCATGATCAAGCCATATGACTTTGGAGATCTCAACATCTAGTCAGGAAATGGGACATGAAAATGTAAATATCAATTCTAATAGGGATAGCAAGAGGATACACAGAGAACTTATTGAGTGTCTCACATAAAGCATGCTTCAGGAGAGAGGAGTCAATTGATAGGCTGCTGTGCAGGAATGATTTGCAATTAAGAGTGATTTGAGTGAGCCCTGCAGAAGGGCTAAGACTTAGACAAATTGAGGGGGGAGGAATGTGTTAAAATAAGGAGCATGGAGGGAACATAGATACAAGAGCAAGAAAGCATATTTTGTTGATCGTGTGAAGAAGAGTCAGTTTGGGCTGTAACTACAGTTCCCTGTAGATGTGTAAATGGGAGGTGATAATCCAGGGAATGACACAATCATGATCATCTCTTTAAATTTTACTGTTTTTAGGATTGTGGGAAAATTTATCTAAAGTGGAAAATGACCTTAGATACTATCTCCTCTTAAAATTCCTCATTAAAGAAGCAGCTATGTAGGTCAGTAGATAGAGGAGTAGGCCAAGAGATAGAAAGTCCTGGGTTCAAATGTGGCTTTGGACATTTACTAGCTGTGAGATCGTAGTCCAGTCATTTAATACCCATTGACTAGCTCTTACTACTCTTCTGCCTTAGAACCAAAAGTGGTACTGATTCAAAGATGAAAGGTAAGGGTATTTTTTTAATCCTCATTAAAAAAGATAAGATAAAGCAAAATAAAATCTGAGAAGTTCATAAAGAACAATTAATTGGATTTGAATTTTCAATATTATATGAAACAGCTCTATTTTGTTACTAGATACATGACAATGGAATATGCTATAGTTGAAAGAAATGGCATTTTGAGCTAGAGTTCCTGAATTCAAACTTCAGCTCTGCTACTTCATTTTTTTGATGCTAGATTTAGAGTCAAAAACAAATGTAAAGGGAGACATGTCCCCTTATTTACAAATTAGAAAACTGGCATTCAGAACTGTTAATTGATTTGTCTCAGTTATACAAGTAATGAGTTAAGGCCATTTGAATTCCTCTGGCTTCAGATCTAGGGTTCATTTCACTGCACCACTTACTGTGCCTCTCTACCTGTTGTTAGTCATGTAAACCTCTCTGATTCACAGGTTCTTTATCTTTCAAATAAGGCAGTTAGACTAAGTGGCCTCTAAGGAATCTTCCTACTTTAGATTTCTATGTGGACACTGGGGCTTCAAATCCTAAAATCTAATCCTATCATCCCATAGTGATACCCTCAGATGATTGGATAGTGTCTTTGGACACTATTAGCTTGGACAGATTTTAGGAGACATGACAAGAAAGAAGGGCCTGGCATGCTATGGTTAATAGAGTAGAGAAAAGTTGGATACAACTAAACAATAATAACAAGATCATTGAGCTTTCACATTCCTCTGAAGTTATCAGAAATGAAGAGAGTGGGAAACATTAAGGAACTTAGTTAATAAATATTAAACATTTCCCTATATGGTCCTGAACTAGTTTTCATTTTTTTCTCTTTTATTCTTCTTTGCTTTACTATTCTGCACATTTGTCATGAAACAGGGAGACGCAGCTTAATATAATGGCGACAGCCATATTTGGAATCTAGGAAACATGTTGAATTTTGTTCTCTGAAGCATTAAATAAAGAACTTCACCAAGTCAATACAAAGAACCTCAAATAGTTTTCTAAGTCTCCAAGTCACAGACTGCTCTGACAATCTTGGGGTTGTAGTTCCCATATCCATATATTGATCTAAAAGTGACCACTCATTTCTGAGAATTTGGAAAGTATATAACATCAGATATCCTGCGGAAAAGATTACTATTGGAAGGTTGAGAGAACATAGAAAAATTAGGAATTATATAAACTCAAGTTCAAAGATATTTATTAAATTTCTCAGCATCATGTTAATAGGAGGGATTTATATAAAACTGTCCTTTCCAAAGAAATTTTTTTAGTAAATAAACACTTATTGATTATTTATTTTTGATGCAGGATTATTTTTCTCAAGCGACTTTAAGAGATTAATGTAAATGAATTATATTTAGTTTGGAGGGAGAGATCACTCACAACAGAACCCCAGACACTCACAATGAAGTATTTTCCCCCCTATGTCCTAATACCTACATAGTACTTTTTCTCCCCTACTGATAGTGGCTATAAAGAAATACTATAGATGATTTGTTCAGTTGTTTGCCTTCAAAAATTTTGCCTTATATCAGTGAGTGCTGCCTGTCTATATTTTTAAAGAATTGAAATAATAGCCTTAAATAATATACATCTAGAAGGAACCTTAGAACACAGATCATTAAATAAAATTGGGAAGAGAGCATGCATATTTTCTATTTCAACCTCTATTTTTCATATGAGGAAAAATAAGGGCAAGAAAGCTTCAATGATTGCTTTGCCACATGGTAAATATATAGCATATTTGGGAAACAAACACATGTGTTCTAACCAAAAAGTTAATGTTATGCATACAATACACTCATTAATATGTACAAATCCCTCCACAATTCCCCATTTTTCTGTATTTACCTCATTCCTTTCCTTTCTTTTTGATAGTTTTTTGTTTCTAAGATTTTCAGTATAATTAGGCTCTATAGGTGGAATAGTTATCTACTAAGTAACAATATTACCTTATTGGATAATTTCTAAATAAATTTGAGAGAGTTTGAGTAATTTAAGAATAATGACTATTTAAGGGTGACGCAGAACATTAAGAGTGGAGATAGTATATTGAATTAGGAGAGCATGGGAGTGATTGTCAAAGAAAGACCTTGTCTAGTTCAAAATTGTGCTATCAGATGATATTTTTTCATAGCTTTGCCTTTGTTCTTATTGTCCACCAAATTAAGGATATGAATATGAATGAATTTTAAATTTATCCAAGTTTTGCTTCCAAGATACATGTTAATAATAATACATTTTCCTTAATTCAGAATTGCATTCCCTACTTTCTCTGAATTACTAATTTTATTTATTTTTCTCCTCAGGATCTATTTGTAATTCCTTTGAAGAGGAGCCATGGTAACTACTGCCAAGAATCAAAATGCTTCAGTCATATTCATCCTATTAGGATTCTCTGATTATCCTGACCTCCAAGTTCCCCTTTTTCTACTGTTCTTGTCCATCTACTTGGTAACTGTGGTGGGGAATGTGGGCATGATTGTAATCATCTGGATCAGCTCCAAACTCCACACCCCCATGTACTTTTTCCTCCGCCACTTATCCTTTGTGGATTTCTGTTATTCCACTGGAGTAACACCCAAACTACTAGAAAACTTAGTTGTGGAAGATAGAACTATAACCATTGAGGGTTGTATCACACAATTCTTTTTTACAGCCTCCTTTGTGGTGACAGAGACATTCCTACTAGCAGTGATGGCCTATGACCGTTTTGTGGCCATTTGCAATCCCTTGCTCTACACCGTTACCATGTCACAGAAACTTTCTGGCCTTTTGGTGGCTGCAGCCTATTCATGGGGTTTAATTTCTTCTCTGATATTTACCTACTCCCTCCTTGTGTTATCATTTTGTGGGACTAATATTATTCATAATTTTCTCTGTGAATATTCTGTCATTCTCTCAGCCTCCTGCTCTGATAAACACTTCAGTGAAATAATCCTTTTCATTGTTGCTAATTTTAATGCACTTTGCACTCTCATCATTATCTTTACATCCTATATCTGTATTTTTATCACCATCCTGAAAATACCTTCAGCAAGTGGCAGACACAAGGCTTTCTCCACCTGTGCCTCCCACCTGACAGCTGTTACCATTTTCTATGGAACTATTCTCTTCCTATACTGTATTCCTAATTCCAAAAGCTCATGGCTCATAGTTCGAGTGACCTCAGTATTTTATACTGTGGTAATCCCCATGCTGAATCCACTAATTTATAGCCTGAGAAATAAAGATGTAAAAGAAACTCTCAGGAACTTAATGGATGTCAAAAACTTTACTGACTAAAATTATTTGTCATGATCTTGTCTCTCTTGGTTGAGCTGTCATCAAATTGTAGTAAATCTTGACTGAAGAGTCAATTAATTTATTCCTTAATAAGAATTCCCTGCCTGTCTGATAGACTGGTCTTTAGAAAGTAATAAAACCTTTAAGACAGATATTTTATGTAATGTTTCACATTATTAGGCTTCTCTCATCTTCACCTCTGTAAAGAAGTCAAGTATCCTCACATATAACTTGATGGGCCCAAATTGATATTCATGAGTCTACAATATTCATCTTCAGTTATTCTCTGGTTATTTTTCTAAAATTGTTCTACCCATGTACAAACATTGCTATTATGGCTATTTTTACCATTGTTTTGTTTTTGTTATTAGTTGTTTTGCTCTGTTTATGT
The DNA here is from genome assembly GCF_027887165.1 of Monodelphis domestica. Taxonomy (NCBI): domain Eukaryota; kingdom Metazoa; phylum Chordata; class Mammalia; order Didelphimorphia; family Didelphidae; genus Monodelphis; species Monodelphis domestica. The sequence goes on along the minus strand of NC_077232.1, from coordinate 24,571,984 downwards.
CCCTCTCCATCCATTTCTCTGTTTTTAAATTTTCATCACTTCTTCCAACATAGAGCTTACATTCATGTATGACAATTTGTATATCTCTTCCCCGATTGATGACATATGCTTAATTTCAGTTCCTTCATACTGAAAAAAAATGGTGCTATAATACATATGCACATGTATGTACACATATATATGTATGTGGAAGTTTTCTTTTTGAGAATTATTCTTTTAGGTTATCTATTGAACAGCAGAATAAAAAAAAATAATCCCCTTTCCAGAAAGCCTATGAATTTACTTAATAGAAGTATGTCCTGATTGGTGTATTTGTCTGTACATTATTTATTCTAGTTAAGCTTAGAGAGATTAAACAACTTGATCATGGCTACTCAGCAGTGAGAGAGTCAGCTTTTGAAATCAAGTCTTCTAACTCTTAGGACAATGCCCTTGTATTTATAGGACATATCTTCCAAACTTTTTTCCCTTTTATTTTTTTAAGCTCTCAGAAAATTACCATGCAACTAAGATAGTCACTTGTATGGATGGGGAAAAATGCATTAAGTGCCTAGACTCTGCCAGATACTGGACTATGGATTAGGAATTAAAAACCAACCAAACAAAAAACTAATCTTTGTCCTCAAATACTTTATATATGTAAAGAGAGTAATGTCACATATAAGAGGAATCACAGAAGTGAGTGAAGGCCTTAGGTGATAAATTTTAAAAAATCTATCCCTTTTAGAAGCAATACTAAAATGGATTTGAATACCATTCCTTTGTGAAATGACTAAACAAATCGAGGCAGATGATGATGATAGAATACTACTGATCTGCAGGAAATGAAAAATAGGTTAATTCTGGAAAAAATATGAAAAAAAAACTTATAGAAAACATTATATTCAATAACAGAAACATTATTTGAAGAATGACTTTTGTATGTCTACCTCCAGAGAAAGAACTGATACATAGAAATATCATCTGCAAAAAGAGATCATGTTATTATATTTGTATCCGTTCTGTTTTCTTTAATCAATTTTTCTTCTTTTCTTTCTATTCTTAACATTTCTCATACTATTTTAAACAATATTGGTGACAATGGGCATCATTTTTTCACTCCTGATCTTATTGTGAAGGCTTCTAGCTTACCTCCATTACAAATGTGTGCAATGGTTTTGGGGATCCCTAACAATGGGCTCCCCCTAGGATGAAATAACATCTGAGAGCCAGAAAAAAAGATGCAAAATGGTGGTTTTATTAGCTTATGCAAAAGGTGCCCTGTCAAGCTATAGAGCTAGAAACAATACCTGATTAACAGACCAAAATCCCCCAGTTTACAGAAGACATCATTACACACTGTTTCTCCCTTATCTCTCTTCCCATGATGCCCATCCTGTCAGATTCCAGACATCCAGAATCAATCTTCAGTATTGATAGTTTGAAAGACAGTCAGTTTTAGGTTAGATGTATTGAAATGTATACACACTGAGAACAATTTCTGAAACTCTTGGTATCAAAGATGATAAGAGAGCAGACGGAATTGTTTTAGTTGTAAATTCCCATGGGAAATGATCCATTTCTGCTACATCTTGTTGCTGCATTTTGTTGGAGTTTGATCCTTGTTACTAAATCATTCAAGGTCTTTTGGTATTCCAAATCCCTTTGGAATATAAATTAAGCAGAGAAAGGGGAAAGAATGAGGCTTGTAAAAGATTGTAAAAGGCTTGCTTATAGAAGAGAAAAGTTTCTAACTTAATGGGGCTTTTAAAAGGAAAGATTTACTAACTGCTAGAGGCTAGCTGGTTTCTAAAATTATTGAGGTACACACTGGTAGGGGAAACATGAAAGGAAAAGTAAAGTAAAATACTTCTTAAATGAGAGCCACAGGTTTTTCTTTCCCATTCAGGTCAAAACAGCCAAAAGGTTTTTGCATTAGACACAGGATTAGGGCAATCTCTATTTTGTAGGGACTAATTCTTGCTGGGGTCTGATGATATTAGGCTTACCAGGCATATATTACCCTGAGAATCACACAGTTTAATCTCATCTCACACAGCTCTTCCTCTTTAAATTTCAAAGTTGTGTGATTCTTACTTGACTCAGTTTCCCTTTCTACAACAATAATTAATAACACTGACTAGACATAGTTAAACACACTTCAGAAATCTTCAGAATCTTCAGAAATCATCTTTCTCAGGGTAGATCTTCTCAGTAAACTTTCTCTCTCAGCTCTAGGTTGCTTTCAGAAAGTCATAGGTTGTTTCTGCTAAAAATATGTGGTAGTGTGAGGAGATAAATTTTGGGGGACAGAAGTTTGATAGAAAGCCAGTGTGCATTTTGTTAAATATAAAAACTCTTAGTTTACTATTATGAAATATGGATAGGAAATAGGAAGGAGGAAAGTGAAAGTAATATTATAATATATTATAACTATACCCAAGATCACAACCCTAACTACATTTCTCTAGAAAACCCTATACCTGTCTGCCTCAGAGGGCAGTATCTTCTGTGAGGCTGAAGCTTTTGCCTACATTTCTATTCTCTCTATCTGATAACGTAACTATTACCTATCTATCTATCTATCTATCTATCTATCTATCTATCTATCTATCTATCTGTCTGTCTGTCTGTCTGTCTGTCTATCTACCCAAGTTATTAAATAATACATGAGGCTATTAATGCCTTAATTCTATTTCTCTGTCTCCAACTAGAGAAAGCAAGTCACACACAACCTCTCCCCAGGAGACCCAGAAACAAAAAGCCCCTTTTCAACTGTCTCCAACTGACTAACTCCCCTTAGCCATCCCCTTCTAACTGTCACTAACTGACAAGTGGCACAGTAGGTGGTCTCCTACTTAAAAATATATTACTCCATTTCCTCTTAAATATAAAAAAGGAAGAAATTAATAAAAACTCTCTTAAAATATTCCCCTTGAGGTCTGTTGGGAGAACTGTCTCCCCAATCGATCTTTCAAATAAAACTATCCTATATTATATACAGGGAGAAGTAAAGAAAAAAAGTAAAAAATCAAAATAATTCTTACAACATGCAAGACTCAAATAACATACAATTCCAAATATTTACAGCTATAGAAATTACAATCACAAAATTCATGTTGTACATAAATAAAACCTATTTCTATTATACTTTATGGAAATAGGAACCTAAAGATATTAGATCAAATACTTCTTATAATTACTATATACACAAAAATTTAAAAAGAAAATAAAAAAGAAGCTTATATATCCATAGCATACCTCTAAAAATAAACAAGAACTATATATAAACATGTACATCTAATATTTACCTTACATACACAATTTATACATCTAATATAAATACATCTAATATTATACATCTAATATATACATATACACCTCTTACATAGCCCACCTGAGGTGGCTCTTATTCAACAGTTATAACACTTTACCATTTACTTATCATTTAGTTAATTTTAGCTTTTCATATAAAAGTATATTATACCTATAACTTTTTAATCCTATAAAAGTATTATTATTATAATTATTTCTACATAGAATGAATAGATCCCATAACATAATATATAACAAATAGCATAATAACATAACATAAATTATACACTTATCCATTACATTCCATTTCAAACCTTTATGTATGAGAAATCTTAATTTAACCTCAAAGTTCAGTATCTTTAAAGTAAAGTCCATTTATAGTAGTCCTTGTAGTAATCCAGTGTTCTTATAAACATTGTCCAATTGTTCATTGGTAGTCTTCTTCTTGAATTTCAATGTCCTTAAAAACAGTATCCATTTGTATTTGTTATCTTGCCCTCAATGTAAGCAGCTAATCATTTTCAATGGTAGGTATCTGGAATGGAGTTGCTTCTGTTCCCAGAAAGTTCTTTATATAAATTCTATCACCTATAAGAGTCTTTACATATCACCTATATTTGCTAGACCATAAAATAAAACTCTAGAGATTAGTGTTAAATACAGACAAAAACAATGTTAAAAAACATTTTTTAATTGTTTGGAGCAAAGAAACATGTTAAACTGTGGTTCTTTGGTATCTAGGGAGAATGGACTGGGATAACTGTGGAAATTATATGTGGGTTTGGAAAATCAAATGTTTCACTATTTGATGCCAGAGTCCTTTCTCCCTTAGCAAACCTTCATAAAGAACCATGAGCACCTCTCTGAGATTCCTCCCATTGAGGAGGAATTACAATTTGGCTTTTAAATAGATGTGCCCCATTGTGATTACATTGTAACAAGTCATTTGCCTCAGTTTGGTTACTATGTTTCTATTATTCCCCAAATATCCAAAATTGCTATATCAGAAATTGTTTCTGTTGTTATGATCATTTCTAGAATAGTTACTGTTTCTAGAATAGTTATTCTTAAACTTCTCACCATTATTTCTAAAATTGATGGATATCTGATTCCATTATTGGCAATTTATCATCAGGGGTCCACTTTTTTCCAACAAGTTGTGCATTGCCCTTTGGTTTGAATATTCTCTTTGGGTTGCATATTTTTGCACAGGAGCAATAGCTAACCCAAAATTATTATCACCTTTATTAAGCATTTCAATTTTCCCTTTAGTGCTTTTATCTCCTTTTTAATGCATCCATTAAATATCATTAGCATCTTTCATTTCATGCTGATTATAAACATAAACTGCTGCTCTCCTTAATTCCTCAAGGCCCATATTCATCCAGTTATGGCAACTGGTTTTGAAAGAGTGCTTGACTACTTTGCAACAGTTTGTTATAAACTGCCTTCTCAATTGTCTAATGTCTTTTTCTCTTCTTAAGTCAATGTCTATGTATCTTCCCCCCAGCTCTATAAGTTTGTCCACGAACTGTGAATGATTTTCTCCTATTTCTTGTTATACTTTTCAATCTTTGTCCAGGTATCAGGTCTATCTGAACATTGTCTCATTGCATTAAGTATTGACTCCCTAGCTTGACATAATATTGCATAGTCTTGGTGATCATTAAGGTCCCAATGAGGGTCAATCACTGACCAGAGAATTGCACTCTCCTCCTCATTGGTAAGCTAAATAAGTTTATCAGTTTCTCTTTTAGTCAGTAACTCATCTAGAAGATATTAAAAAATCAATCCAGTTTGGATCAAATTGCAAGCATATTGTCTCAAGCTTTTTTATAACCACTATAGATCCTCCTCAAAAGAAGGTATGCTGTGCTTAAATCCCTCCATATCCTGAGGGGTAAATGGTTTGTGGTGCCTAATAGTGTTTGTAGGTTTCACCTCTTGTCCTATAAGGGTATAAACTCTTATCAAAGATTCACAAGTTTCTCACTGATTGAGTTGAAAGGGTTGAGCTCTCTAAGTAGTTTGTGAACTCCCCTACATAGTGCCAAGTAGGGGTCTTTAAGCTTTGTTTGATTAATTCAAAAATAAGCTGGGGGAGAGTCAATCCCATCTTCAAAATCACCATTATTACTATTATCAATAATATTTGGTTATTGTTACAGGAAGAAAGGAAAAGATCTACCTCATATTATGATACTCATCTATTTTCAGTGTAGTCCATTGCCAGAGGATGAATGCCTAAAATAAAAACAAGGAAGAGTTTGAGAAGACTATGTTTCATAGAGATTCATAAGTTTTCTTTCACTTAGAAGTTCTGGACTTTGACTCTGTTTCCAGAAAGTTTGAATATTAGAATTTCTTTCAGAAGATTATTGTGTATTATTACTAGTTTCACTCTACATTCTTGTTTGAATATATATGACAAATTTCACAATTTACTAAAAATGATACCAGATTCTATTTTTGGTTATGTTTTCTGGTACATCGATGATTCTTAGAAGCCCCATCCATCTATTTTTTAGATTGATTTAAAAATGGAATATTTTCTTCATTTAATATATATATGTATATATATATGTATATATATATATATATATATATATATATATATAAACTTTGCTTAAAGATCTCTTGCTATCTCATGGAGTCATTAACCTCTGATTTACCCATTTTAATTTTCTGCTAGTCTTCTACTTGGTGAAAAATGCTTCTTTGGTTGTTTTTTTTATTTTTTTAACCTCTTGTGAAAAGCTTAAATTTGCTTCCTCTGACATAATACAGAGCTTTCATTGATTTTTAAATTATTATATTGCTCTACTATAAATGTTATTATTTTATTTTTTACATGTTTTATTTCTTCTCAAAATTATAATTGAGTATATACACAAGGTTTATTTTTTTTGTTATAGGCTTTATTTAATTTTGAAAAATTTCCCTTCATTTAACAACTACTTAGATGCAGTTATTGGTTCAGAAGACAGAACACTGGCATTGGAATCAAGAAGAATTAAGTCCAAATCCAACTGCAAACAAAAGGTAACTATGTAAGCCTGGACAACTCAATTAAATTATGATGGCCTTTTATCTTGTCTCTAGATTAATTGTAATAACACCTCTTTACAAAAATGAGAAGAGAAAATTAGATGATATTTTTATGAAGTATTTATCATTATCCCTGTCACATAGTAAGCCTAAGTACTTATTGCATTTTTGGATTTGCATTATATGCATACCTGACTTTTAATAGCTCCTTATCATTTTATTTATTTATTATTCCAGACTGAATTCCAGGAGAAGGGCTCACTGTAGAAGTAAGACTTTTTGAAACTTTGACTAGACTATGATGGTCTTTTGTAGTTCTATTCTGTCTTACCTGGGTTCCTTCTAGTTCATTCTCTGATTATTGAGTTCTTTCTTGTTCAGTGATCGTATTTGCATTTGCAGGCAATGAACTCATAACTTTTGTGTTATAGTCTGCATGTTGATAAAGGATATTATATGATTTCAGGCCTCTTGAAATTTCTAAGCTTTTGTATCAAGTTTCCATCCATGAAAAATAACATCAGATTCATCCTGGAATAGATAAATAATATTGACAATGATGGTTATGGCACTGATGATAATTATGAATAATTATTAGTTCCACATCATGTTAATAATGTGGAAACCTCCAAAAGTTCAGAATAACACTCCCTTACCCTTGTAATTTTCTTAGGATACTGATTCTGCAATGTTCTATTTGGTTATAGTAAAAACTTTTCTATGACCAGTGGCCTCAGATAATATGTATAATTTAAAATTCCTGTCTCTGGAACAAGCATGGCTATAAGGGGATAAGCTCATATTCTATAATCAGGATTTGGGTCCTAACACTATTCCATAGTTCCTACTCTGGACACTATTCAAATTGTGATCACATGCAAGAAAGATAACTGCATTGGTTTTCCATGAATTTCTCCATCTCTACTCAGTTTAGTATTGTTTTTAGATCTTTATTGGTGAAGGGTGTGGAAAGGAAAACTAAAGCCAGTTCTGGACTTTCTGTCACTGAGTTGAAGCCAACAGCAGTTGGAATGTTAGAGAGAAGATATTGACAAGACTGACAGGGGGTGGGGCAAGGGGCAACTGGGAGTGGCAGTTGGTCTTGTGACTAGCACTTCTTTCCTGGCCTTGGAATTGGAAGGGGCTTTCTCCCTGTCTATGGATAGAAGAGGCTCTATTCCTGATTTTCCCAACTGTATGCTCTCCCTGGATTCCTGTGATCATGTCATCAACAAAAGGACTTAAGGGAAGCAGTTTGAACTGTAAGGCCATTCTTTAGGACATCAGCCCAAAGGCACAGGCCAAACCAGCTCTAAAGGTCATAACTTTTCTTCCTCTTGCCATCTACTGCTAAGACTTTGGACTTGAGAAAACTAGCACAGATTACCATAGACAGGAATAATAGGAACCCCCCACCAGCCTGTGAGGCCTGGCCTCAGCTCAAAAACTGAGAGAGACTCATACCTCATCTAGGGAAATCCTCCTCCCTCTTTCCTGATTCCTCCCCAATCCAAATGTGTTATTAAAATTTATCTTTATTTGAATATCACAGTCAGATAAGAGGACTAACATTTCCAGGGACATAGAGTGAGCAAAACATCAGTACAGCCAGTGTGAATCTTGAAATTCCTCAGACTTTGTGAATGTTAAAAATTCCCCATTGGGGAATTCTCCATTGGAACAATTCCTTACTGGGACCATTCCCCACTTGGAAAGTGAGAACTCTACTTAGATCAGAAATGGGAAGACCTCTACTCCACCAGTACTTAAGACTGCTTTAGGGGAGAAAACTCCTTGCTGAACAATGAAAAATACTTACACCCATACTTAAGCCATACCTATTTTTAGAATTAATACAAAGGGGTGCTAAGTACCTATAAAGGTCAGGTAAACTTACATGGGACAAAGAGGTGAGAAACTTACTCAGAGATTCTAACCTACTCAGGTGTGGATTACTAAAAGGATTAGTCTACTCAGGTGTGAATTCAGAATGGGCTGGAAAACGTCTACTGTGATTGGTAGATGGAAGAACTTAGGGGAGATGACATAGGAGAAAACCCCCTATATAAGAAAAGGACAGGCTGTTGAAAGGAACAGTCAGCTGGGAAGGGCTGAATTGAAGGAGGCAGCTGGCCAAGGCTGCCTTGAAGGGTCTCTCTCGGGACTCTCTTGGGAACATTCTGAGACATTCAGATGGAGAGATTCAGATTCAGGATTGACCTGGTGAAGTCAACTGAGATGGAGCTGGCCTGTCACTAGAATCCTTGCTTGGACAGATCTTGTGGTGAGTGATTAAGTACTGACTGACCTTTTTTTTCTTAGGGCTTAGGCCTGGGTTGGCCAGGACTGGCCAGGGCCGGCTTATCCCTTTCTCACTTAATTCCTTTTCTGTCTTTTTCTCTCTTTCTTTAATTCCTCATTTGTATGAATTAAAATCTCTATAAAACCCAGTTAACTTGGGTATATTTCATAATTGGGAATATTTCCCTGGCGACCACCTTATATATTTGGTTTGAAACAAGACACTGTAGTGAAAACATATTTTCTGCAGTCACAATTTACTCACCCACTCTTATATCTACTACAATTTATATCTTTCACTATTTTAATCATGATACCAGTCAACTATAAACAGTGCTTATTGTACCCCTGCTGGGTGACTAAGTCTGGGGGGAGGCTTGTTCTTCAGAAGCATCCATGCTTATCTGCTCTGGGGTATCTGCTACGTCATTCTATAGAGAAGATGTTCCCTCAGGCTATCATAAGTAGCCCATTTCTCGGGAACCCCATTTTTCAAAAATAGCCTCTCAGCAGGGGTCAACTCTCTCCTTTTACCTCACCAGCAGCCATATTTCCTTTCTCCCTTCAATTCCTCAATTTCCCTGCTACAAAACCTTTAGTCTCCCCTGTTCATTCTATCCTACCCATGTTACCAATAAATATTACAAGGGAAATGACAACTGGAATATATAGCTTCATTGTAGCTATTCTAATATTTTTACTTTTAAAAAATTATCTTTTTTGTTATCCTTAAATGACCTTGGGATGATTTCAATGAGGAAACTATCTAGCCTCACTTTAAGTTAGTTGTACATTCCACTTATATTTGTTTTATGAGACAATGGTGCTTATATGAAACCAATCATCATGTTTCTAGGTAAAAATGTACAGAAATATACGTTCTAACCTAGTATTTCCTTTGTAAGCCACCTCTCTTCATTTAGTAATTATATCATATATTTGAGGTGAGTATACTTTAAAGATTCATTTTGTCTAATGCTTAAGAGGACAATTAAGAGAGTAAAACTTTTAAATAAAACTTAAAAAGAGAAATAATAATTGGTGTTATCATTTTGATTCCTTGTTTAAAGCTATTTCTTTACCCTTTAAATATTTTTAATCTATTTTGTTTACCATCCAAAATCATAAGTAAAAGAAAGATTACTGATGATAGATGTAGGTTTTAACTCCCTTTACATATCTGTGTGACACACATATACATATTTACACATATATTTGTATACATAAAACATGCATGTAACATAAAATGCATTTGTGCAATTTACCTGTAGATTTGCATTTATGCAATTTGCAACATATGAATTTGTATATATTTCAAAATATGTGTTTCATTTTATGACCCCATTCAGGGTGCTCTCAACTCTCTTAACATATATGTATACCTATACATATCTAGGTTTATAATATGTAACATGTTTATAAATGTATATATGTATGTATATGTTTATATATACATACATATATACATTTTTTATTTTGGTACCATATAAGGGAGTCTTAACTCCCTTAATAAATATATATATATATATATTTATATAATATATACAGTTTATATCTTTATATGCAAATATACATATATGCATATTTTAATAAATCTATGTATTTTGTTTTTAAAAATCACTCAGAGAAGGGATCCATAGGCTTCTTTTGACTTCCCAAGAGGGTCTAGAACACATAGGAAGAGTAACAAAGCTGATCTGTGACTTTTTAGAATGTATAAGAGAGCCAGTGGCATGTCTCAAAGAAATGTTGGATTATAACCATTTTTCTCACCAGTGCAGTGCATATAATAGATGATTAATATATTTTATTTTCTTTTTGATTTTCATTTAAAACAGTTGAGAGGAATTGTAATTAATTTAATTAAGTTAAATATTTTCAGTTGGATTTAATCAAATGGAATTTCCCTGTGTGATTCCACTATGCAAAGTTTCTCCAACAGGTCCTAGACTAAGGAGATGATCAAATAAAAAATTCACATATCCTTTTCTTATATTGTCACTATTATAAATAGGGATTCAGAACAGAACTCATTGAATTACTCTTCTACTTCCCAGTGGCAAATGACCAAAGTGAATTATATATTCATCACAATTTTCTATTTTTTTCATCCTGGGAGAATTTGGCACTCATATTTAAAAATAGAGATATGAAAAAGCTTTGTACATTTGAAAAAAAGTGAATGTCTTTTCCCTCTTTTTCTTATATTATAAACTTAACAATAATTAAGACAAAGAAATATTTTAATTTACAAAGAACAAACAAAATTCAATTAAATCCCAAACTTGGAGCTTCTCTTTTTCTTTAATAGATTCTAATCTTCATAAGGTATCAAAAATATAGCTATTTGTTCAGATATATTTGAAGAAAATTTCATTCATTAGTTATGACACAGGAGACAACAGATTATCTGTAATCATCCCTTGTGGCCACTGGTTAGAAAAATAAACAACATGGAATATACCCACAAAGATTCTTAGCAGCCTTACTCCCTCAGGTGTTGAAGACAAATATAAGTTCAAGAACATTATGAAATTGACTTACATGATATTTTATAATATAATTATATATTATATGTTCCTGTCTACTCAGAATTTGGCCATTACATGACCAATGAAAACTAATTAAAGCTTTTTTTTTTTTTTGCTTTTCTAATATATTTCATGAACTTACTGATTCATAATTCTGAGAATGGTATTCCTTTTGTACCCATAGAATCAAGGAAACAGGAAATATATCAACCAAGAGAGCATACCTTCAGGTAAGTCAATGGATCTGAATATCATTGAACTAGCATTACATGGTTCCAGTTCCTGAAAGTCAGAGACATTTTATTGCCATCCCTGTCATTGATGCATGAGAAAGGTGCTTCTGGGCAAAAATCAATTTTAGGTTGAAATGGTGTCGGTCTAATTGTTATAATTTTCTATTATGCTAAAACTTGGGAAACAATAAGGTAAGAAGCATAATTCCTGCCTTCAAGAAAATTAAAAGTTAAGTGAGATGAGAGAATTTTTGTTCCCCTACTTCAAGAATCTCTCATTTCTTATGTGTTTGTTATCTCTTCAATAATAAATATTACAAAGATTCACTGACAATCAATGTTTTGGGAGACTTGTATTCCACCCCATTCTCTCCAAGAAACAAAAGAAAATATCCTTCAAGAACTTTAATAAATAACCAGTTTGTTATTGCACTTTACCATAATGCCCGTGCATAGAACTTTTCAAGATTGAATGAACCTGCCAAAGTTCAAGTTCTACTGTGCCAAATATTTATAGGGATAATTAAACTTGTGATTTGGTTAATATAAGGAGATTTTATTTTAACAAATAAAACTCTGTCTATTAATGCAGGTAGGCAATTTTTCACCTTAGAAGGTTACCAAGAACACTCAGAGGTTAAATAGTTTGTCCATGAAGACACAACATATGTCAGAATTATGATTTGAATGTAGGTTGTCCTGGACCTATGTCCAGAACTCCAATTTCTTTGCTTCTTAGTAACACTATTGTCTTATCTTTCTATAGATCTGAGTGGTTATCCTGTGATGATTATAGGAGAAGATTTTCAGGTAGAATGATGGAAGAGTTTTATCCATACACTCACATATGTGTGTATGGTTTTGACATGGTATAGAGACACTGAAATGGGAACATCTGTCAAAAAGAAATAAGTACTGGGGATAGAAGAAACCCAAGACAGCTCCTGCTCTCAAACAGCTCACAGTCTTGTGCAAAAAAAAAAAAGAATTATTTGTAAACAATCTATACGCAGGATAAATTGGCAATTATCAAAAGAAAAAAGATTTTAGAATTAAGAAGCTTTTGGGAAAGGCATACTTTAGAAGAATGGATTTTCACTGGAATTTGATGGAAGTCAGGGAAACTGAGGAAGCCATGAGGAGAGCAAACATTCCAATATTATGAGTAGGTAGTTAAGATGTCCAGACTAGGAAGATGGAAGGTCTTTTTAAATGAACAGTGAAAGGAACAGAATCATTGGAACACAGTGTAGATGGTTGTTTAAGTCATAGGAAGACTGAAAAGATTGAAGGTTGAGCAATAGGAGAGGTTGCAAAGGTCTTTGAACACAAAACAGGATCATATTAGATGCAGGAGGTGATAGTCACTGGAGTTGCTTAAGTGGGGAGTTTGTGCAATCATCAGACCTGTGCTTTTTGAAGACCACACTGGCATCTGGGTAGAGAATGAACAACAAAAGGGATAGACTTGTGGCAGAGTCACCAATCAGAAGATTATTGCAATACACTAGATAAGAGATCGTTTATTCTCAATTTCAACTGTCCTAGATTACTTGAGAAGACCCTATCTCCCTCAGAAAATGTCTTCCTAAAGCTGACATGAAAAGGGGCTCCCAAACTCACAATTTAGCTTGTAAACTGTTTTCAACATTCCTTGGCTGATCCTATCCTGGATAATCACTGGAAAAACCCAGATGGCATCCTCAAAATTCACACACTTACTCTCAATGGCAAATTATCTCATCTAATCTACATGATCCTACTGAAATCACTCTACTTTGGAAATCACTCCCCAAAATAATTCTATTTTTCTCTTTAAGATCATTCTAATGTATGACTATAACCCATCTACCTTAACTCATTAGTTCATTTCTATTGTGACCTACCACAACACTTCCATATTAGTATTATGGACACCAAATAAGCCATACAAACCTTGGGGATCTTTATGAATGTCCCCTTTCAGAATACTCTGATTGTTTGGCTGTATCCTAGTCTTCAGACCCAATTTAGGGTTTTCTTGGCAAAGATACTGACATGGTTTGCCATTTCTTTCTCCAACTCATTTTACAATGAGGAAACTGAGACAAATAGAGTTAAGTGAATGGCCCAGGATAACACAACCACTATCTGTGGCTGGATTAAGTAAAATTTAGGACTTTCTGACTCCAGAACTGGTTTTCTCTATCCATTATGCCATCTAGTTGTCACATTCAGAATGCACAATGCTATGTCTCCATTTTTCCTTTGCAGTTCTGTAAAATGTAATTCCCTTGGGGGCAGCTGGGTAGCTCAGTGGATTGAGAACCAGTCCTAGAGACTGGAGGTCCTAGGTTCAAATCTGGCTTCAGCCACTTCCCAGCTGTGTGACCTTGGGCAAGTCACTTGACCCCCATTGCCTAGCCCTTACCACTCTCTGCCTTCTACACAGTATTGGCTCCAAGACGGAAGGTAAGGGTTTTAAAAAAAAATGTAATTCCCTCTTCCTTTCTATTTTTTCCCATCTAGGTACTATGCTGAGCACTGACAAGAACCAAAGTGGCATGGTCACCTTCATCCTCTTAGGTTTTTCTGATAAACCAGAGCTCCAGTTCCCCCTCTTTCTGGTGTTCCTTGTCATTTATATTGTGACTGTGGTGGGGAATCTGGGGATGATTATGATTATTAAGATCAACCCCAAACTCCACACTCCTATGTACTTTTTTCTCAGTCATTTGTCCTTTGTGGATTTTTGTTACTCTACAGTGGTTACGCCTAAACTGCTGGAGAACTTGGCTGTGGCAGATAGAATGATGTCTTTCAGGGGATGCATCACTCAATTCTTTTTTGCTTGCACATTTGTGGTGACAGAAACATTCCTGTTGGCAGTGATGGCCTATGACCGTGTCGTGGCCATTTCTAATCCCTTGATGTACACAGTGGCCATGTCTCAGACACTTTGCACCTCGTTGGTGACTGGGGCATATGCATGGGGTATTGTCAATTCCCTTGTCATTATGTCCTCTCTCCTTTCATTATCCTTTTGTAGATTTAGCATCCTGAATAATTTTGTCTGTGAATATTCTGTCATCCTGTCTGCTTCCTGCTCTGATACCTATGTGAGTGAAATGCTTCTTTTCACCTTTGCTACCTTCAATGAGGTGAGCACACTCTTGATAATCCTCACCTCCTATCTTTTTATTTTGGTCACTCTGATACAAATGGATTCAGCAAAGGGGAGGCGGAAAGCTTTCTCCACATGCGCCTCTCATTTCATGGCCATTAGTATCTTTCATGGGACAATTCTCTTCCTCTACTGTGTACCCAGGAATCAGAATCTAAACGAGGAGATCAAAGTAGCCTCTGTATTCTATACGGTAATAATTCCTATGCTGAATCCCCTGATCTACAGTCTGAGAAACAAAGATGTGAAGGAAACTGTCATCAATTTAACGTTCACAAAAATATTACGTCAATTCATTTGCTCTTGTTAACTCTGTTTTTATATCCTTATTTTACATGTTATTTTCTCCACCATTCAATAATGCTAGACTTTGTTCTATTCCTTACACACAATTCCTTTTCTTTCTCTGTGATATTTTTTATTATTTGTCATACCCCCTGAAAATGGAATATATTTTCTCCTCACCTCCTATATTCCTATTCTTTTTTGCAGACACATTTCAAACACTACCTTCTACAAAAAACTTTTCTCCTGACTGATTCCCCTCTCAATTGCTATTTCTTTTGCTCTGTAACTGTCTTATACTTGAATACTTGTGTGTGTGTGTGTGGGGGGGGGTCATCGATTTGATCTATATTTATTGTTTAAAATTTTCTATGATATTTATTTCTTCCTGAGTAAAATGTAAAGATCATTTTCATCATTGTATCTGTAACCCCAAACCCTAGTACATGACTTGTATCATAGCAGACACTTCATGAATTCTTGTTTATTTACGAATCTATAAGCATTACAGACCATTTCTTATGTTTGAGTCAGGCCTGCAATTCCATTATTTACTTTTCCCTAAACACATTGTTTACATCTCTCCTTTTTTCCTATCATGCTTTCTTGTATTCTTCATTAGAAATTTAATTGCTATGTCCACGGATTCATGATTTTCTTGATATGAGCAATGACTCTACCAGCCATGCATCCTTACCTTCATAATTCCTATTCAACTCTTTCTACTTCACTAAAGATGATGTACCACAGATCTTCTGGGGGGATCTCCCTGCCTCAAATCTTTCTCCATTCCCATCTAGCCTTCATTCAGCTGTGCAAATGACCTTCCTAAAATGCAACACCAAATATTTCACCCCCATACTCAGTGAGCTTCAGTGCTTCCTGTCACCTCCAGGTTCAAATACACAATCTAACCTCTGGTATTCAAAGTCTGGCATAATGTACCTTTCTTCCACCTTTCCAGACTTGTTATATTTTACTCCTTACCATATACTCTTTACTATAGTAAATGATCTTTTTCAAGGCCTCAAACAAGAAACTCTGTTCCCTCAAGAAAATTCATCTGGCTATGTTCTATGCCTGGAATGCTCTCCCTCCATATTTATGCTTTATATCTACCTTTGTTTTATCTTAAATAAAACCCTTTTTTCTACAAGAATTATTTCACAACATTTCTTTATTCTAGTGCCTT
Source organism: Monodelphis domestica (assembly GCF_027887165.1). Taxonomy (NCBI): domain Eukaryota; kingdom Metazoa; phylum Chordata; class Mammalia; order Didelphimorphia; family Didelphidae; genus Monodelphis; species Monodelphis domestica. The sequence goes on along the minus strand of NC_077232.1, from coordinate 24,555,937 downwards.
CCCTTTATTAATTATTTTCTATTCATCCTGTACCTAGACCTCATATACTTATTCGCTTGCATGCTGACTCCTCCAGTAGATTGTGACCCTAAGGGGGAAGGGAATGGATTTTATATCATAACAACAACAAAAGTATCTTAGTGCTAAGCACATCACAGTGCCTGGAACATATTAGTTGTTTAGTCATCGTTAATTGGCTGATTTACTGTGGTTAGGTGCTAGCAGCCTTCTTCTAATGTTCCCTAGGCATCAGGACATTTCTAATTGGCCATCTTGTTATTCGCTTCTTTCTTTTTTGACCATCTGTTTCAAGGACGGCACATTTTACATTTCACTTTACACCTCCCTTGCTACCATACTGAATCTCTTTCTCTATCCTTAAAAACATTAAGGGCAAAGATTATGCCATTATTCATCTTTGTATCTTCCAGGTCACTTGGCAGAATTCTCTGCATCTAGTTGGTGCTAAAACAAGATCAACCAAAATAGAATAGAGATCAATACATTTAACGAAGTCATTTTACCTACAGAGAGTAGATGCTTTTTTAAAAGTCATTTGCTTATATTTGTGCTATGTAATCATTAATATGTATTTTTCTTACTTAAATTAAGTTCAGTGTAATTAAATTATGTCACCACTTCAAAAATTATGTCTTATGACTCTCAGTTTATGTTCCTCTTGGTGATCCTGAGATGAATATTGATTGATGAATATTGAAAAAGTAAGGAATTCTCAAATGACCTTAACATAAATTGGGGTCAACCTTCCCTCATTTTGACCTTGTAATTAGCAAGTTCTGGTTATGATGAACTGATCCCTGAGAGAGTATCCAGGATGCAAGTGGGTCATTTTGTGCATTGCTCCCTACCTCACTCTTGGCTTTCTTCTTCTTAGAATCTGAGAGCTTAAAGAATCCGTCAAGAATTCCTTCTAAGGGAATGAAGCAAGAATAAACCTGTCTATCCTTCCCTTTCTTCCTATCCCATGTTGTAAAAATGCCTCTGTTTCCTTTTGAGTATTGATGACTGATTTCTGTAAAGAAAATCATGTTTTCCTCCTCCAGTTTTCACCTTCCAGAGACTGTGAAATAAATAAACACATGAAAATGGTTAAAGAGATACGTTACTAACTGATAATAATTCACTTCACACATGATTTGGGGGAAAAATCTGTAGTTCATGACAACTTCAAGATTGTTACAAACCACCCAGCTTTGAGAAGCTTTTTTTTACACTTGCTAGTTATCTGTGTATGATACCATTTTTATTGTGAATATAGATTACTAGCACCATCTATGTCATCTATTTTACAGCTCAAAGAGAGATGAAAAATCTAGCAAAACTACACTTTTTATTATTAAATATGAAGAAAAATATTCTATGATTTTGAGAAATTTTGCTCAAGATAGGCCATTCCATAGAATGTTTCCCCCTGTCTTCTCATTTTGACTAGTAGAATATAATCATTCAAGTTCATTTATGCTTTTTAAAAATTTTCATCATGAGTGTCTCGTCCATAGCCTGACAGATGATAGATAATTTAAAAAAATACTCTGAGTTGTACACAATATAACAAATAATTGATTATTTTTTCTAAAACCTTAGAATACTATTTCTTTTTTTTAAAGTTCATTTATTTAATTGATGTAGAATATGTTTCCATGGTTACATGATTCATGTTCTTTCTCTCCTTTTCTCCCACCCCCCTCCTGTAGCCAATAAATAATTCCAAATGGGTTTTACACATGTCATTGATGGAAGATCATTTTAACATCTTGCATTCTTGTATATCATCACCATAGTTTAATTTTCCAATCATCCTCTTGGGGTAGGCTTTAGGACTGTTGCCACTATTTTGCACATTAGGAAACTAGATGTCTTAGAGTTTGAGGATTGCCAGTTTTGAGACAGATTGCAAATATCAGGGAGAATATTTGAAGCTGCCTCCATGACTCCAACCTGGGCACCAGGACCATTATGTAATGGAGTAGTTGGATTTAAGTTATGAGATAGTAGGACTTAATTTGATGGTTCCTCACTTGCCACTTAGATACTCTTTGTATTATAAAATTATTTCTTCAGAGGTAGGAATGGGAACGGGAAGAATTTTCTAGCCCAAACATCTCCTACTACATGGATCTGTCAGTGCACATGGAATAACTAGTCCCTTCTGTGTAAAGAGGGATGAACAGCTTGTAAAACATAAAATTTTTGACACTGCTTCTTTTTATTGCATCATTTTGGAAACCTCTACATCATTATTTACCTTTGGGATTTTTCATTAGCTACAATGGAGTCAAGATAATTAGCTACAGTATACTTTCTTCTGGGATTTCAAGGAAATGGTCCTCTGGAAAGAGAGCCCAAGAGACTTGAAGATTGTAGGTTATATGGCTTATAGGTTGGCAGAAACTCACTAGGGCTCATGCCCCAAAAGTCAAAGAGAGATGTAAGATCCAAAGAATTGGCCCCAGATTCTGTTTCCAGACATAAGAATTTTGAGACTCATTTCTCTCTCCAGCAGGTAAAGAGATGATTTTTCATCTCCTTTTCCATTTTATGAGTCAGGAAAAATGTTATTTCTATTATGTGAAGCATCAAGAAATTTCATTCATTCACTCATCCCTCAATCCATTCCACAGCAAGTATTTATTGAATTATATATGTGTGCATGAGATTTTATTAAGTGTAGGGAATACATTGCTTAAAAATAATGGAGACCCTTCTATGAAAAAATATATAGTTTAGGTTGAAGGGATGTCTGACATACAAGGTATAACACTATGTTTATTAGGATGGGGCAAAAGAGTAATTCAGAGAAAATGTTCTAGGGAAACCTGAAGATAACAAAAACACTCCTAGATGAGAATGGAGTGGTAATTCTAGAGAAGATCAAAATAAAAGCTGTATATATTATTTTTCTAAAATGTGTATATTTTTAAAGGCTACATAAGACCTGGGTTTGATGTTGAATTAAGTGAAACATTTTTTCCAACTTAATGAAAGTTCTATATGAATACAGGAAGTCAAGATAGACTAATAGCAGACTGGCTAGCATGTAGTAGAACAGAATTATTGGAATTTTTAAAATCAACAAACAAATATAAAAGTAGTACCATGGAGAAGGTCTGGGAAATTACAGTGGAACCAGATTATAGAGTGTCTTGAATGCTAGGTTAGCATATTTACATTTCATTGCATAGGCAAGAGGGAGAAAATGAAGTTTTATTTCATTTTTTAATCAGGACAATGAAAGAGTACTATCTATCCATTTATTATTTATTATTTTTGAATCTAGGTAAAAGAATGGTTTGGAAATGTAGGAGATTGAATTTGTTTGGAGGATTTTGCAATATTTCACATAATGATCAAATATCATAACTGGGGTGGAAACTAGGTGGGTATTAAGGAGATGTAAGAGACATTGTGGAGTATAATCAAATGTATGTAACAAATATTTAGCTACATGAGTTGAAAGGAAGAAAAATGTAAAAAATCAGATTTCAAGACTGTATTACTAAGAAGAGAGGGGTTGAGTTTAATAGAAATATAGATGTTCAAAATTGTTTGAATTCTTGCCTACCCTAAAACTCAACTAGTCATCTGCTGTTTCATCTTGGAACTAATACTTTTTGGTTTCCTACCTATAGTAAAACACAATTAGTCATACTTGATCATAGTTGTATCTAATAAACGTTTTGAACTCATGACCTCCTCAGCATAAAGTTCACTCACAAAACAATAAATTACTAATACCAACTACATCAAACTTAGAAGCTGTTGCTTATCTTGTGTTTGAGATCATATATTTCTGTTTCAGAAATCACTACAATGCTTATGAGAAAAAAGTAAGCTTAATGTAAGTAAGTAAGCTTAATCTGTATAAGACATCAATATGAGATATCTATGCAGATGATCATCTCCTTTAGGTTGCTTTACAAAAGAGGACTTTGAGGAATAGAGCGACGGAGTTCTGTTCTTCCTTTACCCTTTCAAATATATTTTCTTGAGACAAATGGCATGCATTTATGAAACAACTGGAAAGGGTCAAAGGTTTAGTGCATTACCAGGATGTGTGAAAAAATTATAGCTTTAAAACTAAAATCTGATATGAAGTATTTACTATCAATCTCTAAGCAATGATTCTCATAATTTAGAGTTTTTATTTAGTATTCCAATATTGGAATAAATGAAGATATTTCTTTATGTATTATTTTATAAAATATAGAAAATCTGTTTCATTTCTTTCTTATTTTAATGAATATTGAATCTCCAAATAACTAATGGATTTTGGTAAAATAATTAAGAAAATTTATAAAGCTCTATTTATGAAAGACAGAGAAAAATGTAATATAAGTAGTAGAATATAGTAAAGAGGATTCCCTCTCGAGCTAGGGCATCTTTGGGAGGAGGCCTAGCAGGGGCTACACTGGAGGCTGAGTTGAGTTGTGCCCCCCACTCCTGCTGAGAGATTGTCCAATTCCAAGATGGCTGCCACCATGAAGAAGGCAGCTGCAGAAAAAGTCAATGTCAGTTTTGAGGACCAAAAAAGATTAACAAATTTGCACGGAATACTAGTAGAATCACAGAACTGAAGGAAGAAATAGAAGTTAAAAAGAAACAGCTTCAAAATTTAGAGGATGCTTGATATATTGATGATGGATGAAGATTCATTAATTATTTCCTATCAAATTGGTGATCTTTTTATTAGCCACTCTCAAGATAAAACCCAAGAAATTCTGGAAGAAGCTAAGAAAAAATTTGCAGAATGAAATTGAAGCATTAGAATCCAGAGTTGATGGGCTAGCTGGAAGTACAATTAGCTGGATGTGGTAGTGGTTGTTTGATCAGATGTGAAGTTATTAACAATTCAGGCAATCATCAAAGTAAGGTTTTGTGACCCTGCTGCAGTTCCTATGTACCTGAAAGAAAAGAAAGGTGTTGAAGTGGATGGAAGAAGCATATTTATGCATCAAATGAAAATAAATAATCAATGAGAAATAATACAACATATTTATATAGGAGGAACCACCTTTAACAATTAACCTATTATTTTGACTTCTTTTGGACAATTGAGTCAATGATACAACAAGCAAAGTTGAACTCAATGTTTTAATCATCTTTTATAATATTTAGGTCATAGGACTGTATTATGAATCAGTCAATCAGAAAATATTTTTGGTTACTGCTACAACCAGTTATTGAGCATTTTGCTCCAGACAGGGATATAAATACAATAGTGAAACAATAATGATCAAAAAGGCAAAATATTAGCTGATTAGATCTTGAATTTTATTTGGAAAAGATCTTCAAAATTACTGGATGTATTCTTAACTTAGCAGGTTTTTTGTTTTGTTTTGTTTTGTTTTTTTAGTCATGTCTCTATTGTCTTGACAAATATATTGGAGTGGTTCTTTTTTTTTCTCTTGCTGGACAAGTTAATGTGGGTTATAAACAGAAATCTCTTTAACACAAATTAATTAAATCTTTACGTTACCTAATGAAAAAAGTAGTAGTGCATAGTAGTAGGTATGTTATCTATGGAGAACATGTAGAAAACCAGTGAATAAAAATTGATCAGTCTGAAAAAAAATATATCATTGGAAGGGATATGTTTGCCAGCAGTTAATGGGAGTGGTTATACTGGTGAAATCACAGATATAGAAAGGTATTAAAATGAAATTAAATATGACATATTGGAAGAGTTAAGAATGTATAACAGAGAGATTTTTCATGATAGTTTTGTCTGTCATGAATAAACTAATCCAAATATGTATTATTGGTGTTTTTAGGAAAGAAATCATCCCTGTTTGAAAGCTTAATCCCCAACTCTATTTCTTATCTCCATAGGAGAAGAGACAGCATTTGGAACAATTTTGTGACTCATTCTACATCTCATTATGCTCTATAGGATTGATTCCCTGATCCCCTTTATCATGAGCCATGCTGAACACTGACTACAATAAGAGTTCTGTGATCACATTTATGCTCTTAGGATTCACAGATTATCCAGAACTCCAGGTACCCCTTTTCCTGGTGTTCTTGGCCATGTATGTCATCACAACTGTGGGAAACTTAGGCATGATCTTAATAATCAGAATTAACCCCAAATTTCATACCCCCATGTACTATTTCCTTAGCCATTTATCCTTTGTTGATTTCTGTTACTCTTCCATTGTCACACCCAAGTTGTTGGAGAATTTAGTTATGGATGATAAAAGAATTTTTTACTCCAGTTGCATGCTACAATATTTCTTGTCTTGTACCGCAGTGGTGACAGAGTCCTTCCTACTGGCTGTGATGGCCTATGACCGCTTTGTAGCAATTTGTAATCCTCTGCTCTACACAGTCATCATGTCTCAGAAGCTTTGTGGCTTCTTGGTGGCTGCATCCTATCTCTGGGGCATGTTTGGGCCCTTTGTACTCCTTTGTTTTGCCCTACAATTAACCTTCACTGGCTATAGAATCATCAACCACTTTTTCTGTGAATATACGGCTCTTATTTCTGTCTCCTCCTCAGATATCCATATCCCACATTTATTGCTCTTTGGTTTTGCAACATTCAATGAGGTGAGTACCCTCATCATCATTCTTGCTTCTTATGCTTTCATTTTTGTCACTATCCTAAAGATGAATTCAACAAGTGGAAGACGTAAAGCCTTTTCCACTTGTGCCTCTCACCTGACAGCCATCACCATCTTCCATGGGACCATCCTTTCTCTGTACTGTGTGCCCAATTCCAAGAACTCAAGGCACACAGTCAAAGTTGCATCTGTCTTTTATACAGTGGTGAACCCCATGTTGAACCCTCTCATTTACAGTTTGAGGAACAAAGATGTAAAGGAGGCCTTCAGGAAACTGATATTCAGAAATACCTTTTCCCAATGACCATGTTTATTTCAATGTCATTAGATCATCAGAGCTTGGCAGGTTAGATCTTATTGATTATTAATATCTCATTTTATTACTAAGGTTCAGAAAATTAAGAGAAAAAAAAAACATTTGATCTAAACCCAAAAGCTAGATAATTCTTAATTATGTGGTGTACCCTATTGCTTCCCACTGCATTTCTACATCTCATAAGTACATTAACAAAGAATAAATTAGCTGATTTGGCAACTATTCCATTACTCTATGTTCTAAAACACACTGCCTCTCCTTTTTGTGTTGATTATATTTACATGTTATTAATAATTTAGTTTTCTGCTGAATAGATTTAGTCAAAGAAAAAGCTTCATTTGGATAATGATTCCATAAGCAGTTGGGTGGTCCAGTGGATAGTGGGCTCCTCTTATGGAGTTCAAGTCTTATTTCAGACACTAACTGTGTGTCCCTGGGGAAGTCACATAACACTTAGTTCTTCATCTATAAGATTGGTTGGAGAAGGAGATGGCAAACTAATCCAGTGTCTTTTCCAATAATATTCCCAAAGAGGTCATAAGGAATCAGACATGACTGAAAAATGACTAAAAACTCACAGGATTCTGAAATCTTATCAGCTATTAGAGTTTTCCCTGAAGCAAACTAATACAAGTCAGCTCCATACAAAAATTAAACAAACTTGTGAGGTTGGTATGTTAAAAGGAATGGAAAAAAATTCATTTTTATGAAACATTAATTTAATTTTATGTTTTTCAACTAATAATCATGAATTTTCTTCCCTCACACCTCATGTCCCAATTAAAAATAACAACACACACATAATAAAAGAAAAATTTTATTTGAAAAATATGCTTTTATTAAAGCAAATTGAAATTCAACACTGTGGAAATATATTTTGCATGATTGCACATGCATAATAGATATCATTTTGAAGGTCTTTTTAATGGATGGGTGAGGCATTAAAAGGGAGTAGAATTTGGAATTCAATTTAAAAAATAAAAATCATATTAGTTATTTTTAAATGTTTCATTCTTTATATTTAGTATATCACTACTCACAGGAAATGATTAGCAAGCTTCAATATTAATGCTCTGGATTTGAGGTTGGTCATTGAATTCATTTAAATTGTTAAGTATTTCAAAGTATTTGTCTTTAAAATGCTATTTCATTTGTGATCTTTTAGCATTTGATTGTTATAATGTGAAAAATTAGGATCACTTTAAATTATATTACTCTAAATATTAGTGATTTTGGATCATTTTGTGTCATTTCATCTGTTTATTGATAGCCTGACTTATTGCTATCAGCTGTCTATTCCCATCATTTGACCATTTATCATCTTGCAATGCTATTGGTTCCTATATATTTTAACAAAATGTAATGTTTTGAAAATTATATTTATAAAGAAAACTTATGGAAAAAGGTTTTATCCCAATTAATTATTTCCATTCTTTGTTTAATTGTACTTGGTTTTGATTGAGCAATTCATGGAATGAGAAATGATAGAAATGTCTGAACAAAAAAAAATGGTAGCCTGCTTTCATGTACAGGAATACTTTATGTCAATGAAATCACAGGTCCAGTCATCCTTATTTCTCTATTACTATCTATTCTATCATATTATTAATAAGTATTGTGCATTTTAAATAATGAGAAATTTAAGTAAAAAAGAATGAATTAAAGGGTGAAATAATGTTTCACTCTAGACTGAATGAAGACAAATTTATTGAGTAGGTGAATGACACTCAATCCTGCAATTTAGCAAACTCACTTATTATGTTCTTCAGTTACTATTCTCCTCCATTTTTCAAAATAAAACAAACAGTAACAACAAACACCTATTCTTGCTTTACTCCTCTTCTTATCTACATTCATCTTTCTTCCATCCTTTCTCATTCCCTTCTTTCTCAGCCCTTTGGAGTCTTTTTATAGATCCCTTCACTCAACTCTTACTCCTAGAATTACCATCGCACAAGCTATCTTGTATTTAAATATTCCAATGAACTTATATCTATTAATTTTATATTTATGTCATATGTATTTGTAATTACATTGTTTCTCTGTCAATGGAATATATTTTTTTGTGAATAGGAATTGTTTCCCTCCTTATACTTTTAATGATTGACATGAATTCTAATCATACAGATGTACTTGAACTTCCATTTTTTTCTGAAAAATTTAAGCTCCTTGGAATAACTTAAACTTTGGAATAATAACCCACCAACTAAACCCTGATCTGGCTGTTCTAATTGATCCTGGGCTAGGAACAATCTAATGAACCTTTCCTGAAAAGACAATCATTATTGTTGACCAAGAGAAACTCCAGAGATTTCCTAATGAAATAACATGTCATCCTGTGTCCTCAGTACTCTAAAGTCACTCCAAGGATTTGCTGACAAACCCAAATCAAGAATTTGCTGTCACATTCTTTCCCTCAAGCTATGATGATTTCTTTTTTTTTTCCTTCCTCATTTTGATGCAATAAGAAGTTATCTATTTCTTGTATTTAATGGATTTCTCTATTTGGGAGAGGAATTCTGCATGCATGCTTTCTGCTGAGAAGAATAGAGTAAATGTGCCTTTTGCCTCTCCCTCAGTTTCTGGTCTTTCTCTCACTCAGTCTCATTCCCATCCCAGTGCGATCAGACACCAGAGAAGGCAATAGGTTGACACATTATTATGCCTAGTGCCAAACTTTAGGCTCAGCACAAATTATATAATTATAAATATTTTTATAATAATGATGATGGCTATGTGCTTAGAGGTTCAAATGATTCATACGATTGGGCAAATGAAGTATGTCTAAAGTTAGTTTACTGGCAATGACATTATTAAAAGGTTCACAGATATTAATGATATTCTGTTTGTCTACATGTTTCTAAGCATCAAGACCTGCACTTTCTACTCTCACTTCCCCTGTGTGTCAAATCCTTAGCAAGTGAGGACTGGTGTCAGGAATTTGCCTTTTGGGAGTCGGAGCACTTGGTGGTAATAGGAACATTCTCATTTGATGTTGAGTGTTCATAACTTGAAAAACGTCTTTAAAGCAATGATCCTACCTGAAGAATATTCAGTTCAAGCTCATCCAGTTTGGCTTGTGTTTACATTACAAAGCCTTTGACCACCATGAACTAGACACTGAATATTCTTCTGGGCTGGAGTTTTATAGTTGGGCTGAAGAAGCCACAATTGGTCCAGGCCTCCACATATTTCACAAATAGCATCTTATATATACATACATACATATATATTATTGCCTTGAAGTAATTGAAAAACATTTTTTGTCTGTAGACTATTGAAGTAGGCAAGGGTTAGATTATAATTATATAAATCTAGAGGTAGTTAGTTCTTCCCATACATCCCAGCCCAAATCTTTCAGAATTCACACTGAGTCAAACAACTAGTAAATTGTCTGAATCTGGATCTGAAATCAGGTCTTCCCAACTCCAATCCCAGGGCATTCTATCCACTGGGCAGCTTAGCTACCCCAGATTTATCCACAATCTAATGTCTTAGATGCCTAAATTCTTGAGAGGTTAAGTAAATTTTCTAGCAAATATTTTACAAAATTAGGATTTGGACCCCGGTTTGACTAGCTCAGTGACTAATGCTCTATCCAGTATGCCATGTTGCCTCTCTTGTTATAGTAGCCTATGAAATATATTGAAAAATAAATAAATAGCCATGTATTGTCCTTTCATGCTAAAATGATAATGATGATAATACTGATTATACATCATGATAAAAAATGAAGGTCAAACCTATAGATGATCTGTAATATCCATTCTAGCTCTCAGCATTTGATGCCATTATCAGCTAACTCTGGAAGTTAGGACATACTGCAAAAAAGAGTACTTGCCTGGGAACCAAGACACCTGGGTTTGGATTCTGCCCTGAATACTTGCTAGTTCTGTTACCTTAGACAAGTAACATGAGTCATGAAGACCAGTTTCCTCATCTCCTCATCTCCATCCACAATGGACAAAAAGAATTTCTGATCTATTTTAGTAATAAGATCATTATAAAAATCAATGAGGCAATGGATTTCTGAAGTTTTAGGGAACATAAATATGTATAAGCATTCAGGGATTATTAAGATGTTAATTAAATAAAGATATTAAAAATATCTTCCTTTTCTTCCTCTTTCTAAGTCAGTGTCCCTCTTGACTTTAATTCCATCAAGATGACCTGAGTTAAGGGGTAGCTGAGTGGTTCAGTAGCTCATTGGCTTGAGAGCAAGGCCTAGAGTCAGGGGGTCCTAGGTTCAAATTTGGCCTCAAAAACTTCCTAGTTGTGTGACCCTGAGCAGGTCATTTGACCCCCATTGCCCAGCCCTTACCATTCTTCTTTCTTGGAACCAATAAACAGTAGTGATTCTAAGACAGAAGGTTAAAAAAAAAAAGATGACCGGAGTGACAATTCATTCCTGTTAATTGCTTTTCTTTAACACATGGAGAATAATGAAGTAGAGAGCAGATTCTCCAGGGTGTGTCCCTAGAGGACACTGCAGATATAAGATCCCTCGTATCATGAACACATACAACTTGAGAGTCAGGAGAGTAGCTTGGATCCATTCAGAAGGTAGGTTTGTTTACAATGGAGTTGTTTAAATCTTCATGTAAAATGTTCTAGTTTGTTTTTTTAAAGCAAATATGAAATGAAAAGGGAAATGTCTACTTCTTTACTCTATAATTTTTCTAGAACTTTCTCTTAAAAAAGTCTAGCAACTATGTATCTCACATATATTTACATGGAGGCAATAAATTATTCCCAATGTATCAGAACCTTGGCAAGATTTTTCTAGAAACAAGATCAATAGGGAAAATGTGTAATGGATAGAGTTGCTAGCTTTATGACCTTTGATAAGTCGTTTGCCTCTAGATGCCTTCATTTCCTCCTCTATCAATAGAAAACATAGAACAAATAATCTCTACATTTCTTCTACCTCTAAATCCCACAATTTTCTATGTATTTCTAGGATCATTGAAGTAACAAATTAAAATGTGGACACATGAAAGACCTTAGGATTGCAAGAGAAATATAATTCTTTCCTTAATCTTAATATTTTAATGAAGGGATGACATATATATCAATAATGGCTGGGACTGGCCAGGAGAATGGCTTGATAGCTGGGTTGCCTGATTTGTGTGATTTTGCTCCTTTTTTCAAAGAAAACAGGCTGATGTTCATCACAGGACACTTGAACACAACTCATTGACCCCAAAACAGTTAATGAAAGCCTGTAGTTTCAGATTAATTGGAAAGCTAATTAATAGTTGAATATGGATTTATTCAATAGGAAGGTATATTAGAACGGAAGGGAACTTTGGATGTCTCTCCAATAACATTGCCAACTGGAGGTAACTATCTTTGGAAGTAAGAACTGGAAACTTCTATGTGACATTAAGCAACAATCTAGAACACTGGGAACACTCATCTGGATTTCAGATGGTCTTGGTTCTAGCAAGTGGATTCTTCCTGGAGTGAATCCTTTTCTCCCATCTACACCACAATTTCCTATCTGCAATAAGAAATAAGCATCAGATTAATTATAAAACTTATTCTCATTTCCCAAACTTTGTCTAAATTTTTGATGTGAATATAAAAGTCTTAAATGGCGGGTCAATTTTGGTTTTATCTTTGTATCTCCAGTGTCTAGTGTAAACAGACCATGTAATATGGCTTAATAGAGATTGGTTGAATTGAAAGGCTCCTAGAAGAGCTTTTGAAACCATATCTTTGAAGGAATAAGAGTTTTCTGAATTTTGTGAAGAGTTGGCCTCTTGGTTATGTTTGTGTGATTAGACCAAGTAGGAGCCTAGCTCGAAATAATTTATGAAGTGTGGAAGCCAGGAATCTTGGTATGACAGAACATTAGTTGAAAAAAGAGAAGGGATAGAGTTCTCCAACTAGATCACTAGATGGGATCACAGAGGGGAGTAAGCTGACGCACACAGAGGTAGGAGCCTTTGCCTGAGATTATATCATTCTGGAACCATGACAAGTGTTTAATGTTTAATGTTTAAGATCAGGTAGATTTAAGAAAGACAGGAAATTAGAAAAAGTCTCGTGCAACTGTTTTTACAATTGAGAAAACTGAGCCCTAGAGAATTCCATTCCTCATATGAGGCACACAATCATGTAGGTAACAAGTGACAAAGCTGGTATTCTTTGCCTCAAAATGTAGTACTTGCTTCCAGTTAAATAATAGTCCCTCATTCAATTTGTATTAAATAAAAGATTCAGCATTTGAACCTTGGTCTTTCTAATCCAAACACTATGTGTATTCTTTACTAGGCCACATGACTAACAAATTGATTGAGTGGGGATTATGCCAATGAGAAAGAAAGATGTGTACTAGGAGTTACCTAGTTAACTAGTACTTAAACCAAGATTTCTAAAAGCAAAACATTAAGAACATTTTTTCTCCCAAGGTGGCCTCTGTCCTGCTTCTACAGGCTGAGAATGGACTTCCACTATATACTTTATTTATTGGTAACATTCTTACAGCTTTGTATGATGGGAAGAGCATTGGTTTTACAGTCAGAGGACTTTGGTGACAACACAACATTCAACGACCACCTGAGTGACAAGGAACAAGTCTTCTAACATACTCGAAACTCCCTTTTCTCAAGTGTGAAATGAGGTAGTTCACCTAGATATTATCTGAGCTCCCTTATTGCTTATGCTTTCAATAAAATTTATTCCCCTCAGGATACCTGGCAAGAGATGATAATGCTTCATCTATCGGTCAGGAAGAAACCTTATTCAATAGGCTACAGTCCTAGCAATGAACTCCACCCTGCAACTTGTAAGTGTCGGTAAAGGAAGAAAGACATCCATTCTTTTTTCATTTACTTAATACATCAACACTATGTTCTAAACATCCATGGGAGAATCACTGATCAAATCAGTAGGAATAATACTAAAAAATCTCCTTTTGATCCTATGAAAATTATGTTCTACTAACAATAAATATATAACTAGTATTTTTTAAACCTTTATATTTGTCTTGGAATCAGTGCTAAGCATCAGCTCCAAAACAAAAAATGGTGAGGGCTAAGCAATTTGGGTTAAGGGACTTACTCATAGTCACACAGCTAAGAAGTGTCTGAGGTAACATTTGAACCCAAGACCTCCCATTTATGGGTCTGGCTTTTGACACCTGAGCTGCCCCTAATATTGACTGTCCTTTGGGTAAGCAACAGAAGTCTCTAGTCAGCTCAAACACATCTCATACCAGAGAATAGACACATACTGCATCTGCTGGTACCATGGGGTCCCTGGAGGGCTCAGAGCATAGGACCTGTAAGTGCTTATAATATGTTTTGCTCTGTGGGTTGTAGACATTGCAGCAGAGTCAAGAAGCCCCCTCAATTTTGGTGTGGTGCATAGATGAGAAGAATGTCTGGCTATTATATTTGGCATAGCAATGCTCCAAGTGTCTCAATGCTACCTTGGGATTGATAAGATGGCTGCAAGAGTCATAGAAGATCTGCAGGTCTGTGTCTTTGCTGTCTGTTTCATGACTCTCCTCGTCCCCCCCATCACCTGTTCATTCTGAGGAAGACAGCTTCCAGCTCAGGGATAGGACATTCCAAATCCCACAGCAACCCCCTTTTTTCTCTCTTCAGGTCAGTTCCAGAATTTTCTTCTGGTGCTCTTTGTCAGTACATGAGAGTTCCCTGGGGTATGGTCTCAAAGTTGAGACTGGCAGAAAGTTTCCAAATTCTTCTAGCTCAGTGTCTTTCTCCCCTCACTAACATCTTCAAATGATCTTTCTCATTATCTCTGGTCTTGATGCAGTCACCATTAAACTACTTGATGCAGTTGGTGCAGCTGATCATGAAATTGTTGATTTCAGGCTTGTTGGAAACACAGCAGATGGGTGCATTTTCCCATTCTCAGACATGGATGCTTCCCCTTCAGCAGACCCAGGCTCTGCATCTGCAAACCCACTCTCCACCCTGACTCTGGGGTCTCTGAATCTCCTTTAGGAAAATCATACTTGGAGCTCTTAGAACTTATCTGAGGTTTATCACACCTGAACTCCTTTGAAATACCTAGATGCTAATTACTCTTTCTTCTTGATGCCTCTCTCAAGAACTCTTTGCTTTTGAAATCCATTTAAACCCTGCACTTTCTGCCACTCTTCAGCATTCCTGTACTCTTGTGTTATCAAATCACCTTGAATTGTAATTCCCTTACCTTGATTAAAGACCCTTGTTGTTGCTATAAATAAATAAATAAAATGGGGAAATATTTTAAAATGGTTGGCTCTAAAAAAATACATTCATAAACCTGTATGACAGAAAGTTTAGAGGCATGTGCACCAAACTGAAAGTAGGTAAAGATTCAAAAAGTTCTGGATATAGTAGCACAGTGATAATGAACCTCTGGCACAGGTGCCAGAGATGGCATGAAGAGCACTCTTTGTGACCAGACAGCTGCCTCCCCCACCTCCCCAGAGTTCATTAGTAGAAAGTAAGAGGGACTTGGGTAGAGAGGCTCCCCTCCCCCTTCTCCATCAAGTTTAATGATATTTTTTCACCCCATCTGTTGCTCTGCCCAGCAGCCCAATGGGAGTGCAAAGGGGGTAAGATGTGCCACTCACAGGAGCTGGAAGGAAGAGAAGCTCTCTGGCCACTCCCATCCCCCTCTCTACACTCACTGAGGACATTTCTCACTTCACCCATTCCTGTGCCTTGAAGTCCAATGGGAGCACTTCCCATTGCACTCCCCTGCATGGGTTAAGGGGCAGGAGGAAGGACTCTATCTCTAAATAGTTCACCATCACTTTACTAGAGCATTGGTCTGAACTTAATAAAAACAAAAAATCAACCTGCATTTATAAATCTCCTACTAGTTAAAAAATAGCATACTAGTTAACATGGAATACAATGGAATAAAATAATGAAATAAGTAATAATAAATAATAAAATAAACTGGGACAGATTAAAAAAAAAGAAAACAAACAAGCAAACAAACAATCCCTTCTATCAAGCATTTTACATTTTATTGGGAAAGAGAAAATGCGCAAGTTTTTAAAGAACACATAGTAAATAAATAAATTCAAGCTATTTTAAGCATAAGGAATGAACATCTGAGATTCACAAGAAAGATCTCATATAGGGGATAGCCTTGCATCTCTGTTTTGAAGAAAATTATTCTGAGAGGCAGAGAATAGAAGGAAATGTGTTCTAGTCATGAACAATATTGAAATTAAATCTTAATTCTCAAATAAAAAGGTGAGGAAAGTTTGTAAAAATGCTACTCCATCTCTGACCAAATTCTTAAATTCACAAGAAGGGGAGATATCCCTTTAGATGACTGGATAAGCTCCCTTGCATCTTAGACTAGTCTTCTACCTTGGAGGAAAGTGAGAAATATTTCATATTCTTGAAGAATTCCACCCTGAACTCAAACCTCTATGTCTATTGATAACCTACATGAATTCATTTTTCTAGTATTAAATTCCCACTTTGTCATTTATTCCTCATCCTACTGGTTCTCAATCCTTCACTGTGAGCTTCCTAGCTCCATCTTTGTCCTCTGAACAGTCTCTCTAATGATACTCATTCCTTCCAGGGTAGTTTCTGGAATGTCCTCTTCATAGGAAACAATGTTATTTCATTAAAAAATTTTTTTTAACATGCCATCACTTTATCTCCTCCTTTGAAGCTTATTTAAATTATATCTACCATCCAGTTGTAATTCTGGTAACAGTTGTCATCACTGGTGTTGTTGCACTGTAGGAAAAACAAGAAACAATGGTTAAAACTTGAAAAGACATAATATTAACTTGGGAGATAGGTGGCATGGTAAAATTTAGAGCTACCCCAAAGCGATGTGGAATACCTTGGGAAGAAGCAAATTCTTCCTCATTGGATATTATTTAGAAAAATATGGCTGACACTTTTTAGATGTGTCATAGAAAAGAATCTTTTTAAGCTAGAGTTTGAATGCACTTCACATCTTTGGTTGCACTTAAAATTAAAATATTTCAGTCTTTTATTTGAATATTTTATCCAGTTAATAGGAGAATAGAGACTCCAATCAGCAATTATAAGTCTTCCTATGGTATTCAAAATATCTAGATTTCCATTAGGTTCTCAACTCCTTGAGAATTGAGGATTTAACATTTTTTTCTTTCAGTTTTACTTTATATACTTAATGTGTACCAGAGTACTATGCAAATAAGGGACATTTAATATTTCTTTGTTTAATATGAATTTAAAAAATTGTTTTCAGGGCTGACTTTGTTTTTCTTTTTCCAGAATGATATGGTGACCAGCAAGGGAAATCACAGTTCTGTTGCTACATTTGTCCTCTTGGGTTTCACAGATTACCCAGATCTTCAGGTGCCTCTGTTCCTGATATTCTTGATCATATATTCTATAACTGTGGTGGGAAATTTGGGAATGATTGGTATCATTCGAATCAACCCCAAACTTCACACTCCTATGTACTTTTTCCTCAGCCACTTGTCCTTTGTGGATTTCTGTTATTCCTCCATCATTGCTCCCAAGATGTTGATAGATTTACTCATAGAAGACAGAAGCATCTCCTTCTCTGGGTGTTTGGTACAATTTTCTTTCTTTTGTACCTTTGTGGTGACCGAGGCCTTCCTGCTGGCAGTAATGGCCTATGATCGCTTTGTGGCCATTTGCAACCCTTTGTTGTATACAGTTGTCATGTCCCAGAAAATTTGTGCACTTTTGGTAGCTGGATCCTATACATGGGGCACAGTCTGTTCCCTTCTACTCACATGTTCTGCTATCCATTTATCATTTTATGGATCTAACACAATTAATCACTTTTTCTGTGAATTCTCAACTCTGCTTACTCTCTCTTGTTCTGATACACATTTCAACCAGATGCTGCTTTTCATCTCTGCCACCTTTAATGGTATGAGTACACTTTTGATTATTCTGGCCTCTTATGTAATCATTTTCATCACTGTATTGAGGATGAATTCATCTAGTGGGAGACGTAAAGCCTTTTCTACCTGTGCCTCTCACCTGATGGCAATCACTATCTTTCATGGGACTATCCTTGTCCTTTATTGTGTGCCCAACTCTCAAAACTCTAAGGTCATGTTCAAAGTGGCTTCTGTGTTTTATACAGTGATAATCCCCATGCTAAATCCCATAATCTACAGTCTCAGGAACAAAGAAGTAAAGGAAACTGTCATCAAGTTAATGGATATTAATATCAAGATAAGGGATATTCTCCATGTGCACATCAATACTTAATTAGAAATTTTACCTTGTGGAAATATTTTAAGAATTTCTTGTAAAAAAATGTGCAAAGTTCTTTTATAGTATCCCATCATTGTTTAGGGATTTTAATAATTCTGTAAAACTCTTATCTTTTTATGTATATACATAGGCATGTATGTATGTATGTATTTATCTATGACTCTATCATTCCCGCAACACAGGCAAGATTTTTGATGCATTAGAAGTAAAAATCTCCTGAATAATTTAGATGTTTTTATTGTCTGCTGAAAATAGCCAGATTTTAGGGTTTGATCTGATTTTTTAAATTGGTATATCTTTAAAGAAAAATAAATCAAATTTTATCTGTAAAGCTTTGCTTCCCCCCACCCCAATATATTTAGAACTTAATTCCATCATTCTATTGTGTTGTGTGAAGGGTTAAATTTTTGGGATAGGAGTTTGAACAGAAGTCCGGAGAGAAGTTTCTTTAACACAAAATGCTTTGCTTATTATTATGAAATACACATAAAAAAATAGAAAGGAGGGAAGTGGGAGTAATCTTATAATAGCTTATAACTATACCTAAGATTCAAATTCTAAGTAGAATTTTTCTAAAAAACCCTAAGTCTATCTGCCTTTGAGGACAGTGCCCTCTGATAGAGCCAGCCTCTGGCCTAACTTTCCACTCTAATAATTTACCCACTATCTATCTACCAATCTACCCAAGATATTCAATAATCAATAAAGCTCTTAAGCCCTTGAATCCATTTCTCTGACTCCAACAGTCCCAGGGAAAGCAAACTACAGACTCCTTTCCCCAGGGAACCCAGAGACCAAAACCCCTTTCCAATTGCCAGCTGTAACTAACTCAGCCACACCCACCTAACTGTCATCAACTGACAGATTGCTCAGCAGGGGGACTATTACTCAGAAATCTTTTTTGCTTCCTTGCCTCTTAAATAGAAAAAGGGAGAAATTAAGAAAAAACTCTCTTAACAGTTGCATATGACAAACTTTAAAAAGAACCTTTCTTCAGAGTGATAACTGAAAAAAAAGATTAAAGAACAGAAAGAATGGCTATAATAACAAATCTTTAATCTGAGCAAGGGAGATAATATATATATATATATATGTATATATATATATGGCAGAGAAGCTATATGCTGTATATATTTATATATATATATATTTATATATACAGCATATAGCTTCTCTGTCACCAAGTCTAAAAGATAAAAAACTCAAATGATTTGTCACATGACATGTATATTATAGAACTGGTACCATTTTTTGGGTTGGGGAGAAGGCTCAGGAGAGCATAAAAAATTTCATCCAGATGCCCAGAGAGTGTACACATTTGTTTTGATTACCAGTTTGCAATCCACAGAGACTTAATTTCAAGAGGATAATTTAGAGACAGTTCCCCAGAGGGAAAATGAATTATGAAATCCCTTGCAATGCACATATGGAAAGGTTTCTGAAGGATTCCGATATTTATCTCTGCCTTTCAGAATAGTGAAGCAGTTTAAACTTGTTCTGCTGGGTAAAAACTAGAGTACAAGTGATTTAAAAAATAGTTAATTTAAAGTCTATTACAGAAAAAAGAATAATTGAATTAAATCCTCCTTGCAAACATTTTATCCCCCTCTTTTGTTACAGAATATATCTGTGAAAATTTATTTTGCACTCTAATGAAAAGAAAATGAACATAAGCTAATTATACTAATATTGGAGCATCTTGGTATTTCTGTGGATAGAATTCCAGACCTGGAGTCAAAAATTCATACCTTCATGAGTTCAAATTTGGCCTCAGAAT
Organism: Monodelphis domestica; assembly: GCF_027887165.1. Taxonomy (NCBI): domain Eukaryota; kingdom Metazoa; phylum Chordata; class Mammalia; order Didelphimorphia; family Didelphidae; genus Monodelphis; species Monodelphis domestica. Next base: position 24,536,017 of record NC_077232.1, on the reverse strand, counting down.
CTTAAAAGCTCTGTGACCATTCACTTTACCCTGTTTGTCTCAGTATCCTTATTTGTAAAATGAGCTAGAGAAGGAAATGGCAAACCACTCCATCCATTGCAATTTGGAAAAAAAATAGTTTTGATTATACAAAGCTTTTTTTCTTAGATGTTTTCTTTGCTTCTTAATATGCTTTCTATATTGGCCACAGCTTTCCTTATGAGGCGTCTTTTCATTTTATAGATGCAATACCTGTCTTCAGTGGTCTTTGAGTTCAAGAATACAATGTCTGACATGGATTCAATTTCTTCTCCCTGTTTGCCAGGAAGTAAAGGGACCAGTTGCCAAGATTTTTGTTTTTGATGTTAAGCTTCAACCCAGACTTGATGCTTTCCACTTTCACCGTCATAGAGAATCTTAAGATATATATACATATATATGTATTTATATATATTTATGTGTGAGTTATTGTATGCATATGGATTTGTTCATGTTTTCTCTGGCAACCTTCATTCTAACTTCTGATTCATCCAGTCTGATATTGCACATGAAGTAGTCTGCCTATAAGTTAAATAAAGACAGTGGAGGTATAAAGCCTTGTTGTGATCCTTTTCCAATCTTAAACCTATCAGTTCTATGTTTAGTTCTAAGTATTGCTTCTTGGCCTGCATATAGGTTACTCAGGAGATAAAATAATCTAGTATTTCCATCACTCTAAGGACTTGCTACATTTTATTGTGGTACACTTGGTTAATGGCTTAGTCAATGAAGAAATAAATGTTTGTCTGTTTTTTTTTCCTGGAACTGCCTTTCTTTCACCCTAATCCCATAAAGATTGGCAAATTGTCATTTCCTTTGTTCTTTCATAAACCAGGCTGCTCTTCGAGTAATTCCCATTTTGTTGTGGAATTTTTGGTTTAGCCAGGCAAGAGGAAAGTCACTCAAGAGTAAGGAAGGAAGGAGATTTATTACACATGTGGACCCATACGGGATCATTCCTCAGGTATGAGCATTGAGGAGAAGGGTTCTTTTTATTGTATAAACTTAGGTTACATGATTGGACGCACATGATTGGACACAAATAGATATGGGGAGTTATATGATTGGATGAAAAAGGGGAGTGGCCCTGCATTCTGTTGTAGCATTGTTCAAGGAGTAGCCCAGGCAAGTATAGTCCTTAGTATGGTAAAGACAGTATAAGTCCAGAACATCAATCCATCATGGATTTGTTAGATCTCAGCATGGGAAGTAACAATGCCCTATGAAATAGAACTACTTGTTTTGTTCTAGAGTTCAACCAGGTCATCTTGTTTGTAGCAAGCTTCTGGGTATGTCAGTATTTCAAAGCCAGTCCTTAGAGCATGAGGGGGACCCTAACAGGGGAGATCTGAAGATTATCCACTAAAACTTCACATACTATTTAATATAGCTAGTGTAATCTTGATTGTAACATTCTTTGTATGTAAAGGGAGATACTTGTTTGATAATTTGAACATTCTTTAACATTTTCCATTTTAGAAATTAAAACATAAACTTATTGTTTCTCATCTGGTGGCCATTGCTGAGTTTCCCAGCTTTCCTGGAATTTTGAGTACATCGCTTTAAAAGCATTGTCTTTTAGGATTTCAAATATCTTTTCTGGAATTTTGTTACCTCCTCTGGCTTTATCCTCAACAATGCCTCTTAATGTCCATTTAACTAGCTCTAGATGAGTAAACACACCACCATAGTTTGGTGATGTTAAGAACTTTCTTGTATAGTTCTGTATGTTCTTGACACCTCTTCTTAATCTCTTCTACTTCTGTTAAGTTCTTACCATTTTTTACTTTTGGAAAGCCTATTTTTTCATTAAATATTCCCTTGATATCTCTAATTTTGTTTAAAAAAATCATCTCTTGTCTCTCCCATTTTATTTTCTTCTATTTCTTTGCATTGCTAATTTAAGGAAACTATCTTATCTCTCTTTGAACTTTTCTATAATTCTGTGTACCATTGGTATATCTTTCCCTTTCTTGTTTTTCTTTCATTTTCCTTCTTTCTTCAATTATTTATAAAGCCTCATCATTCAACCTTTTCTCTTTCTTGCTCTTCTTTTTCCTTAGAATGTTTTCCATTGTTGTTTCTTGTAAAATATTGTGAACTATTTCTCTGTCTCCTAGATTTAATTCCCAAAATCTATTCATCAGTCCCACTTCATATCCATAAAGGAGTTATTTAGGTTTTTCTTATACAGTCTAATGCTTTCTCCTACTTTCTTCAATTTAAGACTGAAATTTGCAATAAGAAGCTGATGATTTGAGTCATAGCTCCACATTTCATTTTATTTTTGTTTGTTTCATTGTTTTTAAACCCTTATCTTCTGTCTTGAAATCAATATTGTGTATTGGTTCCAAGATATAAGAGTGGAAAGGGCTCAGCAAGAAAAGGGGTTAAGTGACTTGCCCAGGGTCACAAAGCTCTGACATGCCTGAGGCCAGATATGAACCCAGAGCCTCCTGTCTTTGGGGCTGATTCTCCACTGAGCCACCTAGCTGCCTCACAATTTTTGTTTTAAATTATAGAGTTGCCTTTTGGGTTGTTAAAAATTAATATGACCAGAGAGTAATTTTGTCAATACTTTATTATTCTCTGTCCTGCTTCATTTTGTGATCTAAGGCTGAAACCTGAACCTGCCTGTTATTACAATTATTAATTTTTCTTTCTGCTTTACTATTACAACCCCCTATGATGATTTGGTATCTTTTTAAATGTTATTTCTAGGAGATGTTGTAAATACTTTCAGAACTCATCAACTTTGGCCTCTTTAGTATCAGGTTTGAGTATAGACTTCTATTAATGTAATGTTGAATGCTTTCTCTTGGATTTGAATAGATATCATTCTGTAATTTTTGACATTAAACTCTAGTACTTCAGTTCTCAATAATTTATTAACTATGATGACTATCCCATTTTTTAATATGGATATTTGCCCACAGCAGTATATGTAGTCATCACCTGAATTGAATTTATATATTCCCATGAATTTAAGTTCACTAATAACTAAGATGTCAATATTTAATCTTCCATCTCCTTTTTGACCACATCCACTTTACCTTGATTTATTGATCTTTATAGATCATACATATCAAGTTCTTATGCAGTTTTAAGCTTTACAATATTGGGATTTCCTTTAATCATCAAATATATCCACAAGTAAAATTCCTTTTGTTTTTGGTCCAGTCTTTTCATTAGTATTAGAACTGCATATAGTTGTTCGCATGATATCCCTAATAAGATGCTGGACATTTTCCTTTTCTTTTCTTTTCTTTCTTTTTTTTTACATGGACTTTAGAAGATGTTTTGTCCAGTATTTATTTTACAAATAAAGGTCCTGAGTCTCAGAGATGATTTATTGATTGATTGATTAATTGGCATATGGTTTTAGAGCTGGTAGGAACTTTCCACCTTCTTTCATTTTACAGAAGGAAAACTGAGTCTCAGAGTAGAATATAATATCACATTGAGTGGGTCATTGGTTGATATATAGGTCTAAGAGGTAACTGGGACTTAGGAGCCTATAGCTTCCATTGAAGAAATTTAAGCTCAGAGAAAATTGACATCACATCCTGAATTTTTAATTGATTCATGTGTGGCTTTAGATGTGGTGGGAACTCCTGAGTCTATCTGTTTTATTATATTGTTCAGCCAACCGTAAAAATTAAAATTAATCATCAATAATTAAAAATAAGATATTTTAAGAGATTTATCAATGGTCATTATAGGTAAAGGAATAAAAATGTAACAAAATAAAAACCCACATGCCCATGGATAATCTATCTGTTCAAAAACCCCACTTGCCACCATGGTCAAAACCCAGAAAGCAAAGAGCAAGGCCAGGAACCCCACACAATATATGTCCCTCTCTTAATCACCAGATAAGGACAGGAAGTTAATGGGCTCCGGGAAATTCAGTTTTTAGGGTAACAGATTTCCAATTATACACAAGGCAGCCCTAGTCTGAACTCAACAATCCTTGTTGATGCCTAACTTGGAGAAGCCCTGAAACCAGTGGTCCATGATGTAGATGAAGCTCAAGGTGTCAGGGCCCTCATTATGCCAGACTGTCATGGAGGAAGAACTGCTTCCTGAACCAGTGCATGGAATTTACTTACATCTAACCACCCAGCCATCTCCTTGAGGTCCTAACTAGGTGGTCTCTGGGATTTAACATGACCAAAGGCCTTCAGGAAGACCAAACCCTTTCCTGATGATGAGACAGGTGGACAAAAGCCTTATGCTTGTGCCTTGGAGGTCAAATGTCTGGTCCAGACCTGGAGGGGAAGAGAAAATGGCAGAAGGGCACGGAAGTGACCTAGAATTTTGGTATTGGTCCTAATCTGGGTCCGGCTATTGTCTACTGGCTCCAGGGTTTACTGAATCAGTGGCAATAGCAATTTTAACTTCAGCTCAGACTCAGACCCAGAATCCTTATGCTGGTGCAAACTGCTCATCCTGTTAGACACCTTCCAACCTGAGGAATACATCTTGTTTTAGATCTTTTATTTTTGAAAATATTTTCTATATTATTTTTTGGCAAAGATACTACAGCAGTTTGTCAGAACTCTCCACTATAGCCTGTTATCTTTGGTAAAGAATCTGATCTTCAGATCTAGCTCTGAAAACACTAACATGAAAAATCTGAAGCTAGGGAAAATTCCCCCTCCACCCCAGAAGTAGAGTCTAATTTTCACTAATGTTAACAGTCAATAAATAGTCTTGAAAAGTGAGGAAACAAACAGGACCAGGTGACATAAAGTTACTATGGTGACTGGAAAGATAAAACCCAACTCAGAAGACATTAATGTCAAAATAGTTACTTGCAAAGAATCAAAGAAAAATGTGAAGTGGTATTGGGTCCCAAAAGAATTCCTGGATGAACTGAAAATGCATATGACAAAATCAAATGAGAGGAATAGAGCAAATATCAGAGAAAGAAGTGAGAGACTTGCAAAAAATGAGTAATTATTCAAAAGTTTGATAAAGAAGGCACACAAAGATATTAAAAAACAAAAGCAAAAAAACCTTATGAAACAAAGTTTGTCAAATGAGAAAAAAAGGTTGTTGTTTTTTAGATATGTGTGTGCATAAAAGTTTAGTGCTTTCTATGTAGGATAGATGAATTAGACATCAAATAGCTGGCTGGATAAAACTTTCCATGAGGTTTTTAACAAAGGAAATTGAACTTGATATGGCCGCTATGCTAGTTAAAATCCATTATATCAGATCCCATATTTGTTCGAAGGGTATAATCCAAAGATATTGAAATTATTATAAGAAAAATTCAAAAATCTATTTTTAGCTTCATTTCAAGCATAAGGAATACAACTACTAGGTCTGAATACCAAAGATATTTTTTCCAAAAGAAAAGCACCTATATGTTAAAAATATTTATAGGAGCTCTTTATATCTTGGCAAAGTATTAGGAATTAAGAAGATCCCAATTAATCAAGGAAGGACTGAACAACTTGTGACATATGGTTGTGATGGAATACTTTCTTGGCATGAGAAATTATGAGCCTAATCTTTTCAGGAAAAAAAAACAACTGAAAACATTTACATGAACTGGTATGAAGTGAAGTGAGCTGATCCAGGAGAATACTGTATAAAATAACAGCACTACTGTGTAATGAGCAACCATGAATGACTTATTCAAGCAACATAAACTAAGACAATTGTGAAAGACTTAGGATGAAAATTCTATACAGTTTCAGAGAAAGAACTGATGTAGTCCAATTGAAAATAGAAGATTATTTTTTCTTATTTTGTTTGTTTTTCTTTCATAATATAATTAATCTGGAAATATGTTTTGCATAATTACACATGTATAGCCTATATGAAATTGGTTGGATTCTCAATAAAAAGTAACAAGAGGTAGTGAAAAAATTAGAATCTAAATTTAAAACATAATTTAAAATTATTTTTGCATACATGTGGAAAAAAGATACAAAATGTTAAAGAAAAATGACCAGATGAAAAATGTAAGTACCTGAGCTATAAGCAGTATAAAACTATATTTAGTAAAGAATTATTAATTTTAACATGTAAATTAAGCATGGAAAATTAACCTTTCTCTATTGTTTCCTACTACATCGGTGTCCCTCTAATTTTTCCTTAATCAAGATGACATCAAATATAATTTAATCTTTTTAATTGATCATCTTTGGCCCATGGAGAATAATGAAGTTGAGAGTGGATTCTCTAGAGTCTTGTCCCTGAAGGATACTGAGATGTTAAAATCCTCAGTATCGTGTCTATATGCAGCTTTCATAGGCAAGAGGGTGGCTTGTCTCCATTCAGAAGGTAAGTTTGCTCATGATGGGGTGTTTTGGGCTTGCATGCAGAAAGACTAGTTTCTCTGTAGCCCACTCATATTTACATGGAGGCAATAAAATACCCTAATTGTATTACAGCCTGATAGGTTTGTCTAGAAGCAGGGTTAAAACAGACAATATGTGATGAAAAGAACTACTAGCTTTATACTCTTAGGTCAGTCCATTTCCCTTTTGGTGATTTTCCTTATCTATAAAAGGAAAGCATAGAACTTTATCACCTCTAAATTATATTTGACCCCCAGATTCCACTACTTTCTATAACTATCTGGTACTATAGAAGTCATAAAATAAAATTATGCCTGATCTGTATTTCTGATAGATCTTTCTCCTCAGGAGCATCTACTATATTGAACCTATAGGAGCTGGTGTGTAGTCCCTATTTCCCAGTATTCCAAAGGGCCAAATTTTAGAAGCTCATGTTTAATAGCAACAAGCACTGGATTTGGAGTTAGAAGCTAGAGGAGCTAGCTTAACCAATTTTTCTACTGTGTGACATACTAAGCTCATTTTCCTTATACTGTAAAATTATTGGGTTGAAATATACATTTTATAAAGACTTTTTCAGCCTGGGGAAATTTTATCTAATAAATCAATTGTTTCTGAAGATACCCTAATACACATTTGCAGCCTTTTCGAAGTCCTTCTTAAATCCAACAGATATTCCTTTCTGAAATTTCTACCCATTTCCCCAGTCCATTGACTCATCCAATAACACCCTCCCAGCTCTGATTCATATGAAACTCATTATGGTGAAAACTATAAAGTTGTTTGAATAGAAGAATTGGTTCTAAAATTGAATAAATTCAAACATCTTCACTATATTCATTGTGATGAAGATCTTTGTCAATCTTCTCTTAATCAGATGACTCTATGCAGTGTTCTATTTATAAATGTCTTACAACCAAAAATGAAATTCATTTAACATACTTTTATTTTTATCTGCATTACTGACATTTTCTCCATCATTTAAATCTAATCAATAAAAATCTAAATAAAACAATAAATCAAGCCCTGATGTATAGTATTTAAAAATTTCAGCAATGAAATGCTCACACTAAAACATTTTGAACTTATTACAATGCATCCTTGTACCTGTCAGAAGAAGCCAGTACTCTCAGTACTCTCCTACTTCCTTTCTTCCCTGGTAATGGGGCTAATTTTAAGTGGTAATATCAAAAGTCTGAATTGCAAGTTTTAGAAAACTTGAAACATAAAAGCATAAGATTTAATAATTAGGTAACTAAATAATTAAAAGTATGAAATATTAAGTTTAATAACATTAGTAAAGTAGAAAAGAATATATAATAAAAGAAAAATGTACCGAGAGAAGATTCACATTTTTAATGAAAGGATGGGGGAATGTAGGCAAAAGTATACTATAATGGAAGCTCAACAAAGATAAACAGAAGATAATGTAATCCCTCTAAGGTGAAGAAGAAATAAGTTCAAATCCAGCCACTGATAGTTATTAGCTGTGTGACTCTTGGCAAGTATTTTTTTTATTTTATCTATTTATCTATATTTGTAAAATAAGTATAATAATACCTATCTCCAGATTTTGTCATGATTATAACGTGAGATGTTTATGAAGTGTTTACCAAAATGTAACTGTTATTCAAATGGTAGTTATTATTATTAATTATTACTAGTATGAGAATTTTCATTACTGATTTTATAAATGTTTGACTAGAAATATCCAAAATTGAATGATTCCTAATCAACTTGGAAATAATCATCTAATGGAGTATTTTAGGTATCTTCACCTTATTTTTTTAAGAAAATATGTGAATAATCTACTTATAAAATTCATGCAAAAACCAGCATGACAGAAAGCACGGAGGCATGTGTATCATGCTGAATGAGAATAAAGATTTAATAAAAGCTTTGGATGTGATAGAGTTCACCTAACATAATAAAAAATAAATCAGCATATATTTTTAAATTGATAACATAAAACACTATTCTAAGCATAGTAGGGAAAATACAATATCACATGTACAACAATAAAAAAGAACTTTCTTTATGGATCTTATATTTTATTGAGGTTGAAAAAATGTGCATATTTTAAAGACTACAAAGTAAATAAATATAAGATGCTTTAAACAAATGGAATGAGTATCTGAGTGTATTTGGAAAAAAAACCATGTAGATTTCCCTGGATCTCTGTTTTAAGAAAATGTCTTCTACTCAAAGAGATCTGTCTCTCTTTTAAGAAGCAAAAGGAAGAATGAAATGAGTTCTAGTTTTATGTACAATATTAAATATAAAATTTTCACCCTTAAATAATGTAGGACAATAGTTCATAAAAATGTTATTCCATCTCTCATCAGTTTCCTAACTTTACAGAAAGCAGAGAAATTCCTTTGAAATGACTGAACACTGTTTTTTTTTAATACCTCTTTTCTTTTTTTGCCTCTCTCCTACATTGGGGGAAATTGAGGAATACCATTCTCAGGCATGAACTATCTTATATCTAGAGGGACTCTGAATCCAAACATCTAGGCATGTTGATAACTCTGAATTCATTTTTCAGGAATTAAAAGATTAACAATTGGTCTTTCTTTCCCCATTTCATTCTTCTCCATTCTTTACTATTAGTTTCCTATCTTCATCCTTCCCCTCTGAACTATCCAATATTCCATTTAAAAGAGAACCAATTCTTCCAGACTATTTTCTGAAATGTCTTCTTCATAGGAAACAATTTCGTTTCATCTTAAAAGTTTTTCTTGAACACTCCATCACTCTGTTATCTCTCCTCTTTAGAAATTTATTCAAATCATATAGGCTATCCAATAAAAATTTCTATTGCTCTGCATTGTACCACAGGAAAAAATAACAAGTAAGAATAATTAGGAATTAGAAAGAGGTGATATAAAGGTGAGGATGGGTGGCATGCTATCATTTAGAACTACCCAAAAGTGAAATGGAATATATTGGGAGGGATTAAAATTCTCCTTAATGATACAATGAAAAAGATGGCTGATCACTTGTTAGATATGGCAAAAAGGAAAGTGTTTTTCAGGTATATATTGGATGCACTTCCCAATTAAATTATTTTTTACCTACATTTTATTCTCTAGTCAATAGAAGAATAGTGACTTCAAAGGCCATCAAAAATACTTCCTCAGATTTTCAAACTGTATAAATTCACTTTCAATTTCTTGAAAAAAGAGAAAATTTAAGTGGAATTTTGTTTTGTTTATGCATTATAGCTTTATTACAGTTCTATGGAAATACTAGACATTCAATATTTGGTTTGTGAATATCATTTAAAATTGTTTTTTTCAAGACTGATTTTCTGATTCTTTCCCTCAGCATGAATCATGGTGACCAGTGAGAGAAATCACAGTTCTATTGCTACATTTGTTCTCTTAGGTTTCACCGATTACCCAGACCTTCAGGTGCCCCTGTTCCTAGTATTCCTGACCATATATTCCATAACTGTGGTGGGAAATCTGGGAATGATTGGCATCATTCGCATCAACCCCAAACTTCACACTCCTATGTACTTTTTCCTCAGCCACTTGTCCTTTGTGGATTTCTGTTACTCCTCCATCATTGCTCCCAAGATGTTGGTAGATTTACTCATAGAAGACAGAAGCATCTCCTTCTCTGGGTGTTTGGTACAATTCTTTTTCTTTTGTACCTTTGTGGTGACTGAATCTTTCCTATTAGCAGTGATGGCCTATGATCGCTTTGTTGCCATTTGTAATCCTTTGTTGTACACAGTTGCCATGTCCCAGAGGCTTTGTGCCCTGTTGGTGGCAGGATCCTACACATGGGGTACAATCTGTTCCCTCCTACTCACATGTTCTGCCGTCCAATTATCATTTTATGGATCTAACACAATTAATCACTTTTTCTGTGAATTTTCATCTCTGCTGACTCTCTCTTATTCTGATACATATTTCAACCAGATGCTGCTCTTCATCTCAGCCACTTTTAATGAAGTGAGCACACTTTTAATCATCCTGGCCTCTTATGTATTCATTTTTGTTACTGTCCTAAAGATGAATTCATCTAGTGGGAGACGTAAAGCCTTCTCTACATGTGCCTCTCACCTGATGGCCATTACAATCTTTCATGGGACCATCCTCTTCCTCTATTGTGTCCCCAACTCCAAGAACTCAAGGCACACAGTGAAAGTGGCCTCTGTGTTTTATACAGTGGTAATCCCTATGCTCAATCCCCTAATCTATAGCCTGAGGAACAAAGATGTAAAAGAAACAGCCATGAAGTTAATGGTCATTAAAATTTCTTCTCCATGAGCATGTCTCCTATTAATTAGATATTTACAATGAGAAATATACAAATCAGCATGTCACAGTAGATATGTTCCATTTGGATACATGACCAAGATGAAAAAATTTTGTCACACAACAATGAAATTAGAGAAATATGGGGTGGTTAGGGGAATTACTGATCAAATATTTGTAGAAGAAAAGTTCAAGAAAAGGATGAATGAAGAGGATTTTAAAAAAGGATGAAATGCAAATTTTCAATAAAGTTAAAGTTTTTACACAAAAATATTCAATAAAATAGTAAAAAGAAAAAAATTGAGGAAAATTTTATAATAAATTTCATTGACTAGGGTTTCATTTCTTAGATATATGAAAGTAATTCAAATTTACAAAAATTATAACTATTCTCTGTGTTTGAAAGGTTAAAATGTATAACCCTATGATCAAGGGGAAAAATAATTCATCTATGGATTTATTTAAAAAAACTGTTTCTGTGAATTAGAGATGAGCAAAATAAAATTTTTGTTACTAAGAACTTTAAGATTGTTGAAGATAACAAAACTGATTAATATTAAAGAGGTATGGGAAAATACAAATAGTAATATGGTGTTGTTGGACCTCGACTGTGTACAAATGTTGAGAAAAGCAACTTGGGTTTATACAAGAAAATATGAAAAACAGTTTACTTTGACTGAACTGTTCATCTGCAATGTATGTACTTAAAGGGTCAATGAAATATAAATTTCCATATGTACTAAAATAATTCTAACTCTTCTTTCTGACATAGCAAAAATGGGGAAACAAAAAGGGTAACCATCAAATGAAAAATAAATTCTAATCTGCAAATGTAACTATTGAGCTGAAAGAAATAAAAAAAAAAAATTAGGTGATTTCAAAGAGATATGGGCAACCTAATATGAGTTAATAAAGACTGTAATCCTAACTAGAATCAATATTATGAACATGAAAATTTTGAAGAATTTTGTAAATTAAACTTAATTGAAATAAGCAGAGCTGTAAAAGCCATTTATAAAATAATAGCACTGTTGAATATTTTGAATGGTGTAAAAATTATGAAAAAATCAATGACCATCAGTGTTTCCGGTGGATCAAAGTTGAAGCCTGCTATAAATTCCTGAGAGTGATGATGGATTTAGCCTGTAGTAGGATAAGCATATATTATTTTTTCATACAATCAGTTACAGAATTTCTTACCCTTGATTATGAATGTTTGTTGCAATTTTTTTCTTTTTTTTTCTTTTTTATAATGACATATAAGATGGGAAGTAAAGGAATTAGTTTTCAGTTAATTTTTAAAAAATTGACACTTTACAAAGATCCTACAAATGAGGAATATGGCATATATTTTCAGTTAGGGTTTTAATATATTTTAATGACAGAGCTCATAAATTAGACATAATCTAGAAATGTTTATAATGTAAAATCAAGTAAATATTTTTGATGGCAGAGAAAAGACAAGTTCCAAGTGGATATGGTCCTTGATTTTTAAATTTGACCTATATGCAATGTAATTTCAAATATAATTATTTGATACTTGGAATATATTTTTTCATATTAAAAGGATGAATGGTGCATAGATTTCCTACCAGATCCATAATGTAATTACAAATAATAACATTGTGGAATACATGGGTTTCAGTGGCCCAAGTTGGAACAATATCAATTTGTCATCATGGAAATGAATTATAATAATGACAACATTTTGGACTAAGATAGATTTTTCTCTTCTTTTGGTATCAAGAGTCCAGAAAACACACAGTGGACAGATAAGATACCATTATGTGAATGTGTGTGTGTGTGTGTGTGTGTGTGTGTGTGTGTGTGTGTGTGTGTGTAGGGGGATATATTTCTTCCTAAATTAATCATTTTTAGTGTCTTCAGTATTCATGTATGTTGAATAGGGAATACTCTGTTTTTAAATACTTCTTTTGGGGTTTTACAGCTGCTATTATCATGAGGAAATAAAAAGTATGATTTTGTTTTAATAACATTTTTCTTTTAAAAATTGACATGATCAATAATGGCCAATTTTCATGGAACTATTAGAAAAGCAAGATATTCAGAATTAATTTTTTCTGAATGAACAAATAATTAAAAAGCCATTGGGAACCTTATTGTTGTTTAAATATTTATTTGATGGAAATATTCATATAATATTTCATAAATGCAATAAAATATAGTCCAATAATATTTTATTGATTTGGTTCTTTAGAACAATTAAATACTTTATTTTATTTTGATTTATATAGTATGGAGATATTGAAATGAGATCTTTTCAACTTTTTTCCTTGGCTTTACAAAGAGCATTTGATTTCAAAATATTGATCTAAATGAATTTTCATTTTATTTTATATCATTTGACATTCTAATAAACTTATGCTTCAGGATACACAATGTCATTGACTTCATGTAGTCTGTAATGTGGCTGTCTTTCAATATAATATACGTGAATAAACTGCTTACTCAATCATTTTGTTGACCTCAATAAAGATGGTCATCCTTACTTGTTTAAACCTCTCCTGATTTAAAAAAAATGAAAAATTTTAATGATTATTTATTCAGTATCAGAAATCACTTCATGTGGTGGGTGTGAATCTTGAAATTTCTCAGACTTGTGAATGTTAAAAAAATTCCCCATTGGGGAATTTTTCATTGGGACAATTCCCTATTGGGACTATTTCCCATTTTAAACAGTGAAGCTACTTAGATCTAAAATGTGAGAACTCTACTTAAATTAGAAATGTGAAGACCTCTACTCCACCCATACTTAAGCCTGCTTTAGGGGAAAAAAACTCCTTGCTGAACAATGAAAAGTACTTAAACCCATACTTAAGCCATGTCTATTTTTAGAATTAATACAAAGGGGTGCTAAGTACCTATAAAGGTCAGGCAACTTTAAACTTACATGGGACAAAGAGGTGAGAAACTTACTCAGAGATTCTAGCCTACTCAGGTGTGGATTGCTAAAAGGATTAGTCTACTCAGGTTTGAATTCAGAATGGGCTGTCCTTTGGAAAATGTCTACTGTGATTGGTAGATGGAAGAACTTAGGGGAGGTAACATAGGAGAAAACCCCCTATATAAGAAAAGGACAGGTTGTTAGAAAGGATTCTCTGGAGCTCTCAAAGACAGTCTCTAAGGAGGTTATTGAGAGAAGGACAATCTCTAAGGAGGTCTCTCAAGGGAGGCTGACTCTGGCTGGAACTCCCTCTGGGGAGACTCTGTCCCCCTGAATCCTCACTTGAACAGATCTTATGGTGAGTGATTAAGGACTGACTGATCTTTTCTTTTAGGGCTTAGGCCTGGGTTGGCCAGGGCTGCCTGGGCCAGCCTATTCTTTTCTCATGTATTTCCTTTTTTTTCTCTCTCTCTCTCTCTTTCTTTGATTCCTCATTGTATTATTAATTAAATTCTCTATAAAACCCAGTTGACTTGGGTATATTCATAATTGGGAATATTTCCCTGGTGACCACCTTATATTTGATTTAAAAACAAGACACTGTAGTGAAAAACATATTTTCTGTGGTCACAATTCACTCACCTATTCTTATATCTACTACAATTTACATCTTCCACTATTTTACTCACTACAGTTTATAACCTCAACCATTTTAATTCTTACAGTTTATGGCCCCCACTCTTTTAAATGCCACATGGGTGACCCATTGTACTCTACATTGATTAGTAAATCATTAACTATTTTGCTCATTGTAAAGCTTAAAACTGTCAAGAGTATGGCAAATAGAAGAGTTGAAGAACTTGAATTAATACCATATGAGAATGAAGAAAAATGTAATATTTTATTTGGAGAATTAAAGATTAATGGGTAAAATGACAGCAGAAAAATAATTATCTAAATAAACTCAAAGTATAATGCATTAATATTGGAATGTCCTTGAACACAGGGACCATTTTAAAAAATGTGTTCTTATCCCTTGAACTTGTTCCAGTGTCTCAGAGATTGAACATACTTAAGTTGTTGTTCACTTGGGTTGGTTTTTATACAGTCAAAGATAACTGAAATGACATTAGAGAGTGGTGTCTTTTTACTTGTGCATGAATCAGGTTTAAATGAGGCACAGTTGAACAAAGCCATCCATTACACGTTCTTTTACAGAGTCTTCAAAGTAAAATGGCAAGTCAAACTCAAGACAGCTGGTGATGTCTGAGGAGGTAATGGATGAATTTAGTGTCTTGATGTTTGACCAAGCTCTAAGTATTTCACAATGCCTGGTTCCACCATCTTCATGGTCACAGGAAGAAATTGTTCTCTTTTTTCCCTTCAATGAAGGGCAATCTTCACATGTCTGGTGTAGACCCCACCCCACTTCCCAACTCACACGTGTGTTTGAGATGTGTTACTTACCCTCCACCTGGTTTGCCTTGACTTACAAGATGGTTTACTGGTGTGTGACTTCTGCACATACTACAGCTCTTTGGAACCACAGTTGAGAGCTGGGTGTGAGGTGGACACCAAAGGAGAAAAGCAGCTTTAAACAAGGCTCAGTAAGCCCTCACACCAGAGTCACTAGTCTTCCATAAGCATCTATATACAACATCTTCTTTATAGCAAGTTTTACCTAATGTAGATATTTTGAAACTTCCCTGCTGTTGTTCTCCCATAATATTCCTAACAAGAACAGACCTTCAGAACTATACCTATTTCAATATCAAATGCTGTGGAAGTGCATCCACCTGTATTGTAAATTCCTTTCTGGGGCTAAGAAATCATGATGGGTTGCAAAATGAGTAAAAACAAACTTTAACCCACTTTATCTAAGTGGCTTCAGGGCATATTTATCATCCTATGTAGATATTCATGAGGATATCAGAGTATAAGCACCTTTCATCTTTTCTTATGGTTTATTGTACCCTTATCATCACTACTATCATCTCACTTATATACACATCCATACCCACTTAGCACTTTCTGTTCCTGTTTGGAAATTATGAACCAATTGATGCTATCATCACTATTGTAAATGACATGGAAGTATAATCATTCTTGGTTTCTTTCGCTTGGATCTTTTGAGTGCTTGGATCAAAATTTTCTTCTCTGATTATGACTCCCCTACATGGGTTTAAGTTCCTTGAAGATAGTAGTTATCTAAAATTTGCCACAGATATTTTAACATATGCCAACAGAATTTATCTTAAAAAGTTGTGGCGAAAGAATGTTGAGCGTCCCTCAGAAGTAGAATCCTATGTCCTCCAGCTTTAAAAAAATCCAATAAAATTCATAAAATACACTTCTCACTTGCTTTTTCCTCAATAAAAGTGCATAATTTTAAAATGAGTGAAGCTTCATCCCTGCAGAATGCTGAGTCAAAAATGGGGTTGAACATAAGATTTGTCTCAAAAAATCATACTTCTGGGTTAAGATTTTTTAACTCAGAACTTCACTAAGACTTTTGGGAGTCAGAATTTCCACTTTTCTCATATGTTACTGGCAAAAAGTATAGATGTGATTGACAGAGATAAACTAGTGATGACTTGCATTAGCGAATTTTATTGGATTTTTTAAACCTAGATGGGATAGGATTCTAATTACACCCAGGATTGTGTCCACTTGATCACTGGATATATTTAGCTACATGATGACATGTCTGAGAAAGTATGAAGTAAATTGTGACTTTCTGCCAGGTAATGACAAGTTTTATGTAAGGAGAATTAGGCTTTATGTCAGCAAGCTAGATCTTGTTTTAAGCCTGAATAGCATTGGACATAGGGATAGGTCATATACATCCTCAGATTCAGTTTTCTCTCTTGAAATAATGAGTTCCATTAGATCAAAGGTTATTATAAAAGTGATGTGATGGGCCCCTTTGACAAATTTATAAAACATATTGACTCTTTTCCATAGTAATACTGCTAAATGCATGAATAAATATATAAATATATACACACAATTAAAAAGGAAACCAATACTACTGAAATACATTTCAAGTATATCTCTATCTATGTAGCAAACGACCTATCTATCTATCTGCATCTACTAATCTATTGATCTATCTATAATTCTATCAATAAAAGTAAAACTTTCAGACTCACTAGAAATAAACTTGTGAGCAGCTAGTTTGTACAGTAAATAGAGTGTTGGGTCTCATGCTATTAGGAAGACTCATTTTCATGAGTTCAAATATGACCTCAGACACTTACTATCTATGTGACCCTGAGTAAGTCACTCACCCCTGTGTGCCTCAATTTCTTCCTGTATAAAATGAACCGTAGAAGGAAATTGTAAGTCCCTCCTGTATATTTGCCAATAAAACCCAACTGGGGTCACAAAAAGTAGAACACAATTGAAAACAACTGAACAAGAAACAAAAATCTCTCGAACAGTTTAGATGTTCTTACAGTCTGTTGAATATGCCCAGATCTTGAAGGCTGACAAGACCTTCTTAATTGCTATAGTCTGGAATTAAAAAAAATAAAATAAAAATTTCATTTGCAAGATTTTCCTTTCCCCCTCAAACATCTAAGCCTTTGAATAATCTAATCTTTGTATCATGTTGCCCCAAACATGTTTTTTTTTCTTTCTTCATTGCCACAGCTAGTTGTTGTTCTATTTTCAAAACTATTTCTCTTACTTTGTCTTTGTATTGGTCTTTGTGAGTCTCCAAACTTAAATATCATAGTCTACACCAGAGGTCCCCAAAACTTTTTGCACAGGTGACCAGTTCACTGTCCCTCAGACCAATAGAGGGCCAAACTTAACCCTAACCCTAACCATAACCCTAAATTCGAGCAGTATACACAGTGAGGGATCCCCTCCACCAGATCACCACTCACCATGCTGATATCTTCCATTGTGCAGCCATATAATCTTCTGTGCTGCGACTCATTTTCTAACAAGGCACCACGCAAAGGATTATGTCACTGGAAGTAGTACTGTACGTGAGTGATGCAGTGCTTTCCGGTGCTACCACATATAGTGCTCCTCACTGACCACCAATGAAAGAGGTGCCCCTTCTGAAAGTGTGGTGGGGGCTGGATACATGGCTTCAGGTTGCCTAATGTGGCCGTTGGGTTGTAGTTTGGGTACCCCTGGTTTACACTGTGGAAAAATGAGTATCAACTTTTCTAATTGCCTTGGAAAAATTTTGCTTATTTTATCTATTTATCTAAGGCAATAGTCTACAAATTCTTGATATTCCTTTATTTCTATGTGCCTTTTGACTCCACATTCCCTTTCACTTGATTGAGGTTAATCTTATTGTTTGTCTTGAATTAGCCTTTATTTTACCAAATCAACAGATAATTAAATATCTTGAATAATCATCTAAGTATGATAACAGATAAAATATTTGTATTATTGTATTTTTTTCCCTTGGAGTAATAGACACTGAAATGGAAATAATATCATAATAAATATAAAATAAATATGTATGACCAAATATTTAGCATTTAGCTAGTAGATAAGAAATTAAATATGGTGAAAACAGACTAATATTATTTCATCTGCAAAATATTATATTTTTAATCAATTTACTGTCAATTTTATTCTGCCCTCCATTGATATAAAAATGAAACTAAAATAAAATTATTATTTAACTCCTATAATTTGCAAACCTCCATATAGCATAATCTTAAAATATAATAGCTCTCTTCTTCACTTATAAGATAAGTGGGTATAAAGAGACTTGTATTCTTATGTCAAAAAGTGATAGTATAAACCATTTTTCAAAGTTAGAAGTATTACAGAAATATGTAATTTACTAATCCAAATTTCAACTCACCTAAAGGAACTATAAAAGGGAATTCTTAATCCCTTTCTCTAATTTAACTAGGGACCTGGAGGTCCTTTTACCTACAGTTAAAGGATGTGTAAAGATATACCTACCCACAGTGAAAGGAAGTAGAAATCAGAGAGACAGGAAGTGAGGTAAGAGGGGGTTATAAAAGGCCAGTGCAAAGACTGAGAGGGACTTTTTGGATCTTTTTGGGGTTAGGAGTTGGTCATTGGGAGATGGTTGGTCACTGGTAGTTGGTGGTTGTAGACTGGTTGCTCCTGGTGTGGGTTGGGGATTATTTGGTGCTTGTGAATTGAAATGAAGGGGGATCAACTGAATTTTCTCCTAGAGGCAGTGATAGGCAGTTATAGGTAGTTATAGGATAGATAGTTAAATATTAGGCAATTTATTTCTCTACCTCTTTCCTGTATTTCCCTCCTTTTTACTATATTCTCATTAAAACTATAATTGTTAAAAGTTTCTCTCTTATTTTGTCAAACTCCTAATTTAAACCATACAGAACTTTAAGGAAATCAAGAGTTTGAAGATTGCTAGGAGAGAGACGAATTTTCTAGGCCATTTCCATCTGATTGAAAAAATATATATGTTTTACCCTGGCAGACAAGAACATGACTTTAAAAAACAAGTCTATCATCGAATCTAGAAGGTTAAAAAAAAAGCCAAGTTCTCAATTATATCATACGTTTGTCATAGAATTCATACAAGCTTTTTGTGGGGAGAAGAGTATAAAAATTTTGTTTCAGATTCCCAGAAAGTGTGTACATTTGTTTTGGTTGCCAATTTACAACCCACAAAGGATCATAATTTCAGGAGGATACTTGGGGGACTCAATTCACAGAGGGAGAAAATGAATTATAAAATCCCTTGCCTTTCAAACACAGAGAGATTTTCTGAGTGAGAGAATCAGATATCTCTTTCTCTACCCTATAGATTGGCTAAACAGCATCAACCTATTTTCGTAAGTAAAAATTAAAGGATAAATAATTGTGTTTTTTAAATTTAAAATAATTTTAAAATATCTTACAGAAGGAGAAATATTATAATTGGGCTCTCCTTCTTGAGTTCTTCTTGATAATGTTTTCTCTCCCTCTTTCATTACAGAATTCATATGTGAAGATTTATTTTCTGCTGCAATACATGGAAAATGAATATTAGGTAATAGTGATGGTATTAAAATATCATAAAACTAATCCTTCACAGACATATAATTCTTTAAGATTTTCAAAATTTTCATCTTTTCTCAGTCTTAAGGGAAGAAGTTATGATTAGAGGCAAGAGTCAGGATCTATAGCTTGAGAAGCCACCAGAGAAAAGGCCCATTCATAGTTGAAGTATATCCAAGATCAGCGAATACCTGGATATGTGTCCAATGATGTATCTGGATTTTCATCTAAGACTTCTTTTGTGCCCAGAAAGGTGTAAAGACATGACTTTTAGAATTCTGCATACACAAACAGATTCACAATTCGAATCTCCTTCTACTCATCCTTCAGATAATTCTATGTACTTTTGGTTAGCCCTTAACTTGGAAACATCCCAAAAACTGTCCTTAATTAACCAACAAGAGACCTACCTCTTACCTACAGGTTAGCACATTGGACTGATTTTTTTTTTCATAGTATAAACATATAACATTTTTTTCCAGAATGGTTACTAACTAATTATGTAAACTACAAAAATATTTACTGCTATTTACTGGACGTCATTTTTCAAATTTAACTGAGGGAATTAGATAATTAACTGCTATATTTCCTTCCCATTTTAAATATACAATTTTATGATTCTTTTCTAATCAAGTAAGTTGAAAGTAATAGTTTCATGGTTTCTATTTCCCTTCCTTATTTTCCTCTCAAACTGTATTCATATGCAGGTCAAAGGGAGACTCACTATTTCTAGCATAAGGAATTCTCCCATTTTCCAAAATGATGCAAGGCTATGAATATAACATGATCCCCTAAAGAAGTCATTGTAAGTCGTTACTTATTTATTTTCAAACATCCAAGACAGAAAAGGAATATATTGAACAATAATCTTAAAGATACTTAACCTCTAAAGGATATGATATTCCAATACATTATGTGGGGTACAGTATAGATACACATATAGTTGGCATTTACATAGAGCTTCAAGGATTAAAGAATTCATTTCATATTTCTTTTATTTTAATGCCACAATAACTCTATAAAATAGATGTGGTAAACATTAATATCTCCATTCTGTACCAGATGAATCTTGGGGTTCAGAAAATTTAAATGACCTGAGAATAATCAATTAAATGAAAAATACTGGAATTGGGATTACAACACAGGTACTCCCTGAAGGGATTAGACTAGATGGACTCAAAGAACTCTTCCAGTTCTCAAGCTTTGCACCTATGCTCCTATGATTCCAAATCTTGTATTATTTCCTTGATAACCTCACATGCCTTTATGTAAGCAAAAAAGTATGATATATGTATATAAATAATAAATGCATTTATATGTATACATAATGTGTTTGTCTGCCAATATGTATAGATATGTGTGTATAAAACCTTAGGATGAAATAGGCATAGTATAATAAAATTTCACATCATGTGTTTGACAAAGGAAATTGAACTTGATGTGATTACTAAATTAGATAAAATACCATCTATTAGATCCTAGAGTTGATCCCAGGGTCAAATCCAAAGATTTTTGATTGATTGAAATTTTTGATGGAGAAATTAAATATATGTATATATATATATATATATATTTAGCTTTATTACATGCATGAGGAATGCTTTATAAGTAAATTGAACTGTGGTTTTTAGAAACGGTCTTATTTTTAAGTGTGTGGTGTGTGTGTATGTATGTGGCAGGAAGAAAGAGAAAGATACAAAGATAGAGACAGAGACAGAAACAAAGATAAGGAGATATCTATAGAAAGACAAAGAGAAAGTCCAGAGAGACAAAGAGGGTTGAATTTCTTAATTTCCTTGGGATTGGCACAATCCATATTGCTAGGCTATACATGTGATTTGATCATTCAAGAAGGAGTATACTATGTGGGGTACATGCAGTCAGAGTGATATATATATATATACATATATATATATAATACAGGTAGTATTGTGTATGTATATGATCAGTCTATTTTTGTCTGTGTTCCAGATATTTTCATTATATATATGGCATATTGATCCATACAATATCTTTCACCATGGATGTTGTGCTTGATCTGGATGGTATCTCTACATGATGTGTGTATTCTCAATTCTATTTCTATGATCTTTAAAGTATAGACATCAAGATACACACATATACTGATTTAATATCTTCTTCACTAAATGTTTGTTTTCTTTGATTTTGATGTTTTTACTACTAGGACATTGTTAAAATGGCTTCTTGGACCACATAACAAAAGGATTTTTTCATTTCGGCTCTGTTTAACCTCCAATATACCAGGATAATGGAAGAGAAGGAAAATTGCACTTCAGTTACTGAATTTATGCTCCTAGGATTTTCAGATCATCCAGAACTTCATGTTTTCCTCTTCCTGATATTTCTAGTGATCTATACTATCACAGTTTGGGGCAATCTTGGAATGATTATCCTGATTAAAATCAGCCCCCGCCTTCATACACCCATGTATTTTTTTCTCAGCCACTTGTCCTTTGTTGATCTCTGCTATTCTACTATCATTGTTCCTAAAACATTGGTCAATATATTAACAGAAAACCAAGTTATCTCTTTCCTGAGTTGCATTATACAATTCTATTTGTTTTCCACTTGTGTGATTACTGAAGTCATATTGCTGGCAGTGATGGCTTATGATCGATTTGTAGCTATTTGCAACCCATTATTGTACATGATTGCTATGTCCCAGAAGTTTTGTGTCCAGCTGGTGTGTGGTTCATATATTTGTGGTACAGTGTGTTCTCTTATTCACACATGCTCAGCCCTTAAGATATCTTCTTATAGATCCAATATCATCAATCATTTCTTCTGTGATCTACCTCCACTCTTATCTCTATCCTGTTCTGATGTCTCCATCAATGAACTACTGCTTTTCATAGTGGCCAGTTTCAATGAGATCGGCACCATCATGATTATCCTAACCTCTTACATATTTATCCTCATCACCATTCTGAGAATCCCTTCTTCTGAAGGCCGGCGCAAAGCCTTTTCTACCTGTGCCTCCCACTTCACAGCCATTGTTGTTTTCCATGGTACAATTCTTTTTATTTATTGCAGACCAGGATCTGGAAATACCCTAGATTCAGATAAAGTTGCTACTATATTTTATACTGTGGTGATACCAATGCTAAATCCTCTTATCTACAGTTTAAGGAACAAGGATGTAAAAGATGCCTTCAGGAAAGTAATAGATTCCAAAAAAATGTCTCTGTGTCCAAAATTGGGTGGAATAAGAGAACATTAGGATTCTGTGTCAATGTCAATGAACAGTTTTGGCTTACCTATGAATTAGCTTTCCTTGTACAATCTCATACTTTGTTATCTTTTATATAGTCCTATAATCATATTTAATTTAAAGGTACGGAAAATAAAAGGTCATTGTGTAATTAAAGATAAAATACTGGACTTGTGGTCACAAGGTCTGCATTTTAATTCTTCTTTGTATCTTTATTAGATATGTGACTCTGACCAAGATACTTAGCATCTCTCTCTAGATTTTCCTTATCTTTAACATGGGGTAAATAACTGTTGTCCTGGCTTCAAGTCAATAAATTTTAAATAACATACATTTATTAAGAAATTTAAAAATTCAGTGTCTAGTGTTATCATATATATTTCTCCTTTTCTTCCTCTTCTTTCCCCAATTCATCTTTGTGATAACTAATAATGACATAAATAGATATCATCTATTAATGGTACATGAATAGATCTATCAGTCAGTCCCTTCATTACTGTATATTCATTTATTTCTACCTATTTAGTTGTTTAATGGAAACTTAGAAATACTGATCTAATGGTTAATATATAATTTGATATTTTTTCAATTTAATCCCTGCTGGGTACATGCAGCATCAAGCATAATAATAGGGGTTGTAGGATAATTTGTTTTGTCTATACATTTCCTTATATAATCCATTACATCCCCAAACTTGGAGATATAACAAATGGTATGAAAGAAAACAAATAACAAAGAAGAGTAAACTCTGTAATTGGTATAATGCATTTCAAGTCCTGAATGGATCTAAGATTTCATCTATAAAAAGAATCTTTTCATCAGGGTAGCCCACAATCCATATACACTTTTAATAAACCCTAAACCATTTTAAAAATAAGAGATGTGCTATTTGTGAATGTGCTGGGAAATAAGGATACAAAGAAAAAAATATGAGTTTAGTGTTAGTGTCAAAAATTTGAATTATATCAAGAATTCCAAATAGTAACTAAACAATTTTTATTAATTGGCAATATAGAAATTTGTTTTATCACCTTCAATGTATCATGTAATGATTGTGATTGGTTCTGGGGTTACAAATATAAATGTGAAAGAGTGCCCACCTTCTAAATGTTGATATTCTAATATATGATAAAACATCTACGTACCTGTAGGAATATAGATAAGATGCATACCAAGAAGTTATATGGTATCTTTAGAGTGGGAAATATTAGCATGCAGAAGGAGGTAGGCCATGAAAGACCTTTGCAGGAGATAATGCCTAAACTGATCCTTGATAAAATAAACTCCACTAAGCAGAAGAT
Source organism: Monodelphis domestica (assembly GCF_027887165.1). Lineage (NCBI taxonomy): Eukaryota > Metazoa > Chordata > Mammalia > Didelphimorphia > Didelphidae > Monodelphis > Monodelphis domestica. The sequence continues at coordinate 24,511,955 of NC_077232.1, read as the reverse complement.
AGGACAGTGAATTTTCTATCCATGAGAGCTAGTGACTGGAAAGATATTGAGTTGAAATATCTGAGAAAAAAAAGTAGATCAAAATAACTTGACCTTAGAATATGTTGCAGTAAATTGTATTTGAGAAGACAGGAAAGTTAGAGAAAATATTTAAAAAAATGTAATTATGAATAATACACATATGCAGGATAAATACCAGATATTTATTCTATTAAATATAGAAAAAATAATGGAAAAGGATCAATAGTCATTGGAAAATGAGGAGGAATGATGAGGGTTGAAGGTTGAGCTTAAACTATATCTTGAAGGAAGCCAAAAAAATGTCAGATACAGAGGTGAGGAAGGGATTTCATGGTAGGATGGAAAGGTGTTCATTCATCACAATGGCACAAAGACAGGAAGTGAAATTTAATGAGTGAGGAACTGAGACAAAACTATTTAAATGTCCTACAGAATTTGAGGTGGAGAGTATTCTTTGTCAAAATTGAAGAAATAGGTGAGAACTCCATTTTGACAACTGAAATGAATTCACTGAATGCCTACTATTCATTAGGGTCTATTCTTGACTCTGAGTATAGAAATTCAATGAACATACCAACAAACATAGAGTTTAAATTGTTTTAGAAAACATATTTTATCTGTTAGTCTAGAAGAACTAGGTAAACACTATAGTTTAGTTAATTGTGATCAAATGTGTAAGTTTTAAAAATCACCATGGAATCTCATTAGAGAATGGAATGAAGAAAAAAAAATAAAAAAGATTAAGACAGAGAAACCAATTAGAGACTAATTGAAATAGTCCAGGAAAGAGATTCTGAGTCAAATGTGTAAGATGAACTTCCAGAGCAAGGGGAGATTCATAATTGTGGGGAAACCGTATAATGGCTGGAACTCAAGGATTCTACAACTAATTGATTAAGTGAGGTGAGGGAGAGTAAGAAGATGAAATTAATGCTAAGATGATTAGGCTGTTAGAATGAATGAATAGTAATTCCTGCCAAAGGATTAGAGGAGTTCAGGTGGAGGCATAGGGAGAAAGATAAAGAGTTCTCTTGGAAATATGAACTTTAATTCATTCAGTTTGAAATGTCTGAAAAATGAATGCTGATTTGAGATAGAGACTCAGAGAAAAGAGTAGAATGGAAATTATCCTGAAAGAATCAGACTTAAAGAAAGGAATAAAAGAGTAATGGGAGACATTATCATCTTATAAGACTTTTAAATGTCTTTCAATGATTCTTCACAGATTATCTATATAGTGTTCTAGATGCCTTGTTTAAATTTGTTAACTTACTGTTGTTCTATTGTTCTATCAATCATTACAGTTCTTTTGGACAGAATTTTGAAAGCATAATATCTAAATCATTGAATCTAAAACTCTTTGTCCTACAAGACACATTAAAATTTCTTGTTGAAATCCATTGAATTAAATTATGATCCAACCACATTTTCATACTTGTAACCTATTCTTTGTATCCCCTAAAGCAGGCATGTAAAATGATTTTGATTTTACTGATTACAGTAATCACAGAGTGACTAGCTACTTGCCAAACCTTCCAAAGAGCTGTCATTTGTAATGCCTAGATATGTCTCTCTCATGTTTCTGAAAATCATGAAGAATAAATTGCCTCATAAATATTATTCATTCTTGTTAAGGATATGCCATTTCCCCAGGTGGCTGATTCTTTGGGGACCTGACAATCAGAAGAATATAGGTTTGGGAGCCCATTGAGTAATCTTATCAAAGGAAGTCTGTTTAAGAAAATCAAGAGTCAAATATAACAAGTTCCAAATTTTCCTTAGAAACTATGGATTACATTTGGGATGTGGGAAGTAGTATCCTTGATTTAAGGAGATTCAACACAGCCCAAGAAAACTCACATTTTCCACCGAAAACTCATCCATCTAATATAACATTCACATTACAAAGAAAGAAGATAAACAGAAAGGTGGTAACTTGGTAAGTACTCTGGTTTTGGGATAGCTCCTAAAGCAAGACATGAGAGTCTTTTAAAAAATAAATTTGAGGCACCTCCATTTATTACATAATGGCTCTTTTTTCTATTTTAATTTAAAATTTATTTTCCCGAATATTTGCACACAAATACATACATGCACACTGTGCATAACTTGATTAATTATATAACTTTCCAGAGGAGAAAGATAAAGCAATTTATGACATCTAACCATAGGAAATACCTTTAAGTGAAACAAAGAAAAATTGATACATTGATTTATGGGAAGTGAAGTTTACATCACAATGCAGTACACCATCAAAAATCCCTGGCATGTAGTCAAAATCGCTGTATATAGGAATAGATTTCCTAATCTATTATAGAATTGAAATAGCCTCTATGGTTCTTTACAACTATAAATCCCATTATCTTTTGATTAGCAACAAAGGAGTTCTACATTTTTTGGGAGGGGCGAGGGGAAAGTAGATTCTTGTCCTTCATTTGTTAGTCTTAATTTGTGAATTCTGATGAAAATATTTAATCAGCCAGTCCCCACTCCCCAAAATGAGGTTAATCATACATTCTCTATATAATACTGAGTGGTTATGAGGGACAAATGATATAAATAACATGCAAATGACTTGATCCAGACTTGGGGGTATATGGATATAATATTTGTTAATTGGTGAGGCTGAGGCTGTTGAATTTCTTATAATCAATAATATATGATCAATAGATATGTCTAATGTCATGTTGTTGTAGGAAAGAGAGCCACTTTTTTATGAGGGCAAAATGATAAATGCTTTGTAGAGAACAATTTATCTAACAATGAAATTAAGAGTTTTTGGTTATAGCTACAATATATATAAAAATAGTATTTCATGACAAGAATCTAATACTTAAGCTGAAGAGTGTTTTAGACTAGAGAATAGGTATTCTCACTGTACCATGCACTACATAGACCACCTCTGGGAAATATGCTGAATTATGAATACTATATTTAGGAAGAACATTAAAAATCTAAAGAATGGGGCTAGTTATGTCTACACACATTTTGGACTCCCAATTACTGGAGAATGATAAAACCAATAGATTGCTTGAAGTCAGAAGTTTTGAGCTATAGTAGATTTAAGTCAATATGATTTCTTCATTAATTTTGGTACTTTGGTACTTTTGGTACTTTGGTACTTTTAAATTCTCAGGAGTTGAGAACCACAAGGATCTTTATGGAAGAGCAAAGTGGCCAAGGTCAGTAGAAGACAGGTCAAAGCTTCCAAGCTGATTGTTAGTAGGGACAGGTCCCTGTGCAACCACTTCAATTCCAATTTGGCAGTGCTGAGATTAGAATTGAGAGATCTGGATTATAACAACAATGATTTTAAAAGCATAAAGGGAAAACAACAACAATTTGCCTTTCCTGATCTAAACCATTCATAATCTCTCCAAGCCATAGCAAAGTTAAGAAATCTGAAGGAAGCAAAAAAAGTTTTTGTTTTTTTTAACAAAGTCAAAGTTACAAAGTAAATGCACTATGTATATATTATGAGTGTTGCCCATATGAGAATACTTTTTGTCCTCCATTATTTAATAATAATTTTAGTGTTGTGACCTAATCTAAATTAATTTTGGTTGCCAGGGAATATAAAAAAAAATACCCAAGTCAGATTGGAAATTTATGGTGGTTTAATTAATATAGAGGGGTAGAATTAAGGAGAAGAGAGAGGGAAAGGTATAGGATTTTTCTCACCTTCCCTGTGCCAGGGGGAGTTCAAAGTCCTCCACCACGAGGTCTTTGAAGATTAGAGGCTTTTTCTAAGTGGATGGTGTTTGGAATTTAAAGGAGAAAAGAATCAGCCTAAATTCTGAGAGAGCTCAGAGAAGACTCCTCACTTGAACTAGGTTACTAGGCTTCTTCCAGTATAGTATTAAGGAAAACTCACCGCTAAGCCAGAAAATAGCTGCCACCATGCCACAATGCCAAAACACCCAACACGCTGCCATCAGCCACCTCTCTGCTGCCAAAAAGATCAGAGAGAGGAAGTGACGCAAAATATATAAACAGTTTTTAGATCACTTTCCAGCATCTTAAATGTACCAATAGTAGCTTAACCTTGACTGAGGACAGCCCAGGGGTCTGTCAGTTGTTTCTGATTTGTCATTTGTTAGCACATGTCTGTCATAGGCCATCCTACTAAATACTTTATCCTTAAGTATGGGTGTAGACATTCTTGTTTTTGTTAGACTAATTAGGGAGGAGTAATCTAAAGTTCACAATCCCCCCTGATGATGATTGGGAGACTAGACTCCCCAGATGATCACTAAACATAATCACTCTGCACCTCCAAATTTTCTAACTGCAGATACATACTTAATTTTACCTTCTAAGAGGAAACTACAATAATTAGAAAGAAGAGGGAAATGGAAGAAATACAGAAGGCAAAACCAATGTTTGCTGGGCGTAGTGACAAAAAACAATGAGGGAACAGTCCCATTTTGGCATAGGAGTATACATTCAAATAAATGTTTAATCAAATGTGAGTTCAATCAAACACACCCAAAGTTCATTCTGGATCTTCTTAATGTAGTGTGTGTTTTATGGCATCTTTCTGCAACAGTTCATTCTCTTGATATAGGAGTTAGCAATCTTCTTCCTTGAAGATCTTTTCTTGAACAAAATTTCAAAATCTTGGATTTTTATTAAAATACAATCACCCCCTGAAGTGAGTGTTAAGATTCATCCAGTTTAGCTCAGGATGTATGGCTGAGGTATGTAATTGTATGAGTGAATTATCAAAATAAGAGAAAAAAATTGAAAAACAAAAACATAAAGAAAAAATGTAAGAAAGTTAAACTTTTGGGAAAAAGAAAAAAATTCAAAATCAGAAGCAAAATATCAAAATCTTTTTTATATAAAATATTGAGCAAACAAGAATAAATTCATAATAGACCCTAATACAGGTCCAATTTAAGGTAATTTCTATCCCACAAGTATGTAGGACAGAATGCAGTAATATATCATTTACCCCTTTGCAGCCAAGATTACAGGAAGTTGCCATACTATGAGAAGAAAAAGAACTAGAATGTTATTTTGATAGGGAAATATCATTCCCTGGTCTGATTTTTTGTCATTCTCAGGGATATGGGGAGCCAGGATGACAGTCAAACTTTAGTACTTGTCTGAGTACTTCACAAAGAGTATAGATACAAGGAAATCCTACAACTTAACATATGTCAAGCATCGAAACCTCGAATCTCACACTTTTTTACCTCTGTGCTCTTTTTGGCACTATTTAGATTAAGTCTGTGCTCCTTGTTTTTATACCATTTTCTAGAATCAGACACAAACATTAATCACAGTCCCATAACATTTTATCAATAAATGGCAGGTTCCCACAGTTTAAGGCTTTGGGGCATGCATTGATATTATTGCAAGTATATTAAACTTATATTACTGTAGAAAAAATAATATTAATTGTATGTACCTTTAGTACAAGAAATGAGAAAAAAGGGAAAAAAATCAAATATTCTAATCAAAATAAAAGAAAAGCAATAATAAAAATAAGGTGGGAAAGAAAAATATCAAGAATTCAATGTGTTCTCGAAAAACAGCATCTAGTTGTCAATGGATTATTATCTCCAATGCATGTGATAGGATACAGTCAATAAGTCTCAACAGAAGATTCTCTTTTTACATGTGAGCAATGAATCCAAGAGTCTTCTTCTCTGATCTTTATAGATATTGGAGTAGTTAACACTATTTGAAATGGCCCTTCCCAGGAAGGTTGAGTTGTTCCCAGTATGCTGGAAATTCTTAATTTCTTAATTTCCAGTATGCTGGAAAATCTTAATGTACACCTTGTCTCCTGGGTTCAGGTCATGAAGTGAAAAGTCTAGTGGTCTGGCTTGTCTGGCAGCTCTGGATTTATGGAGTTCATGTAGTTTGTGTTGTAATTCCTGTATATAGGAAGCAATACTAGTATCTTCCCCTAATAGTGATGTATATGCAGGGGGAAAAGGCTTAGCCTGTATAGGTGGATGTCCGAAAAGCATCTCACATGGTAAGATGGATAGGTTTCCTGTAGGCCTGCTTCTAAGATTAAATAGGGACAGCGGGGAATTTCAGGCCATTTTAAATGTTTCTCAGTGCATAATTTGCCAATCATAGTTTTAAGTTCTCTTTTCATTCTTTCAACTTGGCCTGAGTGTTGGGGATGATATGGTACATGAAATTTGGGAGTTATCCCCAAGCAGAAATTTATCTGATTTAGGACAGAATCAGTAAAATGACTTCCTCTATCTGAATCAATATGTGCAGGCAGGCAAAAGTGAGGAAAATTTTCTTTTAAAAGTATCTTAGCAACAAAAGTCACTGTGGCTCGGGGTGCAGTAAATGCTTCCAGCCATTTGATCAGTTGATCTACTATGACTAGATAAAATTTATAACATCTGGCCTTTGGAATTGTTATGAAATCTATCTGTAGGTGATCAAAAAGTGTGTAAACCAGATGGCACCCACCAAAGGCTTTGCTATGAAAGGCGTGTTGGTTATATGCTTGACAGGTAAAGCAGGCTATACCCACTTTAAAGGCTATAGTAGTTATACCAGGGGTTATCCATATTCTCTTAACAGAGTCCACAATACCCTAGATACCAAAGTGAACATTTTTATAAATCAATTGGCAAATTTCATGATGGAAACTTCTAGGGAGCATGGGTTTTACTTCAGATGACACCCAAACTCAATTTATCTGTTTTGCCCTGAATTTTTGGAAAGTGATAAATTTAAGTCATCAGTGGTTGTTAATGTTACAATTAATTCAGGCTCTTCTATGGCTGCTAGCTTTGCAGCGGCATCTGCTCAATCATCTCCTCTAGAGACAGGGTCAGTGCCACCTGTATGGGAAGAGCAATGAAGTACAGCGAGGGCTTCAGGCAGCTGGAGAGCAGAAAGAACTTCATTAATATTTTCTGAATTAGCTATAGGTTTTCCAGCTGAAAATAAAAATCCTCTCTGGAGCCATAGCATCCTGACTGAGTGACTTATCTTGACGCATGATCAAGCTCTAACTGTTTCACAATTCCTGGTTTCACTGTTGTCATGGTCATAGGAACAAATGGTTTTCTTTTTTCCCTTCCATGAAGGGCAATCTTCCCATGTCTTGTGCAGACACCCCCCCCCACTTCCCAACTCACAGGTGTGTTTGAGGCTTGTTATTTACCCTCCACATGGTTTGCCTTGACTAAAAAGATGGTTTACTGGAGTATGATTTCTGCACATACTACAGCTCTTTGCAACCACAGGTGAGAGCTGGGTGTGAGGTGGACACCAAAGGAGGAAAGCAGCTTTAAACAAGGCTCAGCAAGCCCTCACACCAGAGCCACTAGTCTTCCATAAGCATCTATATATAACACCTTCTTTATAGCAAGTTTTATCTAATATAGATATTTTGAAACTTCCCTGCTGTTGTTCTCCCATAATATTCCTAACAAGAACAGACCTTCAAAACTATACCTATTTCAATATCAAATCCTGTGGAAGTGAATCCACCTGTATTATAAATTCCTCTCTGGGGCTAAGAAATCATGATGGGTTGCAAAATGAGTAAAAACAAACTTTAATCCACTTTATCTAAGTGGCTTCAGGGCATATTTATCATCCTATGTAGATATTCATGAGGATATCAGAGTATAAGCACCTTTCATCTTTTCTTATGATTTATTGTACCCTTATCATCACTACTACCATATCACTTATATATACATTCATACCACTTAGCACTTTCCCTCCCTGTGTGGAAATAATCATCACTATTGTAAATGACATGGAAGTAAAATAATTTGTCATTTCTTTTTCATTTTTCTTGAGTGCTTGGATCAAAATTTTCTTCTCTGATCATTAGTTCCTTACATGTGTTTAAGTTCCTTAAAGATAGTGGTTGTCTAAAATTTGCCACAGATATTTTGACATATGACAACATTATTTATATTTAAAAATTGTGGGGAAAGAATGTTGAGGTTCACTCAGAATTAGAATCCTATCCCCTCCAGCTTTAAAAAATCCAAATTCCATCATGCAAGTCATCACTAGTTTATCTCTGTCAATCACATCTAGACTTTACTCAGTAAGATTTGAGAAAAGTGGAAATTCTGACTTTTTTATAAGTCTCCCAAAAGTCTTAGCTAAGTTCTGAGTTATAGAATCTTAACCTGGAAGTATGATTTTTTTGAGACATCCCTTATGTTCAACAACATTTTTGTCTCAGCATTCTACAGGCACAAAGTTTGGCTCATTTTAAATTCATGCACTTTTAAATACATTACAGTAGGTCCTGGTAGAAATGGAGCCTATCACTAATTGTGTTGCAGAGAAAGCAAGTGAGAAATATAATATTTTATGAATTTTATTAGAAGCCTAAAATATTAGTAGTAGTGATGGTGTTTGCAATACCGGTAGAAACAACAGTGGTCATATTAGTAATAATAATAATTTTCCATTGAAAATTGCCTTATTATTTGCAAAGCACATTACAGATGTTGCCTGTAAAAGGATACATATAAAAGGATAAATGATGTAAAAAGATACGTGTAAAAGGATACACTGAAAAGGTAAGGGGTAAATGAGTCAGAAGATCCATCCACTGTCATCTGGGAAAAATAGAAAGTGGGAAGCCATAAAAATGAATAAAATATAAACTTTATAATTTTGTTTAAACACCACTGAGTTGCCCATGGTGACATATATGGAAGGTGATGTTGCCCTGCAAAAGGAATTTGAGACAGACCTCAGCCAAAGAAAAAAGGCACACTCATTCTGTCATATGGCAATTAGAAAACTAAATATTTCTACTGTCAAATATATGAAGATTCATTTATAAATAGTGTCATAGTTAAAATATTTTTTTCCTGTTACTTGTTACTAAGACAATTATTTGTTCTAAGTCTCATTTTCCCTTATATGTAAAATGAGATGGATGATTGTTTCTAATTACATCTAGGACTCTGTCCACTGGATCACTGGATACATATAGCTGCCTGATTGCATGTCTGAGAAAGTACCAGGTAAAAGAGGGATTAGTGTGACTTTCTGCCAGGTAATGACAAGTTTCATAAAAAGAGAAGGAGGCTTTAAGTCAGCGAGCTAGAACTTGTTTTAAGCCTGAATAGCAATGGACATAGGGATAGGTCGTATACATCCTCAGATTCAGTTTTCTCTCTTGAAGTAATGAGTTCCATTAGATCAAAGGTTATTATAAAAGTGATGTGATGGGCCCCTTTGACAAATTTATAGAGCATATTGACTCTTTTCCATAGTAATATCTTTAAATGCATATATATGTATACATACAATTAAAAATGAAACCAAGAGTATTGAAATACATTTCAAATATATCTCTATCTATGTATCCACCCATCTATCTATCTATCTATCTATCTATTTATCTATCTGGATCTACTGATGTTTTGATCTATCTGTAATCCCATCAATAAAAGGAAGACTTTCAGACTCACTAGAAATAATAGTGTGAGCAGCTAGTTTGTACAGTGAATACTGTTGGGTCTCATGCTAGGAAGACTCATTTTCCTGAGTTCAAATCTGACCTCAGACACTTACTATCTATGTGACCCTGAGTAAGTCACTCAAGCCTGTATGCCTCAATTTCATCCTGTATAAAATGAACTGTAGAAGGAAATTGTAAATCCTTCCTGTATATTTACAAGAAAACCCCAAGTGGGGTCACAAAAAGTGGAACACAATTGAAAACAATTGAACAAGAAACAAAAATATCTTGAACAGTTTAGATATTCTACAGTCAGATGAATATGCCCAGATCTTGAAGGCTGAAAAGACCTTCTTAATTACTTTAGTCTTGAATTAAAAATAAATAAATAAAATTTTAATTTGCAAGATTTTCCTTTTCCCCCTCAAAATTCTAAGCCATAGAATACTCTAATCTTTGTATCATGTTGCCCAAAACATATTTTTTTTCTTTTTTTCTTCATTGCCACAGCTAGTGATAGTTTTATTTTTTTTAATTGTTTCTCTTATTTTGTCTTTTTATTTGTCTTTGTGAGTATCCAAACTAAATCTCATAGTCTATACTGTGGAAAAATGAGTATCAAATTTTCTAATTGCCTTGGAAAGATTTTGCTTTTTTTATGTGTTTATTTTTTGAGGCAATAGTCTACCAATTCTTGATATTCACTTATTTCTATGTGTGTTTTGACTCCACTTTCCTTTTCACTTAACTGAGGCTAATCTTATTTTTTGTCTTGAATTAGCCTCTATTTTCCCAAATCAACAGCTATTTAAATATCATGAATAATAATCTAAGTGTGCTAAGAAATAAAATATTTGTATTATTGTATTCTTATTTTTCCTTGGAGTAATATCCCTTAAAATACAAATAATATCATAATATGTATGAAATAAATATGTATGACCTAATATTTAGCATTTAGCTAGTAGATAAGAAATTAAAGATGGAGAAACCAGGCTAATATGATTTTATCTGCTCAATATTAGATATTTTGAATTAATTTATCATCAATTTAATTCCATCCACCATTGATATCAAAAATGAAACTAAATTAAAATTATTATTTATCTCCTGTAATTCACAAACCTCCATGTATATCATAATCTTAAAAATATAACAGCTCTCTTCTTCAGTTATAAGAAAACTGGGTATAAAGAGTTTTGCATTTTTATGTCAAAGGGTGATGGTGTAAAACATTTTTCAAAGTTAGAAGTAGCACATAAATGTGTACTTTAACAATCCAGATTTCAGCTCACCTAAAGGAACTATAAAAGGGAATTCTTAATCCCTTTCTCCAATTTACTAGGGACCTGGAAGTCCTTTTACCATAGAGATGTGTAAAGATATACCTACCCACAGTGAAAGGAAGTAGAAATCAGAGAGACAGGAAGTGAGGTAAGAGGGGGAATTATAAAAGGCCAGTGGGAGGAATTAGAGGGGAATTTTGGATCTTTTTGGAGTTGGAAGTTGGTCATTGGGGTTGGTTGCTAGTGGTGTGGGTTGGTGATTAATTGGTGCTTGTGAGCTAAGCTGAAGGGGAATCAACTGGATTTTCTTCTAGAGGCAGTGATAGGCAGTTATAGATAGTTACAGGATAGGTAGTCAAGTATTAGGCAATTTATTTCTCTACCTCTTTCCTTTATTTCCCTCCTTTTTATTATATTCTCATTAAAACTATAATTGTTAAAAGCTTCTCTCTTATTTTGTCATACTCCTAATTTAAACCTTACAGAACCTTAAAGAAATAACAGTTTGAAGACTGCTAGGAAAGAGAGGAATTTTCTAGGCCATATCCATTGTATTGAAAAAAAAATTATGTTTAACCCTGGTGGACAAGAACATGAATTTAAAAAAACAAATTTCTGTCAAGTCTGGAAGGTTAAAAAAAGCCAAGTACTCAATTATATCATGTTTGTCATAAAATTCATACAAGCTTTTTGTGGGGAGAAGAGTATAAAAATTTTGTTTCAGATCACCAGAAAGTGTGTACATTTGTTTTGGTTGCCAATTTGCAACCCACAAAGGATCATAATTTCAGGAGGATACTTGGGGGACTCAATTCACAGAGGAAGAAAATGAATTATAAAATCCCTTGCCTTTCAAACACAGAGAGATTTTCTGAGTGAGAGAATCAGATATCTCTTTCTCTACCCTATAGATTGGCTAAACAGTGTCAACCTATTTTGGTAAGTAAAAATTAAAGGATAAATAATTGTATTTTTTAAAATTTAAAATAATTTTAAAATGTCTTACAGAAGGAGAAATGTTATAATTGTGCTCTCATTCTCGAATTCTTCTTGATAATGTTTTCTCTCCATCTTTTATTACAGAATTCATATGTGAATATTTATTTTATGCTACAATATATGGAAAATGAACATTAGGTAATAGTGATGGTATTAAAATAACATAAAATCAATCCTATTATCAAAGGATAACCTTCAAAGACATATAATGTTTTATGGTTTGAAAATATTTTTATCTTTTCTCAGCCATAAGGGAAGAAGATATGATTAGAGGCAAGAGTCAAGATGTATAGCTTGAGAAGCTACCAGAGAAAAGGCCCATTCACAATTGAAGTATATTCAAGATCAGCTAATACCTGGATATGTGTCCAATGATGTATCTGGATTTTCATCTAAGACCTCTCTTTGTGCCCAGAAAGGTGTAAAGTCATGTCTTTTAGAATTCTGCATGCACAAACAGACTCACAATTTGAATCTCTTTCTACTCATCCTTCAGATAGTTCCATGTACTTTTGGTTAGCCCTTCCCTTGGAAACATCCCAAGAACTGTCCTTAATTAACCAATAAGAGCCCTACCTCCTACCTACAGGTTAGCACATTGGACGGATTTTTTTAAATAGTATAAACATGTAACAAATTTTTGTAACAAAAATATTTACTTCTATTTTCTGGATCTCATTTTTCAAATCTAAATGAAGGAATTAGATAATTGCTACAATTCCTTCCCATTTTAAATATACAATTGCATGATTCTTTTTTAATCAGGTAAGTTGGGAGCCATAGTTTCATGGTTTCTGTTTCCCTTCCTTGTTTTCCTCTAAAACTGTATTCATATGCAGGTCAAAGAAAGACTCACTATTTCTGGAATAATGGATTCTCCCATTTTCTAAAGTGATACAAGTCTATAAATATAACATGTTCCCCTAAAGAAGTCATTGTAAGTCTTTACTTATTTATTTTCAAACTTCCAAGACAAAAAAGGTATATATTGAACAGTAATCTTAAAGATACTTAACCTCTAAAGGAAATGATATTCCAATACATTATGTAGTAGTAGTCTCTCAGTAACCAAGGATGAAGGTTGTCTTTGTGCATTTTCATCTATGGTGTATAGATGAGTGTGCACAAAGTCACTTGTGCGTGAAGGAGATTTAAGTGGAAAAGTCATTGCACAGAGACAGTCCCACTCTCTTGGCATTGGAAACCTGAATCAAATGGACTTCCTCAGTTGCGTTGGATGGCCGTGTTGTCTTTTGTGACACTCCACAGTGCTTTGCTGTATTGCCATCTCAGCCATTGAACCTTCTTAATGGTTTCTTCCATCTGATCAGCCAAAGCAGTCTTCACATGCTGGGTGAGCAAAGCCTTGGTTCACCAGGGGTCTAAGACTCGATGGCTACCCTCACAACATTTAGCCCGCCTGTCGAAGCTGTTGCCTGGGGTGTGGCTGCTGCCGCATTCCAGCAGCTAGTAGTAGCCACAAGTGATAGCTGGGTGTCAGGTTATGTGGAGTACAGTATAGATACACATATAGTTGGCATTTACGTAGAGCTTCAAGGATTAAAGAATTCATTTCATATTATTTTAACCATTAATAACTCTATAAAATAGATGTGCTAAACATTAAAATTTCCATTCTTTACCAGCTAAATCTTGGGTTCAGAAAATTTAAATGACCTCTGAACAATCAATTAATTGGAAAATACTGGAATTAGACAAAATACAACACAGGTATTCCCTGAAGGGATTAGACTAGATGGACTCAAAGAACTCTTCCAGTTCTCAACCTTTGCAGCTATGTTCCTATGATTCCAAATCTTGTATTCTTTCCTTGATAACCTCACGTGCCTTTATGTAAGTAAAAAAAGTATTATATATATGCATATAAATAATATATGTATATATATATTTGGTATGTCTACCTATATGTATAGATATGTGTGTATAAAAATTTAGGATGTATGTAGGATAGATGAAATAGGCATGGTATAATAAAATTTCACATGATGTTTTTGACAAAGGAAATTTAATTTGATGGGGCTACTAAACTAGATAAAATCCTACATATTGGATCCTAGAGTTGATCCAAGGGTAAAATCCAATGGTATTTGATTGATTGAAATTGTTGATGAAAAAATTAAATATATATGTATATGTATGTATGTATATGTATGTATATGTATACATATATAGCTTTATTGTACACATAAGGAATCATTTATAAATAAATTGGACAGTAATTTTTTGAAACGGTAATATTTTTAAGTATATGGTGTGTGTGTGTGTGTATGCATGTGGGAGGAAGCAAGAGAAATATACAAAGACAGAGATAGAGACAGAAACAAAGATAAGGCGATATCTATAGGAAGACAGACAAAGAGAAAGTCCTAGAGAGACAAAGACAGTTGGATTTCTTAATTTCTTTGGGATTGGCACAATCCATATGGTTAAGCTAAACATGTGATCTAATCATTCAACAAGGAATATACTATATGTGGTACATGCAGCCAGTGATATATACAATACAGGTAGTATATATGATGAGCATATTATTGTCTGTGTTCCAGATAGTTTCATTATATATATATATATATACATATATATATATATACATACATACATATATATGGCATATTGATCTATATAATATCTATCACTATGTATGTTGTGCTTGATCTGGATGAGATCTCTGCATGGTGTGTGTATTCTCAATTCTATTTCTAAGATCTTTTAACTATAGATATCAAGATACACACAAATAATTAATATCTCTTGTATATTCATTGTCTTTTATTTTGATTTATTTCTCCTAGGACATGGTTAAAATGGATTCTTGGATCATATAACAGATGGATTTTTCATTTTGGCTCTATTTAACCTCCAATATACCAGAATAATGGAAGAGGAAGAAAATTGCACTTCAGTTACTGAATTTATGCTCTTGGGATTTTCAGATCATCCAGAACTTCATGTTTTCCTCTTCCTGATATTTCTATTGATCTATAGTATCACAGTTTTGGGCAATCTTGGAATGATTATCCTGATTAAGATCAGCCCCCGCCTTCATACACCCATGTATTTTTTTCTCAGCCACTTGTCCTTTGTTGATCTCTGCTATTCCACTATCATTGTTCCTAAAATGTTGGTCGATATATCAACAGAAAACAAAGTTATCTCTTTCCTGAGTTGCATTATACAATTCTTTTTGTTTTGCACATGTGTGGTCACTGAAGTCATATTGCTGGCAGTGATGGCTTATGATCGATTTGTAGCTATTTGCAACCCATTATTGTACATGATTGCTATGTCCCAGAAGCTTTGTGTCCAGCTGGTGTGTGGTTCATATATTTGTGGTACAGTGTGTTCTCTTATTCATACATGCTTAGCCCTTAAGATATCTTCTTACAGATCTAATATCATCAATCATTTCTTCTGTGATCTACCTCCTCTCTTATCTCTATCCTGTTCTGATGTCTCCATCAATGAACTACTGCTTTTCATAGTGGCCTGTTTCAATGAGATCAGCACCATCATGATTATCCTAACCTCTTACATATTTATCCTCATCACCATTCTGAGAATCCCTTCTTCTGAAGGCCGGCGCAAAGCCTTTTCTACTGGTGCCTCCCACTTCACAGCCATTGTTGTTTTCCATGGTACAATACTTTTTATTTATTGCAGACCAGAATCTGGAAATACCCTAGATTCAGATAAAGTTGCTACTATATTTTATACTGTGGTGATACCAATGCTAAATCCTCTTATCTACAGTTTAAGGAACAAGGATGTAAAAGATGCCTTCAGGAAAGTGATAGGATCTGAGAAATTATCTCTGTGTCCAAAATTGGATGGAATGAGAGAACATTAGGAATCTCTGTCAATGTCAATGAACAGTTTTAGCTCACCTATCAATGAGCTTTCCTTTTGCAATCTCATACTGAGTTATCTTTTATATAGTCCAATAATCATATTTAATTTAAAGATGAGGAAAATAAAATGCCATTGTGTAATTCAAGATAAAATATCAGACTTGTACCTACAAGATCTGAATTCTAATTAATCTTTGTATCTTTACTAGCTATGTGACTCTGACCAAGATACATAACATCTCTCCCTAGATTTTCCTTATCTTTAAGATGGGGAAAATAACTGTTGGCCTGGCTTCAAGTCAACAAATTTTAAATAATTTAAAAACTCAGTGTCTAGTGTTATCATATATATTTCTCCTTTTCTTCCTCTTCTTTCTCTGCTTCATCTATGTGATAACTAATAATGACATAAATAGGTGTCATTTATTAATGATATATGAATAGATCTATCAGTCAGTCCCTTCATTACTGTATATTCATTTATTTCTATCTATTTAGTTGTTTAATGGAAAGTTAGATATAATGATTTAATAGTTAATATAATTTGATATTTTTTCAACCTAATCCCTGCTGGGTACACGCAGCATCAAGCTTAATAATAGAGGTTGTAGGATGTTTTGTTTTGTCTATACATTTCCTGATGCCCAAATTTAGGGATGTAACAACTGGTATAAAAGAAAACAAATAACAAGGGAAGAGTAAACTTTATAATTGGTATAATTCATTTCAAGTCCTGAATGGATATAAGATTTCATTTATATATAGAATCTTTTCATCAGTGAAGCCCACAATCCATCTATTCTTTTAAGAAAACCCAAACCATTTTAAAAATAAGAGATGTTGTATTTGTGAATTGAGAAATTCAAAACTATTCCACCCTAATAGGACCATTCTTGAGAAGATCTGATTTAGCTATTTCTGAAACAATAACAAGAGATATACTTGGAATAATAGAATCAGGACTTGAAAACTACATTTCTCCTCCCTTCTTAGTTTAACAAGATTAGGAAGGTCTGCAGCCGACTCAAGACTTAAATATCTGAGAAAATGGCCTTAAACAGACATGCGCAAAAAAAGGACAGACCTCTGAGCTGTCCTAAGTCAAGCTTTAGCCGCCATTGGCACATGTGAGATGCAGGAAGTGAGGTAGAGAACAGCCTATGGAGTTCTCGGGACTTCCTGTGGAGAGGGCCAGAGTTCAGTTCTATCCTGGAGCTCAAGCTTGGATGAGCCCTGCAAACAGCTTCTCATCAGATCAGTCATGTGAGTGATAAGGACTGACTCCCTTCTCTGCCTTGGCTCTCCAAGGCCTTAACACCTGCTTTGACTCAGCCTGAGCCCGAGTGGTTCTGAGTTAAACTCATTTCCTTCTCTCCTTCTTTCCTTCTCTCCTTCTTTCCTTCTCTTCCTCTCTCTCTCTCCCACTAATATTTTCTTCCTCCTGTTGTAATTAAATCACCATAAAAATTTGGCAGCTGAATTGGATATTTTATTATGTGGCATTTCCCTTGGTAACCATTTACATTTAGATTTTTTCAGTCTCAACCATAATTTCACTTTTCACAAATTTCACAACTTTATAGAATGTTCCGGGAAATAAGGATACAAAGAAAAGAAATTAAGTTAGTTTTAGTCTCTAAAAACTTGAATTCTATCAAGAATTTCAAATATTAGTTAAACAATATTTATTAATTGGCAACATTTAGAAATTTGTTTTACTACCTTTAGTGTATCATATAAAGATTGTGATTGATCCTGGGATTACAAACGTAACTGTGAATAAGTGCCAACTTTCTAAATGTTGATATTCTAATAAATAAATAAAATAAAAACATATATGAATATAGATGACATGTGTACCAAGAAGATCTATGGTAAATTTTGATTGGGAAACATTTGCATCCAGAAGGACGTGAGTCATGAAAGGCCTTTGCAGGAGGTGGTACCTCAACTGATCCTTGATAAAATCAACTCCACTAAGCAGAAGTCAGGAAAGATAATTTTCTAAGCATGACAGCTAGTGACTGGGAAGATATTGAGTTAAAATATCTGAGAAAAAAAAAGTAGATCAAAATAACTTGACCTTAGAATACGTTGATGGAAATTGTATTTGAAAAGATGGGAAAATTAGACGAAAATAGAAACTTGGAAAATGAGGGGATGCTCTTCAAATGGGAATGGCTGAACAAATTATGGTATATGTTGGTTATGGAATACTATTTTGCTAAAAGGAATAATAAAGTAGAAGACTTCCATGTGAACTGGAAAGACCTCCAGAAATTGAGGCAGAGTGGAGAGGAGCAGAACAAGGAGGACATTGTACACAGAGACTGATACTAATATACTGTGGCATAATTGAATGTAATGGATTTCTTCATTAGTGGCAATACAGTGATCCTGAACAACTCAGAGGGATTTATGAGAAAGAACACTATCCACATTCAGAGAAAAAACTGTAGGAGTACAAACAGAGAAGAAAAACACGTGCTTGATTACATGGGTCAAGGGGGATATGAATGGGGATGGAAACTCTAAATGATGATCCTAGTGCAAACATCAACAGCATGGAAATAGGTTGTGATCAAGGACACATGTAAAATCCAGTGGAATTGCATGTTTGCAATGGGAAGGGGTGAGGAAGGTGAGGGAAAGAATATGATTCTTGTAACCAAGAAATAATGTTCTAAATTGACTACTTAAATAAAATTTTCCAAAAAAAGTATATAAAAATAAAAAATAGCATCATAAAAAAGAAAATGTAAAAATGTTATTATGAATAATACACATATGCAATATAAATACCAAATATTTATTTTGTTAAATATAGGAAAATTTGGAAAAGTGATCAATAGTCATTGGAAAATGAGGGGGAAAGATGAAGATTGAAGGTTGATATTAAACTGTATCTTGAAAAAAGCCAAAAAATGTCTGATACAGAGGTGAGGAAGGCATTTCATGCCAGGATGGAAAGGTGTTTGTTCACTACAATGATACAAAAACAGGAAGTAAGATTTAATGAGTGAGGAACTGAATCAAAACTATTTAAATGTCCTACAGAATTTGAGGTGGAGAGTATTTTATGTCAAAACTGGAGAAATAGTTTGGGACTTCTTTCTGACAATTAAAATTTATTCACTGAATGCCTACTATTCCTTAGGGACTATTCTTTAAGCTGAGTATAGAAATCCAATGAACATACCAACACACATAGAGCTTAAAGAGTTTTAGAAAACATATTTTATATGTTAGTCTAGAAGAACCAGGTAACCACTATAGTGTAGTAAATAGCTAATTGCGATCAAATGTATAATTAAAAAAAAAAAAACTCAGCTTGGAAGGTAATTGGAGAATGGATTGAAGACAAAAAAAATGATTGACAGAGGAACCAATTAGAAGCTAATTGGAATACTCCAGGAAAGAGATTCTGAGTGAATTTTGTAATATGTGAACTCCAAGAGGAAGGGGAGGTGCATAAATGTGGGGAAACTGTATAATGGCCGAAATTCAAGGACTCAGTAACTAATTGATTAAGTGAGGCTAGGGAAAGTAAGGAAATGAAATCAATGCTAATGTGATTAAGCTATTAGAATGAATGAATAGTAATTCCTGCCAAAGGATTAGGGGAGTTCAGGTGGAGGCACAGGGAGAAAGATAAAGAGTTCTCTTGGAAATATGAATTTGAAATATTCGGTTTGAAATGTCTGAAAAATGAATGATGATTTGAGATAGAGACTCAGAGAAAAGAGTAGGATGAAAATTATCCTTGAAACACTTGAAATAATAGGAAAACTTACGTGAGTCAATGAGTTCATCATTCAGAGAAGGTAGAAAGAGGGAGTAAAAGTGTAATGGGAGACATTATCATCTTATAAGACTTTTAAATGTCTTTCACTGATTCTTCATAGATTGTCTATGTAGTGTTCTATAGGCCTTGTTTAATATGTTAATATACTGTTGGTTGGTCTATCAATTATTACAGCACTTTTGGACAGCATTTTGAAACTATAATCTCCAATTCATTGAATCTAAAACTCTTTGTCAAACCAGACACATTGAAATTTCTTGTTGAAATCCATTGAATTAAATTATGATCCAACCACATTTTCATACTTGTAACCTATTCTTTGTATCCCCTAAAGCAGGCATGTAAAATGATTTTGATTTTACTGATTACTATAATCACAGAATGACTAGCTGCTTGCCAAACCTTCCAAAGAGCTGTCATTTGTAATGCCTAGATATGTCTCTCTCATGTTTCTGAAAATCATTAAAAACAAATTGCCTCATAAATATTATTCTTTCTTGTTAAGGATATGCCATTTCCCCAGGTGGCTGATTCTTTGGAGACCTGACAAAAAGAAGTATATAGGTTTTGGAGCCCATTGAGTAATCTTATTAAGGAAGTGTGTTTAAGAAGACCGAGAGTCAAATATAAAAAGTTCCAAATTTTCCTTAGAAAATATGGATTCTATTTGGGATGTGGGAAGCAGTAACCTTGATTAAAGGAGATTCATCATAGCCCAAGAAAAATTACATTTTCCCACTGAAGACTCATCCATCTAATACAACCTACACTTTACAAAGCAAGCAGATAAATAGAAAGGTGGTAACTTGGTAAGTACTCTGGATTTGGGAGAACTCCTAAAGCAAGACATGAGAGTCTTTTAAAAAATAATTTTGAGGCACCTTCATTTTTTACATAATGGCTCTTTTCTCTATTTTAATTTAAAATTTATTTTCCCAAATATTTGCCCACAAGTACATATATGCACACTGTGCATAACTTGATTAATTATATAACTTTCCAGAGGAGAAAGATAAAGCTATATATGACATCTAACCATAATAAATATCTTTAAGTGCAATAAAGCTTTCATAAATATATTGATACATCATTTTATGGGAAGTGAAGACTACATCACAATGCAACACAACATGAAAAATCCCTGGCACGTAGTCAAAATCTCTGTATACATGGATTTATTATTTGACTTTCCTAGGAATAGATTTCCTAATCTATTATAGAATTGAAATAGCCTCTATAGTTCTTTACAACTCTAAATCCCATTATCTTTTTATCAGAGACAAAGGAGCTCTATTTTTTTTGGGGGGGGGGAGGTCGAAGGGAAACTAGGTTCTTGTCCTTTATTTGTTAGTCTTAATTTGTGAATTCTGATGAAAATATTTAATCAGCCAGTCCTCATTCCCCAAAATGAGGTTAATTATATATTCTCTATAAAATACAGAGTGATTATGAGGGACAAATGAAACCAGACCTGCAGGTATATGGATATAATATTTGCTATCTGATGAGGCTGAGGCTGGTGAATTTCTTATGATCAATAATATATGTCCAATAGCAATGTAATACTATTGTCATGTTGTGGTAGGAGAGAGAGCCACTTTTTTATAAGGGCAAAATGATAAATGCTTTGCTAGAGAATAATTTGTATAAAAATGAAATTAAGAGATTTTGGTTATATATTTGCAATATATGTAAATAACATTAAATGACAAGAATCTAATGCTTAAGCTGAAGAGTATTTAAGACTAGAGAATAGGTATTCTCACTGTACCATGCACTACATAGACCATCTCTGGGAAATATGCTGAAGTATGAATACTATATTTAGGAAGAACATTAAAAATCTAAAGAATGGGGCTGGTCATGTCTACACACATTTGGACTCACAATTACTGGAGAATGATAGGACCAATAGACTGATTTAGGTCAGGAGTTCTGAACGGTAGTAGATTTAAGTCAATGGAATTTCTTCACTAATTTTGGTACTTTTATTTTAAATTCTCAGGAGTTGAGAACCACAAGGATCTTTATAGAAGAGCAAAGTGGCCAAGGTCAGTAGAAGACAGGTCAAAGCTTCCAAGCTGATTGTTAGTAGGGACAGATTCCTCTGCAACCACTACAATCCCAATTTGGCAGTGCTGAGATTCCAATTGAGAGTCCCAGATTATGTTAAAAATGATTTTAAAAGCATAAAATGATATATCAAGCATAAAGGGGAAAAAAAACCCCTTACGTTTCCTGAACTAAACCATTCATAATCTTTCCTAGCCATAACAAAATTAGGAAATCTGAAGGGAGCAAAAAATGTTGTTTTTTTTTTAACAAAGACAAAATGACAAAGTAAATGCACTATGTATATATTATGAGTGTTACCCATATGAAAATACTTTATGTCCTCCATTAGGATACTATTTAGTTTATTTTAAACACTGAGACATTTGGTAATCTGTTTTTCAAATCCTCAATAAATTGTAATGTTTGGAAATGAATAGTCATGAGCAGATTAAGTCAAAATACTGATTGCTGCCCCCTGAAAAGTGGAGGAGATTCAGAAAACATAACAGATACAGACTCAAAAACCATAGTAAAGACATTAAGCATTCATTCAGATATTTTTTATGTGCCAGGATGAGTACTTAGGTAAAGGATTACAAAGAACAGGAGGAAAAATAATCCAGGAAAGGAAGACATTGTGGGAGAGGCAGTTCCTAAGGAGCTCACAGTCTAAGGGAAGAGAGAAGATTCAGACAATTGCACCAAAAAAAAAAATATATATATATATATGTATATATATATATATATTATACCCTGTATATAATCTCATGGAAGAAAGAATTGTCATTGAGGGAGATCAAAATGTAATGTAAGCAGAGGCATAATGGCAAGTAGAGAAGGCAGGAGATGGAGATGATGAGGAAGAGAATTGAAGGATTGGGGGATAGCAAGTGAAATTACAAAGATTCTGGTCTTTTGGGAGGAATAGCAAAGAGGTCAGTCTCACTGGTTCACAAAGTAGGTAGAATTGAGTAAGCTGTAAGATGCCTGGAAATGAAGAATAAGTCTATGTAATGAAAAACCTTTAAACATCAAACTGCATTTTATATCTGATTCTAGATGTAATAAGAAACCACTAGAATGTCTTGAATAGAAGTGGTGATATGGTGATTTAGACAGATCAATTTAGCAGCTTAGTAGATGATATTTAGGAGTGGGACCAAACTTGAATCACAGAGATGAATCAGTAGAATATTGTTATAGTCCGGAAATGAAAATGAATGCCTGTCCCAAAGTACACAGTGAAATGTGGCTGCTGAGGCTAATAATATGAGTAATAAAATAATCCTTATTGAAGGAAATGTCAGCCTAAAATAAGCACAGATATGTATGATAATCATAATCCTGAACAAATCATTTTGACTCACTGAAATTCTGATTACTCAATTAAAAATATTGAGGCTACACTAGATATATAAAATCACTTCTAAATCTCAGATTATAACAAATGCCAAACCCTATCATTTCTACTTTTATGACCTCCCTCTTTAAAGTCATCTTTTCTATTATCACATAACCATCACTCTTGTTTAGGCTTTTAATATCTCATGGTTGGACCATTGCAATACCCTATTATTTAGTCCCCAAAATTTAATCTTTCCCTTCTTCAATAAATGTTCCACTTGGCTGCCATGGTGATTTTACTAGAATATAGATATGTCCATGTCATTAATATCTTCTCTTTTCTACTCAATAAATGTTAATGACTCTCTATTAACTAAAGGATTATACACACACACACACACACACACACACACACACACACACATATATATATATAAATATATATATATATATATATATATATATATATATGTTTCTTTGTTTGGAATTGAATTTCCTTAATGCCCTGGCCCTTCCCTGTATTTCCATTATCTTTACACCTTACAGCCATGAAGGTTATTGAAGCAGGTATTACAGAGTACTGGAGCTTAGTTTGAAACTGACTGAGTCTCAGATAATCCCCAGTCACCTAACTTTGGTCTTGCTATTGGAATTTAATGATTCTGAAAGAGAAAGTGAGGCTAATGGCTTTGTGCAACTCTTCCTCATATGAAACCAACTCTTACATAAGTGAAGACATTGCCTGGTAATGTCATTGGTCCTCCTCAAAAATGAAGGATGAACAACAATAAGAACATCTTTTATACTCTTCAGATATTCAATCATCCATCAGTTTGTTATCATTTTATTTGTATCCTTTTATCTCCTTGAAAAGAATATGCAATATCAGATATTCATTGCTTTTATATTTTCAAATATTCTTCTTCATTTTTTCCTCCTATAATCCCTGAATTTCATCTCAAAAGTTACCTTCTGATAGGGGACTTTTCCAGTTACCTAGTTGCTAAATACTTCCCTTCACACACACACACCTTTACAGGATCTTCTGAATACTCCATATATATTTTATATAAAATCACATAAATTCAAATATTTTTCTATACACACATAAATATATAAACACATATATATATATACAAATATTATAACTATATACAAATTATTGTAGTGGAAGATAGGAAAATGTTTACTTCTGTCTATATCTCTAGCAATTAGCACAGTGCTCAGGATATAACATGAAAGACAGATTGTTATTGAACTTCTTTTCTTTTTTTTATAGATATTGAGATATCATGTATAAGGGCACTATTTATACCCATGCAGCTCAGCATCTTCTCCTTAATTTGTAGTCTTAGAGTTGCCTAGAGCACTGGGAAGTTAAGTGTCTTGCCCAAAGTAACACAGTGTTCTTCAAAGACAATTCTTGAGTTCAGGGTTCCAGATCTTCTTAGGACAGCTTTCTATCACCTTTATCATAATGATAATATAAAATATTTATTGTTCTTTAAAGTTTGAAAAATATTTTACACATATTAACTAATTTAAGCCTGACATTGTAAAATAGGTATTTGGAATAGTGGATCATATTTACTGTATCCACTCAGAACAACTGGGAGAGAACAGAGGTCATGGACCCCTGAATGGAAATGATTCAAACCTCTACAGGAATAATGTTCCACTAATTCCTCTTGCACTTGCTTATAAATGAAACTATTTTGACCTAGAACAAATACAGAATTTATTTAGGATTTGATAACCAGATTATTAAATTTCTCGGAGTAATATTTAAAAGAATTTGTGAGGATAATATTATGATTTCGAGAATCACAGTATGAATCCATTCCAGCATGAAGGAGATTGAAAACAATATAATTGTCTCCAATGTGTTATTGAAATATTAAAAATATAATTGTTAAGCCCAAAGAAAAATTCTTTGTTTAGTCAATTATTTTTGAGGACTTACAAAATTATCTTTCTCCTTGGAGTGTGCATCTTATTAAACTCATCTCAGTACTGTATATAATTTCTTTAAAAGTATTATATTCATTTTCTTATAGAACTTTAATTCTATCTCTCAAGGAGAACATCATGAGAATTCAGATCGATTTCTTTTCCTCAGTTTGACAAGTAAGAAAATTGACAAATATTTATTAAAGAGTATAATGTGCCAGGCATTACTCTAAGTGTTTGAGATAGATGGGTTGAAAGACACAGGACAGTTCCAGCTCTTAATGAACTCACATGTACCCAAGGAGTGTACAAATTGCAAACTAGGAATAAACAAGTTATATAGAGGGAAATGGGAGAATATATACAAGTAGAGAATAAAGACATTTAAAAATATCAATAAAAAGGCAACATATACTCTGGCATATTTATTGTTACCATTTTGAATTTTTCTTTATTAGGCAATG